>NC_052077.1:41324551-41630176 GCF_015852505.1 Tachyglossus aculeatus
TAGATCAGAGCACAAAGAGGCTTGTAAGACTGCATATCATTACCCTGCTGCCCAAGCGGTAAAGAAAAACCTTTTTAAGAAACACTCAGAAAGAGAAGCTTTTGCACACTGTAGAGCAAAAATAGAGGTAAAGATGCCCTGGGTGCAATTGCACTCTTTTAACTTGGGAAAGCATGAAAAGCAGTGTATCCTAATGGATAAAGCACCAGCCTGTAAAGTCAGAAGGACTTAGATTTTAGCCCTGGCTCTGCCACTTGTCTGCTGTATGACCTTGGGGAAGTCACTTCACTTCTCTGGGGCTCAGTTACCTCATCTGTAAAATGGGAATTAAGACTGTGAGCCCCACATGGGATAGGGACTGTGTCCAACCAGTGCTTAGAACAGTGCTTGGCAGAGAAGCAGTGTGGCTCAATGGAAAGAACACGGACTTGGGAGTCAGAGGTCATGGATTCAAATCCCGGCTCTGTCAATTATCAGCTGTGTGACTTTGGGCAAGTCACTTAACTTCTCTGTGCCTCAGTTCCCTCATCTGTAAAATGGGGATGAAGACTCTGAGCCCCCCGTGGGACAACCTGATCACCTTGTATCCTCCCCAGCACTGAGAACAGTGCTTTGCGCGTGGTAAGTGCTTAACAAACACCATCATTATTATTGTTATTAGTAAGCACTTAACAAACACTATTAGAAGCATGAGAAACCTTCCCTGTCCACAAGGAGTTGCCACTCAAATAAGAGGAATCAATCCATCACCTGTATTTATTGAGCACTTACAGTGTGCACAGCACTCTGCTGAACATCAGGGGAACTCCAATATAACCAAAATGCAAAGAGGGTAATCAGGATAAACACACTAACTGTACACTTGATAGTACATCAGTCCATCAATCAACCATATTTATTGAGCGCTTGCTTACTTCATGCAGAGCACTGTACTGAACGATTGGGAGAATGATGTAACAGAGCCGACACAAGGGCTCCCTGCCCAGAATGAGCTTTCAGTCTAGAGAATGAGCCTGCAGCTTAGGGGAAGAGCCTCCTATATATCCCGAGGGTGGGTATAAACAATGAGCACGCCAGTGGCTTCTGGTGGGACAAAGTGATTTAATAATAATACTAATAATAATAATAATGGCATTTATTAAGCACTTACTATGTGCAAAGCACTGTTTTATGTGCTGGGGAGGTTACAAAGTGATCAGATTGTCCCACGGGGGGCTCACAGTCTTAATCTCCATTTTACAGGTGAGGTAACTGAGGCACAGAGAAGTGAAGTGACTTGCCCAAAGTCACACAGCCGACAAGTGGCGGAGCCGGGATTTGAACCCATGACCTCTGACTCCAAAGCCCGGGCTCTTTCAATTTCCCTAAGAAGTGATGGCATGGGAAATATCGATAGCCTCCATCAGGGCAGGGTGAAATTCACGGACGAGAGGTTGTTGGAAGGAAAGCTCGGAGTGTAGAGGGGAGAGAGGTTGGTGATGTGGGATAGTCCGGCCTTAGTCATGAGGGTCAGTGTCAAGGAAGGTAACTGTCACACACTTGCTCTTGACGTAGAGGGTGGGGAGCGGTCTAATCACCACTACAGGAGACAAGTTCCTGACCCAAGTTGACACGGCTTACGTTCTTATGTCTGAAGCAGTTAGGACCGGACACTTGCAGAGGAAATGTTTTGTCAGCGGCCACCTTGAGGGCACAGATTTACAATCAAGCTGAAGGTGTCTCCTGTTTCCAGGATGTTTTCTTTGGGGCGAGGGATTTTAATTCCTAACCACGGAGTAAGTGCTTAATAAATGCCATTATTATTGTAATGGGATTTAAGGCTTTGGAGAAGTAGAAGCTGATGTGTGTCTCTCCCCACACACACTTCAACAGACCAGATGTGGTCAAATCAGTTCAAACCTTTCTATCCATCGATCAGTGGTACAGTGCTCTGCACACAGTAAGCGCTCAATAAATACGATTGATTGATTGATTGATTGATTGGTATTTCATGAATGCACACTGTGTGAAGAATGCTGTACTAAGTTCTGTACATCGATCTCTTCTGTCTCCCCAACAAGCTCTTACCTGCATCATAGTTCTGGCCTGGAATTCCCTCCAGCTTCATATCCATAGACAATCACTCAACCCACTCTCAAAGCCTAATAATAATAATAATACTAATAATAATACTAATAATAATAATAATAATAATAACAATAATGATTTATTAAGTGCTTACTATGTGCAAAGCCTGTTATAATAAACTTGTTTCTTCAAAAACAACTTCCCCAACTAAGCCCTCATTTCCTCTTCTCCCATTCCCTTCTGTGTCAATCTTGCATTTGGATTTCACCTTTCATTCATCCCTCCCTCAGCCCCATAGCACTTCTGCACAGAGCCATAATTCATTTCTATTAATGTCTGTCTTCCCCTCTGGACCCCAAGCTCCATGTGGGCAGCCAACATGTCCACCAACTCTGTTATATTGTGCTCTCCCAAGTGCTTAGTACAGTGATCTGAACAAAGTAAGTGCTCAATAAATATGATCGATTGATTAATAATAATAATGATGGCATTTATTAAGCGCTAGATTAATTGACAAAGCACTCGGGAGAGCACGATACAACAGAGTTGGAAGATAAATTCCCTGTACACAAGGAGCTTACACTCCATCATGGGAGACAGACATTAAAAAAGATTTGTCCTCTAGACTGTAAGCTCATGGTGAGCGGGGAATATGTCTACCAACTCTCTTGTACTCTCCCAAGCACTTTAAAGTGCTCTGCACACAGAAAGAGCTATTAATAAATACTATTGATTGATTTATCGATTAGGGATACAGGATACAGTAGAGTATAAGAGTAGTTACATAAGTATTGTGGGGCTGGGTTCAGTATCAAAGTGCTTAAATGGTACAGAGACAAGTTCATAGTCAATGCAGGGGAGAGGGAGGGAGGATAGAGGAAATAATCAATTAATAGTATTTATTGAGCTCTTACTGTGTGCAGAGCACTGTACTAAGCACTTAATAATAATAATGATGATGGAATTTGTTAAGCGCTCACTATGTGCAAAGCACTGTTCTAAGCGCTGGGGGGATACAAGGTGATCAGGTTGTCCCATGTGGGGTCACAGTCTTAATCTCCATTTTACAGGTGAGGGAACTGAGGCATAGAGAAGTGAAGTGACTTGCCCAAGGTCACACAGCCGACATGTGGCAGGGTCGGCATTCGAACCCATGACCTCTGACTCCAAAGGCCAAGCTCTTTTCACTGAGCCATGCTGCTTCTCTGGGGTTTAATCTGGGGAAGCATTTTGGAGGAGATGTGATTCTAGACTGCAAGCCCGCTATTGGGTAGGGACCGTCTCTATATGTTGCCAACTTGTACTTCCCAAGCGCTTAGTACAGTGCTCTGCACACAGTAAGCGCTCAATAAATACGATTGAGTGAATGAATTTTAGGAAAATTTTAAAAGGCAAGACTCTTTGTGACCTGTGGGTTTCTGAGGTGACTGGTTTTAGGAGCCACGTGGTTCAATGGGTAGAGCACAGGCCTAGGAGTCAGAAGGACCTGGGTTCTAATCCCGGCTCTGTCTCGTGTTTGCTGTGCTTGGGCAAGTCACTCACCTTCTCTGTGCTCCAGTTACATCAACTGTAAAATGGGGATGAAGACTGTGAGCCTCATGTAGGACATGGATTGCGTCCAACCTGATTCCCTTGGATCTCCTCCAGGGCTTAGAAGAGTGCCTGGTACATAGCAAGTATCATTTAAAAAAATATGCATATATTGAGAATGTGCTTCCTGTTGACACTTGGTAAGCTTTGGATTCCATAGTGAATCAAAGGTTTCTCTTTAGCACAATTTTTAGCACAATTTTTAAGCAAAATTTATTTTACTTGTACATATCTATTCTATTTATTTTATTTTGTTAATATGTTTGGTTTTATTCTCTGTCTCCCTCTCCTAGACTGTGGGCCCACTGTTGGGTGGGGACTGTCTCTATATGTTGCCAACTTGTACTTCCCAGGCACTTAGTACAGTGCTCTGCACACAGTAAGCGCTCAATAAATGCGATTGATTGACAATCCAAGGCGGACTTTATCTTCCCACTGGAGTGCCTCTGTAAGTCTGTTACAGTTTCCACCATTCGCCTAGGTCTGTTAGTGTTGGTCTTGACCGCACGGAAGGAGTTCCATTTTATCAGATTTTTTAGACGCTGAAAAATCGCATCTGCTCCAAATGCTGAGAAAAATTCCACTGGGAAACAAATTCAGGAGATCAGAATGGGGCACGGGCGTCATCTCTGATTCTTGTCAGTTAATTCCACAGCTAGGAACACGGATGGGAAAAAAACGAATGTCTCTCAAGAGGATTGCGGAGGAAGCATTTGAAGTTTAAAGACAAAACAGTTGTGATCTGTTAAAATGTGTGCAGGGCCCCCGTCTACTCATTTCCCAGAGTTTCCCTCTCCCACACTCTAACGGTTATTGCCTGAGATGACTTTGGAATGGAGAGAAGCCAGTTTGATTACCATCCTCCCAATTGTTTTATACTAGGTAATAAGTGGTTGCTTTCTTAAAGAAAGACAGTGCCGTACCGTGGTATTTTTTTGAACAAGAAAGGATTCACTTTCGCATGACTGGAAACATCATCATTCTAACTCAAGATCCGATTCTTTTTCTTTTGCTGAAGCATAGGACGAACCTCCACCTAGCTGCTCAAAATTTCCATTTTAGGCCAAACTTCTGGTCATCATCCACCAGCAGAGAGAATTGGGGTTGCCAAAGAGTATAAATAAGCAAAGCTCACGCAACTGCAAGAATGAAGTGGAAAACTGTTGTTCTAGTTGATGTTTTAGGTGGGAGACTCGGTGGAGTCTATTGTGAAGAGGCAACAAAGGCCTTTTCTCTTCAGCTCGAAGAGGAAGAGGATAGCGAAGACTAGGGAGAGGGATCATTTAGAACAGTGCTCATCAATCAGTCAATCAAATGATGGTATTTATGGAGCTTTGGACAATGTCCTTTGGACATTTGATATTCACCCTATCCCCAATCAATGAATCAATCAATCAGTTGTATTTATTGAGCACTTACTGTGTGCAGAGCACTGTACTGAGCACTTGGGAAGTACAAATCAGCAACACATAGTCAGCATCCCCAGTCCCAGAGCACTTGTGTACAGTAAGTGCTCAATAAATATGATTGAATGAATGAATTTATTTGAATTAGATAATACAAGTTATTTCTTCCTATTAATATCCATCTCCCCTTCTAGACGGTAAGCTCGTTATGGTCAGGGAATGTCCGCTAAGCCACATCTGATGCAGCATGGCTTAGTGGAAAGAGCCCGGGCTTGGGGGTCAGAGGTCGTGGGTTCTAATCCCCACTTGTCAGCTCTGTGACTGTGGGCAGGTCGTTTAATTTCTCTGTGCCTCAGTTAGCTCATCTGTAAAATGGGGATTAAGACTGTGAGTGACTGTGACAACCCGATTAGCTTGTATCCACCCTGCACTTAGAACAGTGCTTGGCACATAGTAAGCGCTTAACAAATATTATTATTATTATTATTATTATTATTATTATTATTATCATTATTATTATTATTATTATTATTATGTTGTTGTTGTTGTTGTTGTTGTTGTTGTTGTTGTTATACCCTCCAAGAGCTTAGTACAGTGCTCTGCAGTGCTCAAAAAATTCCATCAATTGATTGAGTGCTTACTATGTGCAGAGCACTGTACTAAATGCTAAGAAGAGTACAATGTAACAGATTTAGCAGGCACATTCCTAGCCTAGAGCAAGCTTACAGCTTATCAAATAATGATTATAATGACGATAATGATAATAATTATTATCATCCACCCTTATTGACATTCCCCATTGCCCACGCTGGCTGTTTTAGACATTTAGCTCCCTCCCAAACTCCTTGTTCATCAACCCACACATCCCATTCCCCTAATGACCCGGTCGTGTACTTACATACTCCACCACCTGTCTGCTGTGTGATCTTGGGCGAGTCATTTCACTTCTCTGTGCCTCCGTTCCCTCATCCGTAAAATAGGATTAAGACTGTACTTCCCAAGCGCTTAGTACAGTGCTCTGCACACAGTAAGCGCTCAATAAATACGATTGATTGATTGATTGATTGATTGACTGTGAGGCCTATGTGGGACAGGGACTGGGTCGAACCCAATTATCTTGTTTCTACCCCACTGCTTAGAACCAGGCCTGGCACATAGTAAGAGCTTAACAAATATCACAGTTATTATTATTACATCCCACCTCCTCAAATTCTCCTTCCAGCCACCTGCACCTCTAACCCCATCCGTCCATAGCTTATCAAAACACTTGTCTCCTCCCCTCTTCCCTCTCTGACCAGCATCTTCAACAATTGGCAGAGCCAGAATTAGAACCCAGTTCTTTTGACTCCAAGGCCTGTGTTCTCTCCACTAGGCTATTTTTATATTATTGATGCCTGTCTATATGTTTTGTTTTGTTGCCTGTCTCCCTCTTCTGGATTGTGAGCCTGTTGTTGGGTAGGGATTGTCTCTCTCTGTTGCCAAATTGTACTTTCCAACTGCTTAGTACTGTGCTCTGCACACAGTAAGCGCTCAATAAATGCAATTGAATGAATGAATATGCCACAGTGCTCCCCCATTTTCTATTACTACCACCGTATACCCGTCAGAAACACTTGAGTAACGACAGACAGGAGTCGTTTTGCTATGAAGCCAGGACCACTGAGTCAGCCAGTCAGTTGATCATATTTATTGAGTGTTTTCTGTGTGCAGAGCACTTGGGACAGTACAATATAATAATAATAATAATAATAATAATAATCAATCAATCAATCAATCATATTTATTGAGCGCTTACTATGTGCAGAGCACTGTACTAAGTGTTTGGGAAGTACAAATTGGCAACATACAGAGACAGTCCCTACCCAACATTGGGCTCACAGTCTAAAAGGGGGAGACAGAGAAAAAAAACCCAAACATACTAACAAAATAAAATAAATAGAATAGATATGTACAAGTAAAATAAATAAATAAATAGAGTAATAAATATGTACAAACATATATACATATATACAGGTGCTGTGGGGAAGGGAAGGAGGTAAGATGTGGGGGATGGAGAGGGGGACGAGGGGGAGAGGAAGGAAGGGGCTCAGTCTGGGAAGGCATCCTGGAGGAGGTGAGCTCTCAGCAGGGCCAATTATAATAATAATAATAATAATAATAATAATAATAATAATAATAATAATAGCATTTGTTAAGCGTTTACTATGTGTAAAGCACTGTTCTAAGTGCTGGGGGGATACAAGGTGATCAGGTTGTCTCATGTGGGGCTCACAGTCTTAATCCCCATTTTACAGAAGAGGTAACTGAGGACCAGAGAAGTTAAGTGACTCGCCCAAATATAAAATTAAACCAGACACAATCCTGGCCCACAACCTTCAGTTTAAGTATTCAGTTGTTGTATCAGCCTAACAGCCCAGTCTGCCTTCCCAAAGACATACAGCACTTCCTCATCCATCAAACAATCAATAAAGTAGCAGCACTGTCTAGTGGAAAGAGCACAGGCTTGGAAGTCCAAAGGACCTGGGTTCTGATCCCAGCCCTCCTAATTGCTTGCTCTGCAACCTGGGGCAAATCACTTAACTGCCCCGTGCCTCAGTTTCCCCAATGATAAAATGGGGATTAAATCCAAATCCTTCCTACTTAGTCTGTGAACCCCATGTGGGACAGTGACCTGATAAATCTGTATCTACCCCAGGTCATAGAACAGCACTTGATGCATAATAAATGCGTACAAAATAAGCCCCCTCAAAAAACAAAAAAGAAACACTGTCCTGGGATTCAGAAGATCATGGGTTCTAAACCCAGCTCTGCCAATTGTCTGCGGTGTGACCTTGGGCAAGTCGCTTCACTTCTCTGTGCCTCAGTTACCTTATCTGTAAGTTGGGGGTTGAGACTGTAGCCCCACATGGGACAGGGACTATGTCCAATCCTATTTGCTTGTGTCCAAACCAGAGTTTAGTACAGTGCCTGGCACACAATAAGCGCTTAACAAATACCACAATTTATTGAGCACTTGGAGACTACAGAGCACAGTAGCAAGCACTTGTCCTACACTATGTTTACACTTTTATTCTTCTTTACCATCAAATGGCAGAAGTGCTTAGTACAGTTTGTTGCACAGAGTAAGCACTCAATAAGAGCACCAAAAGAAGCAGCGTGGCACAGTGGAAAGAGCTCGGGCTTTGGAGTCAGAGGCATGGGTTCAAATCCCGGCTCCACCAATTGTCAGCTTTGTGACTTTGGGCAAGTCACTTCACTTCTCTGGGCCTCAGTTACTGCATCTGTAAAATGGGGATTAAGACTGTGAGCCCCCAACATGGGACAACCTGATCACTGTGTAACCTCTCCAGCACTTAGTACAGTGCTTTGCACATGGTAAGCGCTTAATAAATGCCATCATTATTTAATTAATAAATACTATTAATGATAATAATAATGATCGTCTTGAATTTCTAGGTCCCACTGACCAAGAAAGCATTCACCAGATAGTGAAAGCAGAATAGTTAGCACCTGGGAATGTTTCAGGAAATTTGATACAGTCCCAGGTTTTTGGCATGTACAGTAGCGAAATACTAGGAGAATAAATATTATTGCCACTGTAAAAATAAAACCTCTTAGTGGCATTCAGATTGATACTCCAAGATGTACAACATGTTCTTGGTGCATTATAAATATCCAGCAATTACACACCATAAAGTATTTTGTAAGCTCTGCCACTTGGTATGTTTACCGTCTTCTCGACGTGGCAGGCCTCAGTTTCCGATCCTTAATGATTTATTCTATGCAATCATTAAAAATCCAATTCCTTCAAAAACATTTTTGCAGCATCATTACTCACATTTCTGTTTCTGCTGAAGAACTGTAATTTGTTCCCATACAAAGAGATGGGTTTTGCATAATGGGATTCTTTCGATATTGTGTCGCATTATACACACTCACAGTTTTGCATGAAACAATCATAAAGTTGGCAGTCTTAATTTTTTCAAGTCAAATTAGTAATGAATCAGAGACCGTTTTATATCTAGCACAATAAAATGTGACGTTTATGCCCTCAAAATATATCGCGCCTCTAATTAAAAATACATTTTAAGTAGAAATGGGGCAGAGAGCCAGGACGTTTCATTGTCTTGTTGGGTTCTTGTAAGAATCCTTGGCTCTAAACTCTTTACGTTTCAGGGAAAATGAAGGAAGCTAAGGAAGAATCAAGTTGGTGTGGTCTGAGGTCCCCAAGAGGACACATAATAATAATAATAATAATGATAATAATGGTATTTGTTAAGCGCTTACTATGTGCCAAGCACTGTTCTAAGTGCTGGGGTAAATACAAGGTAATCAGGTTGTCCCACGTGGGACTCACAGTCTTAATCCCCATTTTACAGATGAGGGAACTGAGGCACAGAGAAGTGAAATGATTTGCCCAAGGTCACACAGCAGACAAATAGCGGAGCCAAAATTAGAACCCACGACCTTGGACTCCCAAGCCCATTCTCTTTCCATTAAGCCAAGCTGCTTCTCTAATGATAATAATAACAATAATAATGATGACAATAAAAATAATAATGGCATGTTGAACACTCAGTAGGTGCCAGGCACTATACTAAGCGCTGGGGTGGAGATAAGCAAATCGGGTTGGACACAGTCCCTGCTCCACATGGGGCTCACAGCCTTAATCCCCATTTTACAGAGGAGGGAACTGAGGCACAGAGATGTGAAGCGACTTGCCCAAGGTCACACAGCAGACAAGCGACAGAGCTGGAATTAGAACCCAGGTCCTTCTGACTTCCAGTTCCGGGCTCTATCCATTCGACCTGCTGCATCTCTTGACAACATCGGACGGGCAAGGGAACTCTGGGTTTCCATCTATCAATCAATAGCCAATCAATCAGTGGTTTTTCCTGAGCAGTCTCAGAGAGCATTCATTCATTCATTCAATCATATTTATTGAGCACTTACTGCGTGCAGAGCACTTTACTAAGTGCTTGGGAAGGACAATTCGGCAACATATAGAGATGGTCCCAATCAATCAATCAATCAATCAATCGTATTTATTGAGCGCTTACTGTGTGCAGAGCGCTGTACTAAGTGCTTGGGAAGTACAAGTTGGCAACATATAGAGACAGTCCCTACCCAACAGTGGGCTCACAGTCTAAAAGGGGGAGACAGACAACAAAACCAAACATACTAACAAAATAAAATAAATAGAATAGATATGTACAAATAAAATAAATAGAGTAATAAATATGTACAAACATATAAACATATATACAGGTGCTGTGGGGAAGGGAAGGAGGTAAGATGGGGGATGGAGGGGGGATGAGGGGGAGAGGAAGGAAGGGGCTCAGTCTGGGAAGGCCTCCTGGACGAGGTGAGCTCTCAGTCTTGAAGGGGAGAGTACAGAACACTGCATTGTTCACCTACTCTGTGCAGAGCACTGGCCTACCCATGTAGGAGTGTAAACCAGCAGCAAATCCGCAATTTTTGCACTCAGAACTTTAGCCATTGAGCCCCATGAGGGACAGGGATTGTATCTGATCGGCTCATATTGAAGCTACCCCATTGCTTAGTACAAGAACAGTGCTTTGCGCATAGTAAGCGCTTGACAAACGCCATCATTGTTATGATTATGACAAGGCTTGGCATATAATACCCATGGAGAGAACCAGGTCATTATTTTACAAGGTGGGAGCAAGAGGAAGAACCACGATTTAATTGATAGTAGCACAAGTATGTCAGGATGAAATAGCTGCATAAATGTTTTATCATCCATCCATCCTTCAGCGCTGAAAGCAGATATAAATTTGGAGGTTCTTAAGGTGGCTGTTGGCTTGATCAATCAATCAATCAATCGTATTTATTGAGCGCTTACTTTGTGCAGAGCACTGTACTAAGCGCTTGGGAAGTACAAGTTGGCAACATATACAGTCCCTACCCAACAGTGGGTTCACAGTCTAAAAGAGAGGGCTCACAGTCTAAAGATTATAATAATAATAATATTAATAATGGCATTTGTTAAGCACTTACTATGTGCAAAGCACTGTTCTAAGCGCTGGGGGGGATATAAGGTGATCAGGTTGTCCCACATGGGGCTCACAGTCTTAATCCCCATTTTACAGATGAGGTAACTGAGGCTAAGAGAAGTTAAGTGACTTGCCCAAGGTCACACAGCAGAAATGTGGCGGAGCCAGGATTCGAACCCATGACCTCTGACTCCAAAGCCCGTGCTCTTTCCACTGAGCCACGCTGCTTCCCCTTCAGTTTGAGGTGTTGGGAATTAAATAGGGCAGGATTCAATCGATCGATCAATTGATGGTACTTATTGAGTACCTAATCTGTACAGATCACTTTACTAAGCGCTTGGGAGAGTATGACACAGTGGATTAGTTAGATACTTTCCCTACCAGGAAGAGATGGGATTTGAGGACACCTTCGTGAATTGTGGCCTGATGGATTTGAAGATGGAGGGAATTCCAGAAGGGAAATGGTGTGAAGAATCATTTAATCTATAGCATTTATTGATCATATAATTATAGTTTTAACATGGTGGGAACAGGTTTTAAGTTTGTAATATGGGGTGAATGATGGCAGAAGAGGAATTAAAACAGAACAGTTAAGGAGGATTAGAAGGGAGAAGTAGTAAGTTAATTACTTTTATTTGGAATTGCACCAAAATTGATATAATATGGTATGGTATGCAGAGTGCTATATTAAGCGCTTAATAATAATAATGATGATGGTGGTATTTGTTAAGCGCTTACTATGTGCAAAGCACTGTTCTAAGCACTTGGGGGATACAAAGTAACCAGGTTGTCCCATGTGGGGCTCACAGTCTTAATCCCCATTTTGCAGATGAGGGAACTGAGGCCCAGAGAAGTTAAGTGGCCTGCCCAAGGTCACACAGCTGACAAGTGGCAGAGCCGGGAATCGAACCCATGACCTCTGACTCCCAAGCCTGTGCTCCTTCCACTGAGCCATGCTGCTTCTCATCGGTATTAGCGGCACACGTTTGCCCAGTCAGATTCAATTATAACAATAATGATAATAATGGCATTTATTAAGCACATACTATGTGCAAAGCACTGTTCTAAGCGCTGGGGAGGTTACAAGGTGATCAGGTTGTCCCACAGGGAACTCACAGTCAGCACGGGTTTTGGAGTCAGAGTTCATGGGTTCGAATCCTGGCTCTGCCAACTGTCAGCTGTGTGACTTTGGGCAAGTCACTTAACTTCTCTGTGCTTCAGTTACCTCATCTGTAAAATGGGGATTAAGATTGTGAGCCCCCCATGGGACAATCTGATCACCTTGTAACCTCCTCAGTGTTTAGAACAGTGCTTTGCACATAGTAAGTGCTTAATAAATGCCATTATTATTATTATTATTATTATTAGCCTCATTTTACATATGAGGTAACTGAGGCCCAGAGAAGTGAAGTGACTTGCCCACAGTCACACAGCTGACAATTGGCAGGGCCGGGATTTGAACCCCTAACCTCTGCCTCCAAAGCCCTGGCTCTTTCCCCTGAGCCACCCTGCTTCTCTATCATTATCATTCCAAATCTATCAAGATGACTTTTGGATTTGATTTTGCTTCTACCTCTTTTTCTCATTTGTGCGAAAGTTAAGGTAGTAGCATTTCAGTGCTCTGCACACAGTAAGCGCTCAATAAAC
Source organism: Tachyglossus aculeatus (assembly GCF_015852505.1). Lineage (NCBI taxonomy): Eukaryota > Metazoa > Chordata > Mammalia > Monotremata > Tachyglossidae > Tachyglossus > Tachyglossus aculeatus. The sequence goes on from NC_052077.1 coordinate 41,337,279, forward strand.
ACGATTGAATGACCGAATGAATTAAATCAACACCCTTCCAGTTGTTCCTAGGCTGGGAGAACAATGGCAGGTTCATTCCTAATTGCTGCCATTGTAGTTTCTGAGGAAGGCAACCATTCACTCAGAGAGGAAGGCAACTCTTTGCTGGAGGGAGGGGCCTTCTCTCAAAGGAATTCCCCTTTGATCTTCCAAACTGATAGCTCTAGCCCTGAAGGCAAATTGGTTAAGTTTCCTACCCCCAGGCCTTAATTTGCTTAAAGGCCTTGTTAATTAATTAATTAATGATGGCGTTTATTAAGCACTTACTATGTGCAAAGCACTGTTCTAAGCGCTGGGGAGGCTACAGGGGTGATCAGGTTGTCCCTCGGGGGGCTCATAATATTAATCGCCATTTTACAGACCAATCAATCAATCAATCAATCAATCATATTTATTGAGTGCTTACTGTGTGCAGAGCACTGTACTAAGCGCTTGGGAAGTACACGTTGGCAACATATAGAGACAGTCCCTATCCAACAGTGGGCTCACGGTCTAGAAGGGGGAGACGGAGAACAGATGAGGTAACAGACCCAGAGAAGTCAAGTGGCTTGCCCAAAGTCACACAGCTGACAATTGGCGGAGCCGGGATTTGAACCCATGACCTCTGACTCCAAAGCCCGGGCTCTTTCCACTGAGCCACGCTGCCTGTGGCAAGTAGCTGGTGCTTGGGTGACGGGGAGGGTACCCCGTTTTCTGGTGACCCCAATTATGGCAACATTTCCCATAATCGATGGTTAGCCCTTTGCCAAGCATCCTTCCGAATCATAGCTATCCGGGCCCTGGTGTCTATCGGGAAGGAGACTTCCTGACGATCATTTACTAGGACGGTCATATGCGGGGCGGGGAGCACCGGGGTTGTAACAGGGCCTCGGCCACCGGATCCATCATCATCAATCGTATTTATTGAGCGCTTACTGTGTGCAGAGCACTGTACCCTTCTAGAGGGGATCCCCCTTAAGAGGTACCCCGCCAAACTATGTGCCAGAAACTGTACTAAGCACTGAGGTAAATACAAGTTAATCAGGTTGGACACAAGCCATGTCTTCCATGAGGCTCACAATCTTAATCCCCCTTTTACTAATGAGGCAACTGAGGCAGAGAGAAGCTAGGTGACTTGTCCAAGGGCACGCAGCAGATGTGGCAGAGCCAGGATTAGAACCCAGGTCCTTCCGATTCCCAGGCCCATGTTCATTCCACTAGAGGCCATTCCCTCCTATAGACACAGAGACCTCAATAACAAAAATAATAGTAGTATTCATTCACTCAATCATATTTCTTGAGCACTTTTCATTCATTCAATCGTATTTATTGAGCAATTACTGCATGCAGAGCACTGTACTAAACGCTTGGGAAGTACAAATTGGCAACATTTAGAGATGGTCCCTACCCAACAGCGGGCTCACAGTCTAGAAGGGGGAGACAGACAACAAAACAAAACATATTAAGAAAATAAAATAAATAGAATAAATATGTACAAATAAAATGAATAAATAAATAGAGTAATAAATACGTACAAACATATATACAGGTGCTGAGGGGAGGGGAAGGAGATAAGGCGGGGGGGTTAAGAGGGGGAGAGGAAGGAGGGGGCTGAAGTGACTTGCCCAAAGTCACAAAGCTGACAATTGGCATGCGCAGACCACTGTACTAAGCACTTGGAAAGTACAATTCGGCAACAATTAGAAGTAAGCTTGTTGCGGGCGGTTAACTTGTCTACCAACTCTGTTGTACTCTCCCAAGCACTTAGTACAGTGCTGTATGCACAGAAAGCACTCAGTAAATACCTGCCCCAGATGGTTGGGCAACTGTTGATTTGCTGCTGATTTTTGGTAACCCGTGGCCTCTCCTTTGGCTGCAGGAGTTACAAGTGAGTTGCCTTGGCCAAGTCACTTCCCTTCTCTGGGTCTCAGTTACTTCATCTGTAAAATGGGGATTGATACATTTCGCCCCATGTTGGACAGGGACTGTGTTCAGCCTGATTTGCCTGTCTTACTCTAGCGCTTGAGCCCACTGTTGGGTAGGGACCGTCTCTATATGTTGCCAACTTGTACTTCCCAAGCGCTTAGTACACAGTAAGCGCTCAATAAATACGATTGATTGATTGATTGATTAGTACACATAGTGGGCACTTAACAAACACCACAGTTGTTATAAAAGCATTTGTTCAGCAATGACAATGTTTCAAGTGCTGAACTAGGCCCTGGGGTAAATACGAGATAATCAGGTCCCACATGGGGCTGAAAGTCTAATTAGGAGGGAGAACAGGTATTAAATCTCCATTTTGAAAATAAGGGAGATAAGCTACTGAGAAGTTAAGAGAATTACTCAAGTTCATAACCAGCAGGTAAGTGGTGAAGCCAGGGTTTGAATGCCCATCCTCTGCTCCTCTTCTGTTCACCTCCTCACTCTGCATCGTTCTCTCCTCTCCCGCTGTCAACCCCCGGCCCACGTCCTTCCCCTGGCCCGGAATGCCCTCCCTCCACACATCCGCCAAACTAGCTCTCTTCCTCTCTTCAAAGCCCTACTGAGAGCTCACCTCCTCCAGGAGGCCTTCCCAGACTGAGCCCACTTTTTCCTCTCCTCCTCCCCTCCCCATCACCCCACTCCCTTTGCCCCAGAGCACTTGTATATATTTGTACAGCTTTATTATACTTTTTACTTGTACATGTTTACTATTCTATTTCGTTAATGATGTGCATAGACTATAATTCTATCTATTCTGACGATTTTGACACCTGTCTACATGTTTTGTTTTGTTGTCTGTCTCCCCCTTCTAGACTGTGAGCCCGTTGTTGGGTAGGGACCATCTCTGTATGCTGCTGACGTGTACTTCCCAAGAGCTTAGTACAGTGCTCCGCACACAGTGAGTGCTCAATAGATATGATTGAATGAATGAATGAACAATCAATCAAGAGAGGCAGCATGGCTCAGTGGAAAGAGCACGGGCTTTGGAGTCAGAGGTCATGGGTTCAAACCCCGGCTCTGCCAATTGTCAGCTGTGTGACTTTGGGCAAGTCACTTAACTTCTCTGTGTCTCAGTTACCCCATCTGTAAAATGGGGATTAAGACTGTGAGCCCCACGTGGGACAACCTGATCACCTTGTATCTGCCCCAGTGCTTAGAACAGTGCTTTGCACATGGTAAGCGCTTAACAAATACCAACATTATTATTATTACAAGTTGGCAACATATAGAGACATTCCCAACAGTGGGCTCACAGTCTAGACGGGGGAGACAGAGAACAAAACCAAACATTTTAACAAAATAAAATAAATAGAATAGATATGTACAAGTAAAATAAATAAATAAATAGAGTAGTAAATATGTACAAACATATATACAGGTACTGTATATGAACAAATGAACAGATACTAGGACCCTTAGAAATTGAGGATTTTCTAACATCACAAGGATTTGATCACACTATCCGAGAACTAAAGAACATAGGAAGGGCTTAACGAATACCATTAAAAATTTAAAAAATGATTTAATAGTCAGACATCCAGAGGTATGTTGATCAATCAGGAAACACACCAAACAGTAGAAGTGGAAGAGAGGGTAGAAGTGGAAAGTAGTGAAAGGAGAAGGTATAGAGCTATAAGAAACGTAGTCGTTTATATGCACATTATTTAAATAGGTATATAAATAAATGCACGTGTACTGTATATATTTATCTCCTTACTGACTATGCAAAGAGCATTCATGTAGAAATCATCCTTCCTTAAGACTCTAACCTATCAGTACTGTTGCATTGTACTCTCTCAAGCGCTTAATGCTCTGCAGACAGTAAGCACTCCATAAATATCATTGATTAATATCAAGAGGCCGATAGGGATGCACAATTAAATAGCCCGGGGAGAGGAAGAGTAGAAGAGGTGAGGCAGAAGCAGGGAATTTTAATGAAAGGAGAAGGGAGGATAAGTAACAGGCCATTTCAGGCAAATTCAGAAAGAGGTGAAGTCAAGCTTTGGATCTATCCATTAATCAATCAGTAGAATTTTTGGCCCCTCTCAAGATGACACCTGGGGAGTTTCCAGTACGTGACCAGTACAGCCTCCGGGAAGCAGCCTGGGAAAGAGCTCGGGCTTGGGAGTCAGATATCAAGGCTCCGCAACTTGTCAGCTGTGTGACTTTGGGCAAGTCACTTCTCTGGGCCTCAGTTACCTCATCTGTAAAATGGGGTTGAAGACTGTGAGCCCCGTGTGGGACAACCTGATAATCTTGTATCTACCACAACGATTAGAACAGCGCTGGACACATAGTAAGCACTAACAAATGCCATTATTATTGTCATTATTATTATTGGAGGGAGAGTCAAGCACAGGCTTATCCTTTCCATTCCTAGCTTGGGCAGAGACTAGCGAGTGGCAGGAAATCGGCTACAAGTCAAAACTCAACTGTGCTGGGCAGTAGCGGCATGGGAGAGATTCAAAGGCAGACACTCGAGTTTACTGCGCGGAAAGAGGCGATGGTAAACCACTTCCAGATTTTTACCGTGAAAACTCTTTGGATACACTTCAAGAATGATTAAAGATGGTGGTAGGGTGTTCTGGAAGAGATTTGTCCATGGCACTGCTATGGATCGGAAACAACTCAATTGGATAAGACAAGAAATTGTTCGAGCTTTTACAACACGCTGGGCACTCTACTAAGTACTTGGGAAAGTGAGAAACATTAATCGTCACAATCCATGCCCTCAAAGACTCTACAGTTCAGTACGGGAGACAGACAATAAAATACTATAAGCTCCTTGTGTTCAGGGAACGTAATTACCAACTCTGTTATGTTTTAATAATAAAAGTGAAGATTGTATTCATTAAGCACTTACTATATATCAAGCACTGTTCTAAGCACTGAGGTAGATCCAAGCTAATCAGATTGGATACAGTCTCTGTCCCACGTGTGGCTCACAGTTTTCATCCCCATTTTACAGATGAGGTAACCAACTGAAGCACAGACCAGTGAAGTGACTTGGTCAAGGTCACACAGCAAATAAGTGGAGGAACTGCAATTAGAACCCAGAGAAACAACATGGCTTAGTGGAAAGAGCCCAAGCTTGAGAGTCAGAGGAACTGGTTTCTAATCCCGGCTTGTGACCCTGGGCAAGCCACTTAACTTCTCGATGCCTCAGTGACTCCATATGCAAAATGGGGATTAAAACTGTGAGCCCCACGTGGGACAACCTGATTACCCTCTATCTACCCCAGCGCTTAGAACAACGCTTGGCATTCATTCATTCAATCGTATTAACTGAGCACTTAATGTGTGCAGAGCACTGTACTAAGCACTTGGAAAGTACAATTTGGCAACAGACAGAGATATTCCCTAACCAACAACGGGTGCTTAACAAATACCACAAGAATAATAATAACCCAGGCCCTTCTGAGTCCCAGACCCATGCTCTCTCCACTAGCTTAGTACAGTGTATTCTGCACAAAGGAAGTGTTCAATAAGTACCACTGATTGACTGATGGGTTGGTTGATAGTAATGTAGTAAGGTCTCACAGTGGTGTTTGTCAGTGTCATTCCTGTGGGTGATAGATGGATGAAAGGACTCAAGGGCTTGGATGATGACGACGATGATGATGATACTCATGATTCATTCATTCATTCAGTCAGGCATATTTATTGACCGCTTACTCTGTGCAGAGCATCATCATCATCAATCGTATTTATTGAGCGCTTACTATGTGCAGAGCACTGTACTAAGCGCTTGGGAAGTACAAATTGGCAACACATAGAGACTGTCCCTACCCAACAGTGGGCTCACAGTCTAAAAGAGCACTGTACTAAGCGCTTGGGAAGTACAAGTTGACAACATAATGATGATGTGGAAGTGATGAAGTGGGAAGTTGTGGTGGGAGACAGATTGGGAAGATTAGAAATCATCTCACTTTCACGAATGACCCCAGCCCTCCTGAAGACAAAGTTCAGTTTACCCAAGTCCACTTATCAGATCCCATGGAAGATGGCTTGCGATTTATGTCTGCCAACTAGCAGACACATACATAGTGGGTTTAATTCACACAGCCAGCTGCCCACATCTCATAGTTGGTTGTAAATTAGACATTAAAAAAAAATGTAGTCCCTCATTGAAACTCGAGGGATTCATTGATTTACTTAGCGGGATGAATCTCGCATCTTCAATATTTTCAGTCCCGCATTTGTAAAGGACAAGTCACGGGAAATTTCCCATGTTCTCCGTCGATTCAGGCTGCTAATTGAACTAGGAGAGGCAAATCATCTTTTTTTTAGTGGGAGCACACCAGATTGTCAAATCCATTTTTATAAATGACCCTCAGCAGAGTCCCTTCAAGGTCAGCATCGCAGCTGGGTACCTGATTGGACCTGGGTTCCATGCAGGTGCCTCTGTTTTCCAATCCAGCAACCTTCTAAATCAAATTACCTCCCATTAAAACACAGGTGTTAGCGAACCCGATTGAATGCCACGATAATGTGGGCACAGTTGAAAGACCCACTGAAGCCTGACCCCTAGGATATCACGATCTTAATGTTTGTTTGGCACAGCTCCTTAATTTCCTGAAACGGAGTGTAAAAGTCACCCCGTGAATCTACCTGCCTAAAGTAAATAATGGGATTTTCCCTGATCCAATGATCCTGGGTGATTTCCTCTGGCACTGAAAATGGCAGTAGGATTCGTGGGTGGAAATTTCCCACTTTAAAGGACTGTGTCACTTTGCAAGTCAGTCTGTAATGGGCTCACTAAAATTATCATGCTATGTAAACACCCACGTGGTGAATATTTAACATATTAGCTGGAGCTGACAAACTCTGATTCACCCTCAGATACATCGTGGTTCCAGCTCGCATAACTATTATTTGGCCATCCCAGAATTGACTTGCTCCTAATTGCTCTGTGCCTCTTCATCCTGCATTTCACTTCCCCCTCGGAGCGGTGTTTGGGTGTTCAAAAAAAGTTGGAGGTCCACTCTTAAAAATATTTTGTTTCGTGGAGTGACCCGGTTGTTAATTAGGGGGAAGATGCGCTATCTCAATCATCTCAGACGACTTCAGAGCGATTCCCTACCACCGAGTTTATTTTTGACATCAGCACCAGGAACGTCTAGTAGATTAAAATATAAACCGTATTAAATGATTAGCGGGTGGGAGTTCCAGACAAGCAGAAGGATGCTGGTCTATGTCTTTCCAGGCCACGGGTTCAGTCAGATGAAAAGCAAATGGGAAAATGTACATTAGGTGCACGGCTGAAAAGGCCACCACAATCAGTTACAGTTGACTGCAACCAAAATTATTTTCCGGGGATCAAAGGAAACGAGCAGCTGACCGGTTTGACCAGACCCTCCTACCGTGCGCTACATATTTATTACCTGGCTATTCTGCCCCAAACAATCTGAATCTTGGCATCTCTCCACCGAAAGAACTCATCGGTAATTAATTTGGCGTGTCATTTTGCATAAAATTAGTAATTAATACTGGTCTATGTACATTACGTCGGACTTTCTTCACAGGAGGATTCAATCTTCCAGCTTCAAAAAGCGTGGTGAAACGGTCATTTTAAATGATCTTTTCGCACCGAACCTGGGATTAAAAGAAGTGTCGCACTCGGGCTGAAGGAGACATCAAAGTTTATAGACCCAATTTATTGGAGGTTGTTCAAGGTCAATGCAATTTTCATTCCCTTCATGGGTTGATATCATGAGAGTTGTATTAGGGGTAACTATCACAGCAGTTTTCGTAGCTCCAGTGAACCGTGGTCATGTGGACATGATATTCCCGGCACGCTCAAATGGACCGCTGTCACAAGGCCCACCTGCTTCAGATGAAAAGAACCGGATTGGTTGAGCTATTTTCTTTTTCTGCTAAGGGGAATCCTCTCCCTGAAATAATGTGGTCACATTTAGAGCACAGGGAGCCGGGGAATCAGAAGGACCTGGATTCTACTACCGGCACTGTCGCTTCTCTGCTGCGTGACCTTGGGTAAGTCACTGTACTTCTCTGGGTATCAGTTACCCTGTCTGTAAAATGGGGATTAAAACAGCGAGCCCCATGTGGGACAGGGACTATGTTCAACCTCATTCATTGGTAGCTACCCCAGTACTTATTCATTCATTCATTCATTCAATCGTATTTATTGAGCTCTTACTTTGTGCAGAGCACTATAAAAAGTGCATGGAAAATACAATTTGGCAACAAATAGAGACAGTCCCTACCCAACAATGGGTTCATAGTCTAGAAGGGGGAGACAGACAACGAAACAAAACTATGCAAATAGACAGGCATCAATTAGTATCAATTTAAACAAACAGAATTATAGATATATGCACATCATCAATAAAATAAATAGAGTAATAAATATGTGCCTGGCACATAGAGATTAATAAATACCATTTTAAAAAGTGGTGATATATGACAGCCATGAGAGCCCTTATTTCACAGCTATTTTATACACGGCTCCCGCCAAAGCATTCCCTCTCGCCAGTAGAATCGAAGTTCAAGGTAGAAAGGGGTTGGAACCTAACAGGAGACCGTGGCCAGCTGAAGGAGGGGGCTTTTTAAGTTATTTGAAACTAAATTAGTACTGATTTACTTCAAAGGAATAGTTGTCTCTCAGCGTTTTCATTCTCTTTCTTCTTTTCCTCTCAGAAGTCTGTCATTTTTATGTCTCTCTCCCTCGTAACCCTTGTCCATCTGCTTTCTGAGTCCCAAGTTGTTCCATTTCCCCTCTTCCCCTTCCCTCCTCCCCTCCTCTCTTTCTCTTTCCGGCTCAATCATCTATATCTTCATCCTCCCTTCCCGCCTCCAACCTTCCCGGCATTGCCAAGTTCCTCTTTTCTCTCCTCCACAACTTTGATCTCCGCCGGTCCCCGACGCAGCTCTTCCCTTTGAGCTTCCCAACCACCCACGTTTCCAGGCTCTTTGAGGTTGTGTGTACGTGGGGTAGAATGAACAGGGAGCTCCTCTGATCTCCTCCTGCATGTAGCCCGCGAGCATGGCCACCATCAAAGGCCGGCTTCCCCTTTCGGCCAGCCTCCGGATCACTCATCTGAAAGCGGCCCCCCGCATTCCGGGCTCGACACCTGGGCCCTTGAGACTCTCCTGAAAGTGCTGCTTCTGAGTCAGTCAATCATATCTATTGAACGCTTATTGTGTGCCGAGCACTGTACTAAGCACTTGGGAGAGCCTCACAGCGCCTCGGTCTCATCGCCGACCCCCGACCCACGTCCTGCCTCTGGCCTGGAATGCCCTCCCTCCTCAAATTGACGGACAATGACTCTCACCCCCTTCAAACCCTCACTGAAGGCCCATCTCCTCTAAGAGGTCTTCCCAGACTGAGTCCTCCTTACCTCTTTTTCCACCCACTTCTGCGCCGCCCCCACTTACCGCCGTTGTTCTTCCCCCTTCCCAACCTCAAAGCACTTATGTGTTGGAGTCAGAGGTCATGGGTTCAAATCCCAGCTCCGCCACTTAGCTGTGTGACTTAGGGCAAGTCACTTAACTTCTCTGTGCCTCAGTTTCCTCACCTGTAAAATGGGGATTAAGACTGTGAGCCCCCCATGGGACAACCTAATCACCTTGTAACCTCCCCAGCACTTAGAACAGTGCTTTGCACATAGTAAGTGCTTAATAAATGCCATTATTATTATTATTATTACTATTATTATTATCATCATTATTATTGTTATTATATCTTTATTTTATTTATTAGTATTGATGGCTGCCTCCCCCTGTCAAGACTGCAAGCTCATTGTGGGCAAGGAATGTGTCTATTGTTGTATCGTACTTTCCCAAGAGCATAGTACAGTGCTCTGCACACAGTAAGCACTCAATCAATACGATTGAATGAATTGGATAAATGAGAGTACAACAGAATAATAAATGGCCATTCCCCGCCCAAAATGAGCTTACAATTGGTCTGTTTCAGGGATGCTTTTGTGAAGCCATTTAGAAAAAGTCGAACCCTGCAAACGGTGGGTACGACCAAAGTGTTCCCTTGGTGTGGATCAATCAATCAGTCATATTTATTGATTGATGGCCGTTTGAGGCATGGGTTCTGGAGAGGAACGTGAAGCATGAGAGGCAGTGTGGTCTAGTGGAAAGAACATATAATTGATAGTATGCACAGAGCATCTCCTGTTTGTAAGGAACTGTACTAAGTACTTTGGAGGTACGATATTGTCAGTAAGCATTGTCCTTGCCCCTAAGATGCTTGCTTTGCAATGGGGAATCAATCAATCAATGGTATTTACTGATCACCTACTGACTTTACATGCCAGGTTCACAGTCTTATTCCCCCTTTTACAGATGAGGTAACTGAGGCACAGAGAAGTGATTGATCTCTCCAAGGTCACATAGCAGACAAGTGGCGGAGCCAGGATTAGAGAGAAACAGTCATCTGGTGCCATTTTGGCTCCTCCACACCCTCCTTGAACTGCATTTTTTGTGGGGAGGAGGAGGGGAGAGACTGAACTGCGAGGAAACTTGAGTCCCTGTGCTTTGATTGTTATTTCAAGGCGAGCCTAGGCCATTAACTGCCATGACTAAACTGAGACAACCTCAGTTTCAAGGTCCCAACTTGGAATGTTAGGGGCCAAAGGGTGACAGTGATTTTAGGTGGGGGACGAAAGTCCGAACGGGGTCAGGCTTCAGAGAGGTATCAGGCCAGAAAGCCACTGTCTTGGATCTTTTCAGGCCTGAACGGAGAGTCGGATCTTGTCAGAAACCTGAGATGATCATGTGGGAGAGCCCAGGTCTGGGAGTTATGGAGGTCTTTCGCCCGTTCTGTTGCAGTGGAGTAGACTTCTGACCCCCTGCTTCATTTCAAAAGAAATGCAGTCGGGGCTTATTAACTTTTCCACGTTGTTATACCGCAGAGAAAACGAGGCCTAGGGGAACGCAGGCTGAAAGTGATTTAGGCCCCGGAGAGAAGAAAGTCTGCTAAATTATGGCCTCAGAAACCCCAGGGAAGCTCAAGAACAGTAGAGAATGTCCTCTTCACTCAGAAAAGCACTTCACTTGGCCCCTAAATCGACAGGACTTTGTAGACAACCTGGTATTATTTTCTTGCTTTTCAAAGGAACGTTTCCTTTATCATTCTGAACTCTACGTGATTAATTATCCCATAATGCATTAAGATAGTGTTTTATTCCTGAGTAAGCATTTTTTTTGGTGAGGCCTGGCGATATACAGATACACTTCTCTTGACATATAGCACAATTTAGAGACAGGACAACCTAGTTGCTAAGGAAAAATGCTTTCTGTAGCTTAAAAAGGAGTTCACAAAAATTTGTCGTGAGAGAATCTTTTAAGTGGGCTTCAAGCTGATGCTGTCAGGTTATACATTTGTTTTTAGAAAAATAGATTAAAAAGAAAAACCGGGGAAAGACTTATGAAGCAAGAATAATTGGGTTTTACTCAGCACAGGGGAAATTTTGAGATCAAAATGGACAATTTCCCAGTTATCCTCCTCGGCTGGTGTGGACAAACACAGAAGAGAGTGAGAGTAAAACAAATATATTAATAATCATCCGTATGAATGGGGATAATTTATACCTATATGCATGAGTCTTGACTTTTTTGCTTTAGTGAGGGCCCATAGTGACACATTTGAACAAGGTGGGAGATCTCAGCCTTTCAAAGAGTGAGAAAAAGCAGAATTGGAAACGTGGTACATTTTTACTACCATTTTCCAGGGCATTTTAAATGTTTATCATAGTAAGTCTCATATAGTTGAGGACACACAGGTTTCATGGAATCGTTCTGCGATGACAGATTTCTTACGTACATGTCTGAGAAGCAGCATGGCTCAATTGAAGGAGCACAGGCTTTGGAGTCAGAGGTCATGGGTTCAAATCCCGACTCCGCCAATTGTCAGCTGTGTGACTTTGGGCAAGTCACTTCTCTGGGCATCAGTTACCTCATCTGTAAAATGGGGATTAACACTGTGAGCCCCCGCATGGGACAACCTGATCACCTTTAACCTCCCCAGCACTTACAACAGTGCTTTGCACATAGTAAGCACTTAAGAAATGCCATTATTATTATTATTATCATTAACAAAATGAATGGAATAGTAAATAGGTTCAAGTTAAATAGAGTAATAAATCTGTACAAACATAAATACAGGTGCTGTGGGGAGGGGAAGGAGGTAGGACGGGGGGGCGGGGAGAAGGAGAGGAAAAAGGGGGCTCAGTCTGGGAAGGCCTCCTAGAAGAGGTGAGTTCTCAGTAGGGCTTTGAAGGGAGGACAAATCATCCCTTAAGGAAACTACCCACACTCCAGCATGGATTCATGGATTTCTACATTTCTGGGGTGGGGGTGGGTGGGTGGTTAGGACACAGTAACTGCTCAGTAAATACTATTATGGGAAGCAGTGTAGCCTAATGGAAAGAGCACGGGACTGGGAGGTAGAGGTCATGAGTTCTAATCCCTGCTTGGCCACACGTCTGCTGTGTGACTTCAGGCAAGTCACTTCACTTCTCTTTCCCTCAGTTACCTCAGCTTTAAAATGGGGATTAAGACTGCAAGTCCCACGTGGGAGAGGGATTGTTTCTAACCCCATTATCCTGTATCTAACCTTTTGCATAGAACAGTGCTTGGCACAAACTAAACAATTAACAAATAACACTATTATTATTATTATTATTATTATTATTGTATGTATTGAATGCTCACTGTGTGCAGATCACTGAACTAAGCACTTGGAAGAGTACAATAGAACAGAGCATGGCCTAGTGGATAAACCCAGGGCTTGGGAGTCAGAAGGATCTGAGTTCTAATCCCAGGTCTGACACTTGTCTGCTGTGTGACCTTGGCAAGTCACTTCACTTCTCTGGGCCTCAGTTCCCTCATCTGTAAAATGGGGATGAAAACTGTGAGCCCCACGTGGGAGTGGGACTGTGTCCAACCTGATTAGATTATATCTACCCCAGCGCTTAGAACAGCGCTTGACACATTCATTCATTCGTTCATTCATTCATTCATTCAGCCGTATTTATTGAGCACTTAGGGTGTGCAGAGCACTGTACTAAGCGCTTGGGAAGTCCAAGTCGGCAACATATAGAGATGGTCCCTACCCAACAGCGGGCTCCCAGTCTAGAAGGGGGAGACAGAGAACAAAACAAAACATATTAACAAAATAAAATAAATAGAATAAATATGTACAAATAAAATAAATAAATAGTAATCGCTTAACAAATACCATTATTATTGCTATCATTACTCTTGACAGAGTTGGGAGACACACTCCCTGCCCACAGTGGGCTCACATAAAGGTGTAAAGAGGTAGAAAATAAAAACAAGCAGTTCAGTGACATGGCTTTCATTTCTGCTCAAGGTTCAGAGTCGACCTGTCACAGCGACAGTGACGGCCTTGGCTGTAGAAGCCACTGTGGTCTTCCTAGATTCTCTGCTCTGATGAGGCCTTAAGCTGCTCCGTTAATGATTTAAAGTGGCAGCTTAGAAAACTAGAACCATTCCTACCTTGGGAGTAACAAAGTAAAGTGACATTTACACCACCAGAAAATAGAGCCAATTATGCTGAAGTGTTAATCAAAGACAGGGGACTCAAACAATGAGTGCCGTTGATTGAGCGTTTACTTGCTGCTCAAATCTGCCCTTTCTTCTCCATTCAAACTGCTACCACGTTAATCCAAGCACTTCTCCCATCACTTCTTGATTACTATATCAGCCTCCTTGCTGACCTCCCTGCCTCTTGTCTCTCGCCTCTCCAATTCATACTTCACTCTGCTGCCTGGATCATTTTTCTACATAAATGTACAATCCTCATTTCCCCACTCCTCAAGAACCTCTTTGTATTTCCCATCTGCCTCTGCACCGAACAAAAACTCCGTACCATGGGCTTTGAAACATTCAATCATCTCCCTCCCCACTACCTTACCTTGCTGCTTTTCTACTACTAATAATAATAATGGCATTTATTAATCACTTACTATGTGCAAAGCACTGTTCTAAGTGCTGGGGAGGTTACAAGCAATTCGGATTGGGCACAGTCCCTGTCCCACGTTGGGCAGCGTGGCTCAGTGGAAAGAGCATGGGTTTTGGAGTTCATGGGTTCAAATCCCAGCTCCACCAGTTGTCAGCTGTGTGACTTTGGGCAAGTCACTTCACTTCTCTGTGCCTCAGTTCCCTCATCTGTATAATGGGGATTAAGACTGTGAGCCCCATGTGGGACAACCGAATCACCTTGTAACCTCCCCAGCGCTTAGAACAGTGCTTTGCACATAGTAAGTGCTTAATAAATGTCATTATTATTATAAGGTTATCTAGTTGTCCTAAAGTGCAAAGCACTGTTCTAAGCACTGGATATATACATAAGTGTTGTAGGATTGGGATGGGGTGAGTTACTAAAGTCGGCAAGAGACATCACACAGGAAGTATTTCGAGCACCTGGGTTCCAATTCCTGACTCTACCACCTAGTCCAATTCAGTTCAATTCAATCGTATTTATTGAGCACTCACTGTGTGCAGAGCACTGTACTAAGCACTTGGGAAGTACAAGTTGGCAACATATAGAGACGGTCCCTACCCAACAGTGGGCTCACAGTCTAGAAGGGTGAGACAGAGAACAAAACAAAACATATTAACAAAATAAAATAAATAGAATAAATATGTACAAATAAAATAGAGTATACAAACATATATACATATATACAGGTGTTGTAGGGAGGGGAAGGAAGTAAGGCGGGGGAGATGGGGAGGGGGAGGAGGGGGAGAGGAAGGAGAGGGGCTCAGTGTGGGAAGGCCTCCTGGAGGAGGTGAGCTCTCAGTAGGGCTTTGAAGGGAGGAAGAGAGCTAGCTTGGAGGATGTGCGGAGGGAGGGCATTCCAGACCAGGGGGATGACGTGGACTGGGGGTCGACGGCTAGTTGTGTGACCCTGGGCAAGTCACTTAACTCATCTGTGCCTCAGTTCTCTCATCTGCAAAATGAGGGATTCAATACCTGGTCTCCCTCCTCCTCAGACTGTAAGCCCCATGTAAGACCTGATGACCTTGTATCCACCCCATTGCTTGGTAGAGAGTTTGGCCCATGGGAAGTGCTTTATAATAATGATATTTGTCAAGCGCTTAGTAGGTACCAAGCACTGTTCTGAGTGCTGACAAATACCACAGTCATTATTATGATGATAATGATTGCATTGTGTTTCAGGAGAGTTTGCAGAAAATTACAGATTTTAAGAAAGTGTGCATTACTCCTTCCTGAAAGAAGGCTTGCCATCAGAGAAGCAGCATGGCTCAGTGGAAAGAGCATGGGCTTTGGAGTCAGAGGTCGTGGGTTCAAATACTGGCTATGCCAATTGTCAGCTGTGTGACTTTGGGCAAATCACTTCACTTCTCTGGGCCTCAGTTACCTCATCTGGAAAATGGAGATTAAGACTGTAATCCCCCTGTGGGACAACCTGATCACCTTGTAACCTCCCCAGTGCTTAGAACAGTGCTTTGCACATAGTATGTATGTATGTATGTATAGTATACAGTATACAGTATAGTATATAGCATAGTATGTATAGTATGTGCTTAATAAATGCCATTATTGTTATTATTATTGTAGTTATTATATTATTAGTAATAATAATAATTATTATTATTATTGCCAAATCCAACGGCTGCTTGCCAAATCCAACGGCTCCTACTCTGTCCTAATCCTCCTCGACCTCTCAGCTGCCTTTGACACTGTGGACCACCCCCTTCTCCTCAACACGCTATCTGACCTTGGCTTCACAGACTCCGTCCTCTCCTGGTTCTCCTCTTATCTCTCCGGTCGTTCTTTCTCAGTCTCTTTTGGAGGCTCCTCCTCCCCCTCCCATCCTCTTACTGTGGGGGTTCCCCAAGGTTCAGTGCTTGGTCCCCTTCTGTTCTCAATCTACACTCACTCCCTTGGTGACCTCATTCGCTCCCACGGCTTCAACTATCATCTCTACGCTGATGACACCCAGATCTACATCTCTGCCCCTGCTCTCTCCCCCTCCCTCCAGGCTCGCATCTCCTCCTGCCTTCAGGGCATCTCCATCTGGATGTCCGCCCGCCACCTAAAGCTCAACATGTCGAAGACTGAGCTCCTTGTCTTCCCTCCCAAACCTTGTCCTCTCCCTGACTTTCCCGTCTCTGTTGACGGCACTACCATCCTTCCCGTCTCACAAGCCCGCAACCTTGGTGTCATCCTCGACTCCGCTCTCTCATTCACCCCTCACATCCAAGCCGTCACCAAAACCTGCCGGTCTCAGCTCCGCAACATTGCCAAGATCCGCCCTTTCCTCTCTATCCAAACTGCTACCCTGCTCATTCAAGCTCTCATCCTATCCCGTCTGGACTACTGCACCAGCCTTCTCTCTGATCTCCCATCCTCGTGTCTCTCTCCACTTCAATCCATACTTCATGCTGCTGCCCGGATTATCTTTGTCCAGAAACGCTCTGGGCATATTACTCCCCTCCTCAAAAACCTCCAATGGCTACCGATCAATCTGCGCATTAGGCAGAAACTCCTCACCCTGGGCTTCAAGGCTCTCCATCCCCTCGCCCCCTCCTACCTCACCTCCCTTCTCTCCTTCTACTGCCCAGCCCGCACCCTCCGCTCCTCCACCACTAATCTCCTCACTATACCTCATTCTCGCCTGTCCCGCCATCGACCCCCGGCCCACGTCATCCCCCGGGCCTGGAATGCCCCCAATCCCTCTGCCCATCCACCAAGCTAGCTCTCTTCCTCCCTTCAAGGCCCTGCTGAGAGCTCACCTCCTCCAGGAGTCCTTCCCAGACTGAGCCCCTTCTTTCCTCTCCCCCTCGTCCCCCTCTCCATCCCCCCGTCTTACCTCCTTCCCTTCCCCACAGCACCTGTATATATGTATATATGGTTGTACATATTTATTACTCTATTTATTTATTTATTTATTTATTTATTTATTTATTTATTTATTTATTTTACTTGTACATTTCTATCCTATTTATTTTATTTTGTTGGTATGTTTGGTTCTGTTCTCTGTCTCCCCCTTTTAGACTGTGAGCCCACTGTTGGGTAGGGACTGTCTCTATGTGTTGCCAATTTGTACTTCCCAAGCACTTAGTACAGTGCTCTGCACATAGTAAGCACTCAATAAATACGATTGATTGATTGATTGATTGATAGTAGTGATGATGTTTGTTAGGCGCTTACTGTGTGCCAAGCACTGAGGTAGATACTAATTAATCAGGTCCCATATGGGAATGTCAGTCTAAGGAGAAGGAAGAACAGGGATTGAATCCCCATTTTGCAGCTGAGGGAACTGAGGCACAGATATATGAAGTGACTTGCCCAAGGTCACACAGCAGATACGTGGCGGAGCCAGGATTAAAACACAGGTTCTCTGACTCCCAGCTCTCTCTACTGTCCATTAGGCCACACTGTTACTTATTTCTGCCAAGAAAGTTGTAACCCCTAAGATTCAAACGAAGATCATAAAAGTTCGCTGACCAACTCTGATTCTGTTGGGGAGATTCCGTCCGCATTCGGCTTTCATCCCCACTCTCTCCGAGTATTCAGGAGGTAGAGTTTGTGGAATTTCGTGACACGTATTTAAAGCGTTCTAGCTAGATTCCTGGGGAACTGCTTCTTTCAGAGGATTTCTACTATGGAAAATATGGAGTCTGTGCCACCAGTTGGTCGAATTTTGGAATTGCAAACGATTCTAGCAGGTCTGCATGATAGAACAGCCAGCTTTAGGCTCCCTAATGCGTGGGGTAGTTAGCGATGCTATTTCAGTGGGGAATCCCATTGAATAGAGATATTGAGTTTATTGTAACCAAGCTCTAACCAGTATCAATCGTATTAACTTAAAAATGCCATGTGATCCAGCTCAGCATTTTGACTAATTGCAATGCCAGCTGAAGGTTATTTGTTAATGAGTTCCCTGTGAAGTGTGGCTTCTCCCCGAAGCCTCTGGGCTGAGGGGCATTGACAGAAGACTGTTTGAGGTTCTGAGGGGGCAAGGATTCTGAAGAAAATTATGTATTTATTGCAATGATTAGACAAATCTATAATAAGTATATGTATAGTATATAATATGATTGTAATTTTATTATGGTGTTATTAACCACTTGCTTTGTGACATGACTGTGTTAAACCCAGGGTGAATACAAGATAATCCTATCTGACCAGAGCTTGGGCCCGGGAGTCGGAAGGTCATGGGTTCTAACCCTGACTTTTCCACTTATCTGCTGTGTGATCTTGGGCAAGTAACTTCACTTCTCTGGGCCTCAGTCACCTCATCTGTAAAGCAGGGATTAAGACTGTGGGCCCCATGTAGAACAGGGACCGCGTCCAACCCGATTTGCTTGTAACCACCCCAGAACAAAGTACAGTGCCTGGCACATAATAAGTGCTTAATAAGTACCACAATTATTATTATTATTATTACCCACAGGGGATTCACCGATTAAGCCAGGAAGAGCAGGGATCTCATTCCCATTTTACAGATGAGGAAACTGAGGAACAGAAAGGTTAAGTGACTTGCCCAATGTCATGCAGCAAGCTAGTGGAAGAGATGAGATTTGGCACCTGATTTTCACGATTGTCAGTTCTGTAATCTATCCAGTAAGCCAGAGCTCCTCACCAGAGTTCACACACACACACACACACACACACACACAATGATGGTGAAGCTTATGTATTTGTGTGTAAAAGCCAGAGTAGCGTGAAAAGTGTAATTTGGGGCTACAGTAGTGGCTACTAGTTCCTGGCATCTGAGAGGAGCTGTAGACCACTGATGAGAAATCCCGGCAACAAGGAGAAACAAGGGATGGCCAAGAGAAGGACAGGATACAAGGAAGACAAAGGAGACCTGGAGAAACTAAGAGAAGACTGGAAGAAAGATTCATTCAGTAGTATTTACTGAGTGCTTACTGGGTGCAAAACACTGTACTAAGTGCTTGGAAAGTACAATACAACAATAAACAGACACAGTCACTGTCCACAATGAGCTGACGGTCTAGAGGGTGAAGAAGGAGGGAAAATCGAGTGAGGAGGGTTGATGGGAGAGTGAAGAGAAAAATAGTGGGAACTAAAGATGTGTGGCACACAAGGAAGTGCCTCACTTCACAAATGATGGAGGATGATGGATGAGAAGCAGCATGGCTCAGTGGAAAGAGCCCGGGCTTGGGAGCCAGAGGTCATGGGTTCTAATACCGGCTCTGCCATTTGTTGTCTGTGTGACTTTGGGCAAATCACTTTTCTCTGGGCCTCAGTTACCTCACCTGTAAAATGGGGATGAAGACTGTGAGCCCCACATGGGACAACCTGATCACCTTGTAGCTCCCCCAGCGCTTAGAACAGTGCTTTGCACATAGTAAGCTCTTGACAAATGCCATCACTATTATTATCTCTGGGCTAAGACGTCTGGACCAAGGTAGAGTGCAGAGGAATTGATTATAGTGCTAGTGCCTTGTAGAATGTCTCTCACCCACTCCTTCTCTTCAGTCATTAATTAATTAATTCATTCATTCATATTTATTGAACCCTTAATGTGTGCAGAGCACTGTAGTAAGACCTTGAAAGTACAATTCAGCAAGACAGAGAGATAATCCCTGATCACACCGGGTTTATAGTCTAGAAGGGGGGAGGCAGACACTAAAACAAATAAACAGGCATCAGTATAAATGAATAGAATTATAGATATATAAAAACTCTATGGATATGCTACCAGAACAATTGCAGATGGAAGTGTGGCTTTCTGGGAGAGATATGTCTATGGCGTCATTATGGGTCAGTCACAACTCGACAGCATAAGACAACAACAACAACAACACATTAAAACAAGTAAACAGGCATCAATATAAATGAATAGAATTAGAGATGTTGAACTCGTACGGTCTTTGCCCCCATTAGCTAGCCACTGGAAGAATCAGAATTAGAACCCAGGACTCTGTTCAACTCCAGAACCTAAGGCCTCAAAGATTTCAATCAAGTGATACTATACCCAATACAACCCCTCTCCCCCGCCCCCCAATTATTATACTTTCCTTACATTCGGTCAGGCTAAAAATATTCCACTCCTTTCTGAACTCGTCCTAGCAAATCCATATTAAATTGAAAATCCTCTTTGTGCATTTTAAACATTTTAACCAAATAGGTTCTTTGTGACTTTATATATGTGACCCACAAAGATCAAGTGAATCTGTCAAAAATAAGAGGAGGAGTCCACCTTTTGAAAAAGAAGAAAACAACCACAGCCTATTTTCATCCTCGATATAAATGGGAATCCTCATGGAGACTTGCAGAAATACTTCCTGTAAATAGAAGCTTCTGATCTATTCTTGGCTCTCTTGCCTTTTCTTTTTCCTTTCATAATTCGTAGTATAGCAGTTGCTCTAAAAATTATATTTACATGAATCCTCACAGCAGCATTTCGTGACTTAGCTGTTGTTCTCCAACATCAGTAACTTACCCCCAGGTTTATCTTATTTTCCAACTTTTTTTATTGAATCAGTATATATTAATGTCACAGACAGAAATTCTCTTTTCCTGCTGACTCTACTCCTTTTTGCAAGTAGGCACCTGGGTTAATAAATCATCAGAAAGCATTCTTTGTGCTTTCACTGTTGCTTCCCCCACAGAAGGAATGCAAAGAATTAGCAGAAATTGCCCGTTACCATCTGTATTAACATTCCTCAGGATGGCCTTGAACACTGACACTTCATTATGTATCCTAAATGAGCAATCTTCACTCTGTTTTAATTGTGTTCTTTCCCTGGGAAAGAGCTTCAAGGTATCACTTTTCTTTCCTGTGGAAAACTCAGAAAACAGGTGCTGGAGGGAATCAGAGAGTTAGGAGAGTTTGTTGATAGTAAATACCTCAGTTCTTGGAAACATTGCCAGACCTAGAGGGTCAGGTGATCTGCTCTAATCCCCTCTCTGTCATGTACCTGTTGTGTGACCCTTGGGAATTTCACTTTTTTATCCGGAAAAATGGGCATAACTGTTATCCCTCCTCCTTAGGTTCATAAGTGTTATGGGGCTTTGGGATGGTGAACAAAGGGAACAAGTCAGGGAGGAGCAGAAGGGAGTGGGAGAAGAGGAAAGGAGGGTTTAAGTGGGGAAGACCTCTTGGAGGAGGGGTGCCATGCGAAGCAACGTGGCTTTGTGGAAAGAGCACGGGCTTGGGAGCCAGAGGGCGTGGGTTCTAATTCTGGCTCCCCTGCTTGCCAGCTGTGTGACTTTGGGCAAGTCACTTAACTTCTCTGTGCCTCAGTTACCTCATCTGTAAAATGGGGATGAAAACTGTGAGCCCCGCGTGGGACAACCTCATTACCTTGTATCTATCCCAGCACTCAGAACAGTGCTTGGCACATAGTAAGTGCTTAACAAATGCCAACATTATTATTATTATTGTTATTATTATTATCATCTGCCCACAGTAACCTTCTCTGGACCTCAGTTGCCTCATCAGTAAAATGGGGATTAAGACTGTGAGCCCCACGTGGGGCAACCTCATTACCTTGTATCTACCCCAGCACTCAGAACAGTGTTTGCCACATAGTAAGTGCTTAAGAAATGCCATTATTATTATTATTATTGTTATTATTATTGTTATTATTATTATCATCTGCCCACAGTAACTTTCTCTGGGCCTCAGTTGCCTCATCTGTAAAATGGGGATTAAGACTGTGGGCCCCACATGGGACAACCTGATAACCTTGTATCTATCCCAGCACTTAGAGCAGTGCTCGGCACCTAGTAAGCGCTTAACAAATATTATTATTATTGTTATTATTAATAAGTTTTGGAGAATGGGGAGAGTCATCATCTGTGGGATATGAATGGGGAGGGAGACAGGCCAGAGGCATAATGTGGACGAGGGGTTGGTGGTGAGATTGATAAGATTGAGGTAGAGTAATTAGGTTGGCATTAGAAGATCAAAGTGGGTGGCCTGAGTTGTAGACTGTGAGCCCACTGTTGGGTAGAGACAGTCTCTATATGTTGCCAACTTGTACTTCTCAAGCGCTTAGTACAGTGCTCTGCACACAGTAAGTGCTCAATAAATACGATTGAATTAATTAATGAATGAACCAAGATCAGAACAATGACCTTGGCCTCTGCACACACTCTGCACACAGTAAGCACTCAATAAATACAGCTGAATGGAGTCACTTAACTTTTCTATGTCTCAGTTTGCTCATCTGTAAAATGGGCCTTAAATCCTACTCCATCCTACTTGGCCAGTGAGGCCCATGTGGGATGGGAACTATGTCCAACCTGAGCAACTTTTATCTAACCCGGTGATTGGTACAGCATAGAGCACCTGTGCCAACCCACCTCAAGAGATAACTAAGTTTCCTTGATCTCCTCTCTATCACCATGGTGGATGGGAATGGGATGGTTCATTTCAGCTCACTTGTGTTTGTGTAAGAATAACTGTGATATTTGTTAAGCGCTTACTGCGTGCCAGGCACTGTACTAAGAGCTGAGGCAGATATGAGCTAATCAGGCTGGACATAGTCATTGACCCAAGTGGGGCTCACGATCTTAATACCCATTTTACAGATCAGAGAAGGGAAATGAACTTGCCCAAGGTCACACAGCAGACTAGACTCAGAGCTGGGAAAAGAACCCAGTTCCTTCTGATTCCCAGGCCCATGCTCTATCCGCTGGACCACACTGCTTCTCAGAGTAAACATGATGACATTTATTAAGCAGTTACCGGGTAAACGGGGGTAATCACCTCAAACACAGTCCCTTTCCCTCAGCAGGTTCACAGTCTAAGATGGAGGAAAGACAGGTATCGAATCCCCATTTACCAATGAAAAAATGAGAAAAATGAATCTCAGAGAAGGTATGTGACTTATTCCAACCGTCACAGTAGGATACAGTAGCTAAATCCGTCAACCAGCGGTGTACATTGAGCGTTTATTGGGTGCAAAGCGTATGCTAAGCACTTGGGTGAATACAGTACAGTCGACTTGGCAGAGATGCTCTCTGTCCACAAGGAATTTACAAGTCTAGAGACTTAACCAAGATGTCACAGGAGGATGTGCTACCCAAATCAATTAATCCAATGTACATATTGAACATTTACTGGGTATCGAGCTCTGTAGTAAGCACCTGGGAGAGAACGATACAAGAAAGTTCATAGACAAGATTTCTGTCCACAAGAAGCTCACCTTAAGCAAAGAGAAATCCAAAGGAACCACAGTTCTGTTCACTAATATTTTCATTTCCCGTATTTTGGATAAACAGTGTAAATAATTCATGACCCACCTGCTGAAACATCATGAGAGCCAGTTTTTACCTCATTAATGAATCATTCCTGTGGTTTATGGTCCCTTGTTAAGGTTTCTTCCACCAAGTGGAACTCCAGGTTTATCCAGCTTTTTCTTGACAGTGAAATAAAAATTATTCATGAAACCCATGGCACATTTTTCTCTTCTTTTTGACACTGGAGATTTTTTCCAGCCTTTCAGTTCTTTGAAGTATCTGTTTAGTCTTCCATCTCGGCTGGCACAGAATCAAAGTTACCTCGCCGGAGTGAGGAATGTACATCAAAATATCAGAATCACCGCTCAGAAAGCATCTCTTATAGTGAACCGTGAAGCTCTTCATGTTTGTTTTCTGATCAAGATATAGCACATATTGTTCAGATTTCCTGCTAAGTGCAGGCATATGATTAGAACAAATTTGGCTTTAATCAGACACAGTTATTGTAGTCCATTTTAAGGAGAGCCAGAGCCTGCATTAAAGAACCTGACTGGAATTCTGTCAGTTATAGAGTTCAGAAAACTGAGGAGAAAAATCGAACCAGAGGGGGAAAAAAACTGAGTTCCTGGAGGTCAGGGTCAGTCAATCAATCGGTGGTATTTACTGAGCATTCCCTGTGTTGTGCTCAATAAATACGATTGAATGAATGAATAAAGACCACTGATTGATTCGGAGAGTAGGGTATAACAGAAATGGTAGATAAATTATCTGCCCAAAATAATTCATTCATTCACTCATTCAATTGTATTTATTGAGCGCTTACTGTGTGCGGAGCACTGTAGTAAGCACTTGGGAAGCACAAGTTGGCAACGTATAGAGACAGTCCCTACCCAACAGCAGGCTCACAGTCTAGAAGGGGGAGACAGACAACAAAACAAAACATATTAACAAAATAAAATGAATAGAATACTAAATATGTACAAGTAAAATAGAGTAATAAATATGTACAAATATATATATAGGTGTTGTGGGGAGGGGAAGGAGGTAGGGCGGAGGGGATGGGGATGGGGAGGAGGGGGAGAGGAAGGAGGGGGCTCAGTCTGGGAATAATAATAATAATAATAATAATGATAATAATAATAATAATAATAATAATAATGGTATTTGTTAAGCACTTACTGTGTGCCAAGAACAGTTCAGAGCACAATGAGATTAAAGTCTAGAAGCCTGTCTCTCAATGCTACCTTTTCGGCAGTATCATTCACCGCTGTTTCATATGATCTCTGCGGCTTGTTGCCATTCACTCAGAAACCTGTCTTATTTCAAATCAATTTTTTTAAACTTGCTTTTTCAAAGCTTCTGCTGTTCTTGTTGTCGAATTGATAATTCCAGAGGCAGTGTTGCTTAGTGGAAAAAGCACAAGCCTGAGAGAGCTGAGTTCTAATCCTCGCTGTGTGACCCTTGAGCAAATCATGTGTCTTTTCCAGATTTCCTTTTCCTCATCAGTAAAATGGGAATGCAAAACGTGTTCTCCCTCCCTTTTGGACTTATTATTATTATTATTACCATTGATGATGATGATGGTGGCATTTATTAAGCACTTACTATGTGCAAAGCACTGTTCTAAGCGCTGGGGAGCTTGCAAGGTGATCAAGTTGCCCCACGGGGGGCTCACAGTCTTAATCACCATTTTACAGATGAGGGAACTGAGGCACAGAGAAGTTAAGTGACTTGCCCAAAGTCACACAGCTGAGAAGTGGCGGAGCCGGGATTTGAACCGATGGTCTCTGATTCCAAAGCCCGGGCTCTTTCCACTGAGCCACGCAATGGTGATGATTAGCATCCTCTGTCTGTCCATGTCTCCGCGTTCAACCTCCCAAATCCCAGACCTTCTAAAGACTCTGTGATCCTCCCTGTATCTCTTCCCTTGGAATATTGAGCCATTTCACTAACTTCGTGGGGAAAGTTGTCATTTTTTCAAGCCAGTATCATTTGTGTTTGGCAGCCCCCCCCCATCAGCCTGTGACATTTAGAAGAAGCATCTTGCTGTAAGGCGTAATGATTACTCAAGTAAAAGAGTGCTGCCTTAAACTCTCTGAGTGATAAATGAACAGAAGGCTGCTGTGAAGGAGTTTTAAAGGTTTAGGGCTCCTATAGAGAGAGCCTCCAGAGAGAGTTTGCAGAAAATTACTCTCTTCTCACCTTTAATTGCATTATGTAAGTTGAACGGGGCCTCTGCTGAAAAGAGCACAAGTAATAAAAACCTTTTCATTTATTATGCAGAGTCTTTCTCAAACAAATTATGGAGACTCCTGAAGAAGGGGGGTGTTCCTTATTGAATTCAATGAAACACCAAAGATGTAGCCCGGGAACACAAGAGGCATTCGTTGTTCATCTTGACAAATCAGTCAATCAGTGGTATTCATTAATACTGATTGGGGCATTTATTAAGTGGCAGACACTGTATAAAGCAAGAGAAGCAGCGAGGCTAGAGAAACAGTGTGGCTCAGTGGAAAGAGCACAGGCTTGGGAGTCAGAGGTCATGGGTTCTAATCCCGGCTCCACCACTAATCAGCCGTGCAACTTTGGGCAAGTCACTTAACTTCTCTGTGCCTCAGTTACCTCATCTGGAAAATGGGGATTAAGACTGTGAGCCCCATGTGGGACAACCTGATTACCTTGTATCTCCCCCAGCTCTTAGAACAGTGTTTGACACACAGTAAGCACTTAACAAATACTAAAATTATTATTATTATTACAAGCAAATCGGATTGGACACAGTCCCCACGTGGGGCTCACAGTCTTAATCCCCATTTTAAAGACGAGGCAACTGAGGCACAGAGAAGTGAAATGACTTGCCCAAGTTCACACACCAGACAAGTGACAGAGACAGAGACCTTCTGACTCCAGGCCCATGCTCTATGTCATGCTGTTCTCTTACTCTGTAAAGAGCATTGTTCTAAGAGCTTGAAAGGGTAATTTATAACAGAATTAACAGCCTCTTTCTCTGCCCATAATGAGCTTACAGTCTAGAGACAAATGGCAGATGATAACTGAGAAACTGGAGAGACTTGAGGATTCCCTCCAAAACAAAAATGTTACTGATGTTTTGACATATTTCAGTGGAACTGTTGCATCCAAGACCTTGCACTCCACAGAGAGTGAGCAGGAAGACCAAATGGATAGTTTCCCAGGAAATCCAATAATGAAAAATGAAGTTGTCTACGAAAATTTATAGCCAGTAAATTCACCTTTCCAATTGTGCTAGTATTAATTGGCCTTTGCTTCTGGGCACATCTTGGGTTTTCCGAGTACGTTGTGCTTTCTCTAATGTCTCACTAAAGATAAACTGAAATGAATTGTTTTCAATAGGAACTATTTGTAAATTCAGTTACATGAGAAGATAATTAGCTTTTAAAATGGCATAAATTAGTCTGATGGACTCAATCAAAGTCTGGTTTAATTATTGCATTTTTAACCTGGATTTCAAATCGTATTTAATATTAATAAACAAAAGTTGCTTAATGTCCAAACGCTTGATCAGACTTCACGGGATTTGGTGCCCGAATGAGATATGTCAATTATTTTTTAAGTGCTGCATATTCTGCCTGTTTAACTGAAATAATTAACGCAAATAGAAATCCTTAACATCTGCACAAGGTCTTCGAACTGTGCCAAGAGAAATCCATTATCATGGCTATGTGAGAAGGGGAGAAAAGGGAAGGCGCGAAACGGTCCAAAACAGCAGTATGCACAGCACTCTCAATTATCTGCACAAATAATGCCGGGGAGTAGCCTGCAGTTGCCTGTTTACTTGCTCTATTTTCTGTCTCCCAACTTCTGGACTGTGTGCCCATTGTTGGTTAGGGATTGTCTCTATTTGTTCTTGAATTGTACTTTCCAAGCACTTAGTACAGTGCTCTGCGCATAGAAAGCGCCCAATAAATACAATTAAATGAATGAATGAATGAGCAAATAAAGGAAAGGAGAGGAAACTTTGAAATCAGAGGGCCCCATGAATAGAAAGTATCCATTTCTGGGACCATAATTTCTGATCTTAGTAATGAATTTTGATGGGGTGCCCTATCAGTTTAAAATATCTGCAGAGAATCGGAGTATAATTCATCACTGATTCATTCATTCATTCATTCATTCATTCAATCGTATTTATTGAGCACTTACTATGTGCAGAGCACTGTACTAAGCGCTTGGGAAGTACTAGTTAGCAATATATAGAGATGGTCCCTACCCAACAGTGGGCTCACACTCTAGAAGATTCACAGTCATTCATTCAATCTCAAATATTGAGCACTTACTGTGTGCAGAGCACTGTACTAAGTGCTTGGGAAAGTAAACTAGAACAATACACAGTGACATTCCCTGTCCACGGCAAGCTCACAGTCTAGAATGTGTGACCAGTTTGCGTGGCCTCATGGATAGAGCATGGGCTTGGGAGTCAGAAGGCCATGGGTTCAAATCCAGGCTCTACTACATGTCTGCTGTGTGACCTTGGACTAGTCACTTCACTTCTCTGTGCATCAGTTACCACATCTGTAAAATGGGGATAAAGACTATGAGCCCCATGTTGGACAGGGACTGATAAGCCCCACTGCCATCCATGGCTATGACAGTTCAACCAGTAGCATCTTTTTTTTTTTTAATACTATTTGTTAAGCACTTACTATGTTCCAGGCATTGTTCTAAGTGCTGGAGTAAATACTAATTATTCAGGTTGGACATAGTCCCTCTCCCACAAGGGGCTCACAGGCTTACCCTATTTTACACGTAAGGTAACTGAGGCACAGAGAAGTGAAGTGACTTGCCTAAGGTCACACAGCAGACAAGTGGCGGAGCTGGGATTAGAATTCAGGTCCTTCTTACTCCCAGCCCCGGGTTCGATCCACTAAGCCATGGGGTGGGCGTGTGTGTGTGATGAATCTCCAATCTATATGGATAATCGTCAAGGTGGAAGTCCGCAAGTGGATAATTGAGAATGTACTGAATACATAAATCAGCATATGATAAATGGAAATCAATGAATACCCCCCAGTAACAGCTGTTCAAGCCCACGTGGATTATAACGTCGGAGATTTAAAGACTCTGTAAGAGCGGGATCAGCATTTTGCTGATTTATTGTCCCTCGGCTGCTGCCCGGAGACCAGATACATTCATTAAAATGGATCCCAGGATCAGGCATATGCCCGTTTTCTTTTGGTAACACTTCCCTCCCTAATCTTGTTTGGGACATAAGCAAGTAAGTAACACTTCCCTCCCTAATCTTGTTTGGGACATAAGTAAATAATTTAACATGGCAACTATAGTTGATTCTTTGGGGGCACTCATTCAGGTCCATAAATCCCTCTTGTGTCCTTACTCATAAGATCCAGGGTCAGACAAAGGAAAGGGGCAGGCAGGTGATTCATAATGTCAGTTCTTTATTAGCCCTGTGATAATAATTGTGGTATTTGTTAAGCACTTATTACATGCCAAGCCCTATACTAAAAGCTGGGGCTATACAAGATAATCAGATCCAAATGGGGCTAACAGAGTAAATAGGAGGGAGAACAGAATCCTCATTTTGCATAGAAGGGAACTGAGGCACAAAGAAGTTAAATGACTCGCCCAGGATCACACAGCAGGTAAGTGGAGGAGCCGGAATTAGAACCCAGGACCTCTGATTCCCAAGAGCAGGCCGTGTACATCCACAAGGCCAAATGTCATGACTCCACTGAGCTCTTTCAGAAATTCCACATTTTACATTTTGTACTCTCCCCAGTGCTTAGTAAGTGTTTTGCAAACAGTAAGTGATCAATAAATATAATTAAATTAACAAATGAATGAACATTTGGGGTTTTTTGATGATTGATTGGATGTGTGGGGTGAATGAGGGAGCAGTAGAAGTAGAGATGCCCTGAAGGCAGGAGGAGATGTGAGCCTGGAGGCAGGGAGAGAGAACAGGAGAGGAGATATAGATTTGGATGCCGTCTGCTTGGAGATAGTTGAAGCCGTGGGAGCAAATGAGTTCTCCAAGGGAGTGAGTGTAGATGGAGAATAGAAGGGGGCCAAGAAATGAACCTTGATAGATGCCTACAGTTAGGGATGGGTGGAAGAGGAGGAGCCGATGAAGGAGACTGAGCATGAAAGGCCAGAGAGATAAGAGGAGAACCAGGAGGAGACCAGGTCAGTGAATCCAAGGTTGGATAATGTATTGAGTAGAAGGGGATGATCCACAGTGTCAAAGGCAGCTGAGAGGTTGAGGAGGATCAGGATGGAGTAGGAGCCATTGGATTTGGCAAGAAGGAGGTCATTGGTGACTTTAAGAGGGTGGTTTCAGTGGAGTGAAGAGGTTGGAAGCCAATTTGGAGGGGGTCCAAGAGAGAGTTGGAGGAGAGGAATTTGAGGCAGTGGGTGTAGATGACTCGCTCAAGGAGTTTCGAGAGGAGGGGTAGGAGGTAGATGGGGTGATAACTGCAGGGGGCTGTGGGGTCAAGGGAGGATTTTTTTAGGATGGTGGAGACGTGGGCATGTTTGAATGTTATGGGAAAGAAACCTTTGTACAGTGAGCACTTGAAGGTGATTGAAGAACTTTCCACACAAATTAATACTTGAAGAGCAAAAATGCTCAAGATTTTCTCCACAGGAAATCAAGTTACCATTAGCTCCTGTCTATATGGATTGGATTGACTGGATCGACTTTACTAATGTAGATAGAGCTTATTTCTCTCATTCTCCCCTGTAGCCCCACTTTTGTCCACAGTATTCCCCCAGTTCAAAATGCCCTGACTTGGGTAAAACCATTGCTCCTTTATCAATTATTCATCAGTGCTCATGATTATAGGCAGGCAAAGATAGAACTTCAAAGTTTAAAGGGAATATTGATAGTAGAAAATCCCCTTGAATAGCAATTCATGTTCATACTTTGAACCATGCCTATGGCCATGTTAGCTAATCCTTTCTTGGAGCCAGAAAGAAAATGGGAATGAAGTAGTAGTAGTAAGAGGAGGAAGATTAAGAGTACCTGGGAGTTAGGGTTCCTGGGTTCTTGCTCTAATTCTGCCAGTGGGTCTTTTATGTGACTTCAGACAAGTCACTCAACCTCCCTGGGCCTCAGTTTCCTCACCTGCATCTTGAAGATCATAACACTTGCCTTTCTCTTCTTTACAGGGATAGTGAGGTCAAAAAAAAGGAAAAGCGCTATGCCAAAGAAGGGGTTCTCAATATCAGCCAGTGTATCTAGGTTGGAAAAATACAACACATATTCCCTTGGCTGAATTCTCCATTTTAATAGATTTTTATCTATAACATCAGTGTAGCTATAGAGAGATACAGCATATGTATGACTGTATGAGAATAATAATAATAATAATAATAATAATAATAATAATAATAATAATGGCATTTATTAAGTGCTTACTATGTGCAAAGCACTGTTCTAAGTGCTGGAGGTTTACAAGGTGATCAGGTTGTCCCGTGGGGGGCTCACAGTCTTATAGCATAAATATAGCATATGTACCTTTTGGGATTTAGAAGAAAATGTAGAAGAAAATGTAGAAAATTTAGAAGAAAATGTATTTGAGGCCCTGTTTCTAATTCTGTGAAACTTTGGTTTGTTCGTTATAGTTGAAAACTCAAGGTGCCAAAAAAGTAAACTTTTATAGTTGCTTTGTTGCTGATTCACAATTTGCTGTGTAAGCAATAGCTGTTAACACTTTCTGTTGCCGTATTTTTTTTGATGGCATTTATTAAGCACTTACTATGTGCAAAGCACTGTTCTAAGCACTGGGGAGGTTACAAGGTGATCAGGTTGTCCCACGGGGGGCTCACAGTCTTAATCCCCATTTTACAGATGAGGGAACTGAGGCACAGAGAAGTTAAGTGACTTGCCCAAAGTCACACAGCTGACAATTGGCAGAGCCAGGATTTGAACCCATGACTTCTGACTCCAAAGCCCGTGCTCTTTCCACTTAGCCACACTGCTTTTCAGTATATTTATAAAAGTCAGTGTTCAGCAGTATGTCTTCAACTCCCTTTAGCAGTAAAAATGATGGCAAGGGTTTGGAAGCATATTTATGAAAGACCTCACATACATGACATTGCTTCATATGACAGGTGGATTATTCAAATCTTAGTTGTACAGAATTGAAATTTGCCCTTTTTTTCCAATGTTATTTGCTAAGCACATACTATATTCTGGGCACTGTATTGAGCGCTGAGGTACATATAAAATAATCACGTTAGACATCGTCCATGCCCCACGAGGGGCTCACAGTCTTGACCCCCATTTTACAGATGATGTAACTGAGGGAAAGAGAAGTTGTCACTTGCCTAAGGTCATGCAGCAGATGTGCAATTGAGATGGAATTAGAACCCAAGTCCTCTGACTCCCAACCTCATGCTGCTTCCATAATGTCACACTCCTTCTGGAATTAGTCTCATGAAAGGTCATGCTTTGAATCTCATATTGTTTTGATTAAATCCCAAATGGATTTCTGCTTCATACAACTAAATGATTATGAATGCCTTATGCCTCTTAAAAATCTCACAGAAATTGATGAGAAGGAGCCTGGAATGTTTTTCCAAAGACAGAGCCAAACAGCCAATTAATGATAATGATAATAACAATATTTGTGGCCTTTGCCAAACACACATTTTGTGCCAAGCACTTTACTAAGCCCTAAGGTAGATACAAAGTAATCAAGTTGAACATAGTTCCTAACCTATATGGGGTTCCCAGTTTAAATGGGAGTAAAAATAAGTATTGAATCCTCATTTTACAGGTGAGGAAATTGAGGCACGAAGGATCTAAATGAATTGCTCAAGGTCACCCATCAGGCTTACTGTGTATAAAACACAGTACTAAGCACTTGGAAGGGTAAAATACACACAATATCTGCCCTTAAGGAGCTTACGAAGAATGGGATATTAAACCCCCTTCACTTTTCTTCCTTTATCCTCTTTGCATTTTATTTTCAGAAAAAGATTCAGTTGAATAAAGATATTGTTCGAGGAATTCTACCTGGACAGAATAACAAAAGACAAATAATAACAAGCTATGTTTCTGTCTCGGGGGCGACAAAAGCCTTTAATAGTTGTGGTATTAGTGAAGCGCTTACTCTGCCTCAGTGTTTTAAGCACTGGGGTAGATACAGGCAAGTCAGGTTGGACACCGTACCTGTCCCAAACAGGGCTCACACTCTTAACCCTAGTTTACAGATGAGGGAACTGAGGCACAGAGAGGTGAAGTGACTTGCCCAAAGTCACATAGCAGGCATGTAGCAGAACCAGGATTAGAACCAGTGACCTTCTGGCTACGAGACCTGTGTTCTAACCGCTAGACCATGCTGCTTTCCCCCATTTAGACTGTGAGCCCACTATAGGGTAGGGACTGTCTCTATATGTTGCCAACTTGTACTTCCCAAGCGCTTAGTACAGTGCTCTGCACACAGTAAGTGCTCAATAAATATGATTGATGATGATGATGATAATGATGATGATGATGATGTTATGTACTCTCGGGTCCTTACTGTCAGCAAGGAACCATCAGTAGATAAGAGTCATTCTACTAGCCTAAAATGCAACAGCTTCAATTCTGGGATTAACAGTTCTTTTTCTGTACTCTTCCTCCAATTTACCCCAAGCTTTTATATATTGTAGGAAACAATGCCATTATCACTTCCTCATGAAGAATCCCCCCTTGATTTCTTTTGTAATTCATCTTCAATTGAGTGGCTATTGATTTCTTAGGGAAAATTGCATAAATCTCCGAGGAGTTTTTAAGGGACTAATCTTCGTTTGTCCTTTATTTTCTTTTTCTCCCTAGTGGTTTATTCTTCCTAGTGATTTATCTACCTAATAACATTATAGATAAAACCTGTTCAGTCAATTTATTTCTTCAAGAGCTGTTCATGTTTGAACATGAAACATGCTCTGTCCTTAATTGCCTGGTGATTTTTAGGTAGCCCTGTTGTTAGTGGTCTGAAGCAAGTTGCAATATGAGTAATTAAACCGTGGAGCAACGGACACCTATAAACTGCTGGTTTTGCTTCTGCGTGTGATATTTAACTAATTGCTCATCGCTGCGAAAACCTTTAGCTTAGTGGATGTCATGACTTCGGAGAAAATAAATAGTGTTCATGTGGTATTTATTAAGACACCGTAGCCTAATGGTGACTTCAAGCATTCCATGCATTTAGTGTGAGAAAGATCACTGTGCCCTTTTGATTCTAAATTCAGGAATTTACACAATATCCGCTCTTCTCCTCGCCCAGGACAAGTGTATAGTGTGTTTCATTTATCTGAACCTCCCAAAGGAAAAAAAAAAACAAATCTAAAAGGTAAATATATAAGATAAACGGTGAGATTAAAAGGTAAAGTGCACGGAAGATGAAGCATTGTTTTCATGCCAGCAAAATAATAAGGCACTAAACTGCTTATACAGACGTTTAAGTGCTTAGTACAGTGCTCTGCACACAGTAAATGCTCAATAAAGATGATTGAATGAATGAAAAGTTTTCATTGGGAGCTTAGAGTCCTCTCTGCCCCATGTTTTCACTAACAAAAGGAATCGTAGATAGAGATCGGGTCTGATTTAATTATTCAGTATCTAACAGCGCCAAACACACTAGTTGACACATTATAAAGCGCTAAACAAATACCACAATCCTTATTCTTATTTCTCCCACTCTCCATCCATTTGATGGCTCTTTAGGTTGGAT
The DNA here is from genome assembly GCF_015852505.1 of Tachyglossus aculeatus. Classification (NCBI taxonomy): domain Eukaryota; kingdom Metazoa; phylum Chordata; class Mammalia; order Monotremata; family Tachyglossidae; genus Tachyglossus; species Tachyglossus aculeatus. Next base: position 41,371,191 of record NC_052077.1, read on the forward strand.
TTTTTTGATGGAATGTAGGAAGAAAATAGGAGCAGCTGGGGAACTGAGGGTCCAACGTCAGGTTGTGCCACCTTGAATTTCTATTTTCTTTTATTTCTGCATCCTCTTCGTTTCTCTGAGAGATTCCTCTCCCCAGCCGTTTTCCCAGCCCCAGTAACGATGCTCAAACACAGCACACTACAGACACCCAGCAAGAATCCTTCAAGCCCTCACCCAGGAAAGGAATTGTAATGGATCGACATCGGTATCTCTCCTGGGACTTGCTTTCAAATAATAACGATAACAATCAATGATGATGGTAATTGTTAAATGCTTACTATGTGCCAAGCACTGTTCTAAGCACTCGTGTAGAAAGAAGGTTATCAGGTTAGACACAGTCAATGTCTCACACGGTCTAGGTAGGAAGGAGTAGGATTTAACCCCCATTTTAAAGATGAGGAAACTGAGGCACAGAGAATTTAAATGACTTCCTCAAGGTCAATGAAGCAATCTATCAATCATATTTATTGAGCGCTTACTGTGTGCAGAGCACTGTGCTTTGTGCTTGGAAAAATACAACAAAATAGCAGACACGTTCCCTCACACAGCAAACTGATGGCAGAGCCGGGATTAGAACCCAGGTCCTCTGATTTCCAGGCCCGTGCTATTTCCACTCTGACCTTAGTCTGCAGAAACCATCTGAACCCAGAAGATTATACTGTTACTGCCAGAACTGGTTATGAATATTAACCTGCTCTCCCTAACATTGTTTATAAATAATAATAATGGTATTTGTTAAGCGCTTACCATGTGCCAAGCACTGTTCTAAGCACTGTGGGGGATACCAGGTAATCAAGGTTGTCCCACATGGGGCTCACAGTCTTAATCCCCATTTTACAGATGAGGGAACTGAGGTACAGAAAAGTTAAGTGACTTTCCCAAAGTCACACAGTTGGTAAGTGGCAGAGATGGGATTAGAAGTCTAGTCCTTCTAGACTGTAAGCCCGCTGTTGGGTAGGGACTGTCTCTATATTTTGCCAACTTGTACTTCCCAAGCGCTTAGTACAGTGCTCTGCACACGGTAAGCGCTCAATAAATACAATTGAATGAATTAGAACCCATGACCTCTGACTTCCAAGCCCGGGCTCTTTCCACTGAGCCACGCTGCTTCTCAACTCTTCCCTCTGTTGCCCTCCCAGAAGACGAAGAGAACAATTTCCAACCTCACCATGCACTCCAAAATAAACGACTTTAAAGGCACAGGAAATAACATTTCTGTTCAGAGGCTACTGAAGCTTGCTTTTTTCCCCAATATCTGCCCGGGGCGCTGAACAAACATTCTTTCCACCAAAACCTGAGGTTCGCATCAGTGAGATTCATGCGGCTCTGGAAAAGGAAGACAGAAGAGAAGAGCGATAACTGCCCTTATTAGGTCTCCTCGCCCGTCTGGTGGTAAAATACTCCTGCTATTGAAGGGTCCTTTTATTTATAACATTGACACTGACTTCTTGATAGTCAACTATCTTTATTAGATGGCCAATACAGAGCCCCACGAGGTGGCAGTGCAAGCCCACGCATGTCATCGCTCATTCCTCTTTTCTGCTCCTAAATTTCGAAGCCACCCGCCTTCTCCCGCCCCTTTCAAAGCTGCCTGAAGGCTGATTTTCACTTTTCATTTGTGCAAAGGCTGAGTTTATAGTTAAATGATTTGCCCTGAACCCCCAACTGAAATGCCTGGTTGTTCTTGCTTTTGTATTTCAAAGTAACCAGAACGGTCAGGCGAAAAAGTTACTGTCAAATCCTTGGAGGATGTATACGGTAAAAGTCAACTCTTCTTCCCACGGTATTCAATCTGAGAGTGTTTTATGAGAAGCTAACGTTACCCCTAAAAGATGTGGAAAGTGCAGGTAGGACAGTGAGCCTGTTCTTGGTCAGGGATTGTCTCTATTTATTGCTGAATTGCACTTTCCTAGCGCTTAGTACAGCGCTCTGCAAGCAGTGAGCATTCAATCAATTCAATTGAATGAATAAATGAAAATAGAAGTTCCTTTTCTTCTAAACCTGCTTAGAGGAGACAGTGGCAATTAAAAATGGGAAAATAAAGAGAAGGTATACCAGTGTATTTTCAGGGATTATGATTTTTCAAGCAATCAATACGGCATGGTTCATTCATTCAATCATATTTACTGAGTGCTTACTGTGCGCAGAGCACTGTACTAAGCGCTAAATCACTGTTTGACGACTTAGCCACCTAAGTTAACCAGAAGTCTTTCTGAGTATGGAGATGATTTTGTTGCCAATTTGTACTTCCCAAGTGCTTAGTACAGTGCTCCGCACACAGTAAGCGCTCAATAAATACGATGGAATGAGTGAGTGAATGAATCGGGGAAACTTCATGTTTGCAAAATGCTCAGAGATCTTGTGACTGGGTTGTTCATTTACCGTTGTCTGGAAATACAAAAAACTCCTCAAAAAAGCCTTGGCTGTTTATTCAAAAAGCCCCAGATTTTCTCACGCCCTGCAACCTATGTTGTTATGTCCACGTTTATGTAATTTGGTAATGGTGGTAGTTGGACATTTATTTAATCCTGATGCCTGCATATTTATTCTTTTTTACTGGGGAATTAGGTATGAACCTATAAATCACTGATGCTTACTGCGTGTCTACTGTGTGCTGAGCAAAGAATTAAGCAGTTGTGAAGTGCATACTAAAGAAAAAAAAATAAAAACTTGCTTCCTACCCTAAAGAATCTTACTAGATAGTGGGCCTTGGAGAAAGTCAGTCACTTTACCCCGATATTGGAGGGAAAATGTAGTCTGAGAGCAGCTGTAACTGAGCTTGTTCTGGGCAAGGAATGTGTCTGTTGGATTGTACTCTCCCAAGCGCTTAGTAAAGTTCTTTGCACGCAGCAAGTGCTTAATAATATGATTGAATTAATGAATGAATTCTTCATCTGTGATTAGTGAGACATTTGTAACTGTTTTGTTCTGACATCAAATTAAACAATCAATAAATCAATGACATTTATTGAGCTCTAAGTGTATGCATGCCCCTTATTAAGAGTTTAGGAGAGTATAATACAAGAAAGTTATTAGTTCCTGGCCTCAAGGAAAACTACCATTTAGTAGGGGAGACAGATTTGGTTTTTCTAATCGTACCCATTAAGCACTTACTACGTGCCAGGCATTTTACTAAGCGTTAGAGTAGAAATAAGATAATCAGATTGTATACATTCCCTGTTCCAAATGGGACTCAAAGTCTAACGAAAGGAGGAAGATTTAACCCCCATTTTACAGATGAGGAAACTAAGCTATAGAGAAGTTAAGTGATTTAACCAAGGTCACAAAACAGATAAGTGGCGGAGCTGATATTGGAACCCTTGTCCACTGACATCCGGGCCCATGTGCTTTCCACTAGACCACACAGTATTCACTGAGCACTTACTATATTGATTCATTCATTCATTTGTATTTATTGAGCCCTTACTGTGTGCAGAGCACTGTACTAAGCGCTTGGGAGGTACAAGTTGGCAACACATAGAGACGGTCCCTTCCCAACAGCGGGCTCACAGTCTAGAAGGGGAAGACAGACAATAAAACAAAACATATTAACAAAATAAAATAAATAGAACAAACATGTACAAGTAAAATAATGAATTAATTAATTCATTCATTCAATCATATTTATTGAGCACTTACTGTGTGCAGAGCACTGTACTAAGCACATGGAAAGTACAATTAAGCAACAAATAGAGGCCATCCCTATGGAAATTAAAGCTCCTAGCTGTGTGATTTTGGGCAAGTCACTTCACTTCTCTGGGCCTCAGTTCCCTCATCTGTAAAATGGGGATGAAGACTGTGAGCCCCCCGTGGGACAACCTGATCACCTTGTAACCTCCCCAGCGCTTAGAACAGTGCTTTGCACACAGTAAGCACTTAATAAATGCTATCATCATTATTATTATTATTATCATTACCTTCCCTGCAAGCTCCCTGTAGAGAGGGAATGTGCATACCACCTCTGCTATATTGTACTCTCCCAAGTGCTTAGTACCGTTCTTTACACACTGTAAGTACTCAATCAATTAATCATATTTACTGAGCTCTTACTTTGTGCAGAGCACTGTACTAAGCCCTTGGAGAGTATTAATATAAAATAATTGATAGGCATATTCCCTGCCCACAGTGGCCTCAGTGAATAGAATTCGTTGATTAACCTCATGTTTCCTTCCCTCAAGAACATAGTACAGTGTGTGCCCCATAGTAGGTGCTTAACAAATACAATTTAAAAATGGACTTCACAGTCTCCTAATGAGGGAGGACTAACCTACCCAAATGATTTTAAAATATGAAAGCAGGAAAAAACACTGAATGAAGTACCACCAGACCTCCTTTGCTAGAGCACTATGTAGAAGATGGATCAAACAGTGGCCTAGGAATCAGGAGGTCATGGGTTCTAATCCCAGCTCCATCACTTGTCTGCTGTGTGACCTTGGACAAGTCACTTAGGTTATCTGAACCCCAATTACCTCATCTGTAAAATGGGGGTTACCTACTACTAATAATAATAATGATGGCATTTACTAAGCACTTACTAGGTGCAAGGCACTGTTCCAAGCACTGAAGTACTTCCTAATTTAGTTTATGAGCCTTATGTAGGACACGGACTGTGTACAACTTGATTATTTTGGAGCTACCCAAGCACTTAGTCCAGAATCTGGAACGTAGTAAGCCCTTAACAAGTACATTAATTAAAACACAGGGAGAAAGAGAGAGAGGGAATGAGGGTGAAAGAGAGAAATGAGAGAAGGAGAAGAAGAAAAGAGAAAGGGAGAAAATGGGAGCTAAAAAGACCCAGAGAAAGCGGAACGGAGTGGGGAAAAGGGAAGGAGAAAGGAAGAAAGAGGAAGAGAGAGAGAAAGAGAGAGAGAAGAAGAGAGAGGAAGAGAAAGAGAGGATAGGGAGAGAAAGAGCGAGGAGAGATAGAGAGAGACAGGGAGATCCCCAACTCACTACCAGTGAGTTATCTACCACTGGAACACTGATTCACCAGGGAGTCAACTACATAGATTTTTCTCAGACCGGAAGATGCATCCCTCTCATCATTCAAATTTAATGTCCCAACAATTGACTTTTCACTATTTTAATTCTCTCCTTCAAATGGTTGCCACTCCTATTCACTTGTAAAGTTTTAGCTCTTTCTAAGGACTTTCATTATTTATTAACATTGAGTCACCGATGCTATCCACCCCTTGGCCTTGAAGACAGTCAAGACTTCTGTATGTATAATCTGGCTAGAAGGCTCCCTAAATTGATTACTGGTTCATCATCATCAATGGTATTTATTGAGTGCTTACTATGACCTGAGCATTGTAATAAGCGCTTCGGCGATGCAGTACTACCACATTGGCAGACATATCCTTCTCTCCTAATAAGCTTACAGTCTAGAGGGAGAGGTGCACATTCATATAAATAAATAATTACTTCCATATAGTAAAAAGATATGTATAAATGCTGCGTTCCTGTCACCTAGGTAGGACTAGCATTTCTTTCAATTTCTCACCCTTTTCGGCCTATTTTGAAACCAAGTTTGTGATTCGGCATAAGCATTATCGTAAGGTGGGAAACTTTATTAAAATATTTTTGATGCTTAGGACATGATGTGATAAATTTATACCAGAGGAAACTGATATTGTTTCCATCAAAGCTGGAATATCAGGCTTCTTCCTTATGGCGTAGTGATAGAGCAGAGGCCTGGGAGTTGGAAGGTCATGGATTTGAATCCCAGCCCCGCCACTTGTCTGCTGTGTGACCTTGGGCAAAACATTTCACTTCTCTGTGCCTCAGTTTCCTCATCCATAAAATGAGAATTGAGACCGTGAGTCCCATGTGGGACAGGGACTGCGTCCACACCAATTTCCTTGTATCCACCCCAGCACTTAGAACAGTGCCTGGCACATAGTAAGCGCTTAACAAATAACACAATTATAATTATTACCATTACAAAAAGCAGAGAAATAGTGTTGCCTAATGGATAAAGCAAGCACTGGTCTGGGAGTTAGAAGGACTTGGGTTCTAATGCCGGTTCTGTTATTTGTTTGTGGTTTGAACTTGGACATGTTGCTTAATTTCTCTGTGCTTCAGTTACCTCATATGTAAAATGGGGGTTAAAAATTAAGCCCTAGGTAGTACAGGGACTGTGTCCAACCTGGTTAATTTGCATCTACTCCAGAAATTAGAGTCCTAAACAAATACTATTACAAAATAGTACAAAGGAAAACAGAAGAGAAAAATGATGTTTGTCATAATGTTTGTTTCAGAAGAGAAAAAAAATCTCTTTACATGCCCCTGCCCCATTAAAGAAGAACAATACAACAGTTTGTGACTTTCCCTTCCTTCCCGTCAAGGTTTTGTGTTTCCTAGCTGCGGCGTAATTGGAGTTTTGAGAAGATTTTTGAGCTCTATTCTTTGCAAACTAAAGCTAGACTCAATGCCTTCTAGAAATTATTTTGGTTTTAACTTACTCTGAAACCCATGATTCTTTTCACTGCATCCTACAGGTCTTCATTTTTATTTCTACATTTTCTTAGTGTTTTGCTTTCATCTCTCCTTATATGTCCATCACCAGTCGCTGCCTTTTTTATTTCCAGATTGCACTCAGTAAATACCACTGATTGATTGGGAATCCTCTGAGGGCCAAGAACCATTGTTTGATTCGCTCCCAGTTATTTTTCCAGTTCTCAGCACAGTGCTTCATGCAGTAAGCACTTAATAAATTCTATTAACGAATGAAACTAGGCATCAGGACCCTTCAGAGAATACACAATTTTCCTCTTCAGTCTTGGTACCTGTGAGGGGGGAAAAGGGGATGAATCCGAGGCTAAAGGCTCCCGCTGACATTCCTCTAGACTATGAGCCCACTGTTGGGTAGGGACCGTCTCTATATGTTGCCAACTTGTACTTCCCAAGCACTTAGCACAGTGCTCTGCACACAGTAAGCGCTCAATAAATATGATTGAATGAGTGAATGAATGTCCCAGAATGTGTTGCTTGGAACATGCTCTTACATGGAGGTCCAATCAATTTACAGTGGCCAGTAGTGGGGCAACAACATGTAGGCCCATTTGGTTATGGTTCCTAAAAATATCTAGGACTATCCTGGAGGAACAAAATGAATAAAAATCATAATAATTGGGATAAGTGCTGGGGTAGATTCAAGATAATCATGTTGGATGCAGTGTCCATCCCACATGGGCCTCACAGTGAAAACAAATGTTGAATCCCATTTAAGAAGGGCCTGAGTTCTAATTCTGGCTCTGCCACATGTCTGCTATGTGACCTTGGGCAAGTCACTTTTCTGTGCTTCGGTGCTTCTCTGTGCTTAAATGGGGATTTTAGACTGTGAACCCCATGTGGGACACGAACTGTGTCCAACCTGATTAGCTTGTATCTATCCCAGTGCTTAGTACAGTCCCTGGCACATAGTAAGTGCTTAAAAATACCATTAAAAATAAAATAACAGACGAAGAACCTGAGGCCCAGCCAGATTAAGTGATTTACCTAAGGGCACTGGCTGGCAAGTGGCAGAGTTGAAATTAGAACCCAGAGAACTCCAACTTCCAGAACCACACTTTTTTCCACTAAGCCACGCTGCTTCTCAGGTAGAAGGGTGAATATCAGCAGGGAAGTCGGAAAGATCTTTTTATTTCTTCCTGGGAAGGGAGAGCCCAGATTGGATCCCTGTGACCTTTTTCAGAACTATTTAAGAACAATTTCAAGATGACCACTATCAACTTGGTTGGCTGTGATAGGTCAATGGTAAACCATTCTATGATCATTCATTCAATCATATTTATTGAGCTCTTACCGTGTGCAGAACCCTGTACTAAGCACTTATCCCTGACTTTATCGGTGTATCTCTAGTGTACTCTTGCTATCAATATCACATTCCAGATTTAATTGGCATCCAACAAAAGTGAAAAATGACCTGTTTTGGATGAAATGATAGTTTATATCCTAACCTAGCAATCAATTTGTCTAATCTCCAGTCCATGATCCTTTTCAATCTACAAATCTGAGGACAGAGACTGAAATAGTCTGTCAGTCAATCAGTGAATGGTTTTTATTGAGCATGTACTGAGTGTAGGACACTGTACTAAGAGCTTGGGAGGGTAGGATACCATAGAAATGGTAAACATGATCCCTGCCCTCAAGGAGTTTATACTATATTATTTTAGACAGTGAGCCCACTTTTGGGTAGGGACTGTCTCTATATGTTGCCAATTTGTACTTCCCAAGCACTTAGTACAGTGCTCTGCACATAGTAAGCGCTCAATAAATATGATTGATGATGATGATTATTATTATTATTATTATTATTATCATTATTAATAATAATAATAAGAAGAAGAAGAAGAAGAACAACAACAACAACAACAACAATAATAATAATAATGGCATTTGTTAAGCGCTTACTACATGCAAAGCACTGTTCTAAGCACTGGGTGATCAGGTGATACAGGGTGATCAGGTTGTCCCAGGTGGGGCTCACAGTCTTCATCCCCATTTTACAGATGAGGGAACTGAGGCACAGAGAAGTTAAATGACTCACCCAAAGTCACACAGCTGACAATTGGCGGAGCCAGGGTTTGAACCCGTGACCTCTGGCTCCAAAGCCCGGGCTATTTCCACTGAGCCATGCTGCACTGTACTAAGCACTTGGGAGGGTACTATACAAAAAGAGTTGGCAGTCACGTTTCCCGCCCATATCGAGCTTGCAGTCTAGAGGGTGAGACAGACAATAATGTCAAGAAATGATTTGTAATGTGTAATTTATAGATATGCACATAAGTGCTGTGGGGCTAAGGTTGGGATGAAGATCAAAGGGCACAGATTAAAATGCGTAGATGGTGCAGATGGAAGCAGTAGCCAGATAGAAAGGAGGCAGCGTGGCTCAGTGGAAAGAGCCTGGGCTTTGGAGTCAGAGGTCATGGGTTCAAATCCTGGATCCACCGATTGTCAGCTGTGTGACTTTGGGCAAGTCACTACACTTATCTGGGCCTCAGTTACCTCATCTGTAAAATGGGGATGAAGACTGTGAGCCCCGTGAGACAACCTGATCACCTTGTATCCTCCCCAGCGCTTAGAACAGTACTTTGCACATAGTAAGCACTTAATAAATGCCATTATATTTATATTTATTTATTATAGAAGAGGGTGAAATCAGGGAAGGCCCCTTGGAGGATAATTTCACCTCAGTACTGAAGATGGGGAGAGGGGTGGTCAGGCGTATGTGGAGCAGCTTGGCATAATGGATAGAGCCCACTCTGGGAGTCAGGAAGTCATGGGTTCTAATCCTGGATCCTCCACTAGTCTGCCGTATGGCCTCGAGAAAGACCCCACACTTCTCTGTGCCTCGGTTACCACATCTTTAAAAGTGGGGATGAAGACTTGAGCCCCATGTGGGTCAGGGCTCCCAATTTGGTTGTAGCCACTCCGGTGCTTAGTACAGGGCCTGGCACATAGTAAGCGCTTGGCTCAGTGGAAAGAGCCCGGGCTTAGGAGTCAGAGATCATGGGTTCAAATCCCGGCTCTGCCAATTGTCAGCTGTGTGACTTTGGGCTTAGTCACTTAACTTCTCTGGTCCTCAGTTACCTCACCTGTAAAATGGGGATTAAGACTGTGAGCCCCACATGGGACAACCTGATCACCTTGTAACCTCCCCAGCGCTTTGACCACTGCTTTGCACATAGTAAGCGCTTAATGAATGCTATCATTATTATTATTATTATTGAGAGGGAGGGAGATCCAGGCCAGAGAGAGGACACGGGAAAGGAGTTGGAGGCGAAATAGATGAGATTGAGGCAGGGTGAAGAAATTGGCACTAAAATTGCAAAGTGTGTGGGCTCGACTATATTCAGAGATCAGTCAGAGAGAGGAGGGGGTCGGCTGATTGAGCGCTTTAAAGGCGATCTAAGGAGTTTCTTTTTGATGCTGGGGTTGACTGTCCAATCTTAGAGGAGCACTTTCTCCGGATCTCTGCAGGAGGGACAGGGTTAAAGCTCTCCCTAAAGACCTGACTCACCTCCTTCCTCTAGGAAATCTTGTGGGCATCCTCAGGCTAACCCTGCTTGTGACATATCCTTGTCTGTGCTGTCTCCCTCTCTCTCTTTCTTTCTTTTTCTCTCTCCCCACATCCCTCCCTCCCACCTGACACCTCTCAAATCTCTTTCCACTCCCGTGTCCCTGGGGCAGCAGGCCTAGGTGGAGGGGCTCAGTGGGGTGAGGAAATGTCAAGTGCATCACACGCGTTACTTTCAAATTCAGTCTCAAGAATTGCTTATCCATAATTGATCAATAATTAATAATGCATTTATAACACATGCTAGCGGTTGCATAAAATTATTTATAAATGCTTAATAAATGTTTTATTATGCTTTTGCCATCCATGTTATAAATGATAAATAGGTGACTATAGATATCTTGTTAAAAATTAATGCATAGTGGTTATGGTGATTCTATAATGGTTTGAAAAAAGTTATTAAAATAGTGAATTAAGGCGGGATGTATGTTCTGTAAAGCAATTATGACAAAACACGCAACCTCTAAAGTAGTTTCCAGAAGTTGTTGTGCTATTAGCGCTGATGATATTTATTGAGTGCTAACAATTTACTGTGGATGGCCCAGCCCAGCAGAGCAAAGTCAAAGCGGGCTCATCACAAAGGCTCTGACGATGGAATCGTCCATCTGCCTTAACCATGTCCAGGTCTCTGGGTCCCAGGTGAATTTTGAATCGATTCCAGATCCACATAGAACAGCGAAGCGTGGGGAGGAGAAGCTAACTGTTCTCCCTATAGGAAAGCGCTATCCCATATTGATAATAATAATAATAATAATAATAATAATTATAATTATAATTATAATTATAATTATTATTATTATATTTGGTAAACTATGTGCCAAGCACTGTACTAAATGCTGGGGTGGATACAAGTGAATCAGTTTGGACACAGTCCCTGTCCCACTTGGGGTTCACAGTCTCAATCCCCATTTTACAGATGAGGTAACTGAGGCCCGGAGAAGTGAAGTGACTCGCCCAAGGTCACACAGCAGACAAGCGGCAGAGCCGGGGTTAGAACTCACTAGACGCAGAAGCAACGTGGCTCAGTGGAAAGAGCCCGGGCTTGGGAGTCAGAGGTCATGGGTTCGAATTCCGGCTGTGTCACACGTCTGCTGGGTGACCTTGGACAAGTCACTTAACTTCTCTGAGCCTCAGTTCCCTCATCTGTAAAATGGGGATTAAGTTTGTGAGCCCCACGTGATACAAAAAATCACCTTGTACCCTCCCAGTGCTTAGAACAGTGCTTTGCACATAGTAAGCACTTAACAAATGCCATTATTATTATTATTATTATTATTATTATTATTAGTCTCCCAGGCCTGGACGATATCCACAATGCCATGCTGCTAAAACACCATAGGAAGACCAGGAGATGAGAGAGGGTTTGGAAAAACATTGGCAACCATCTGAGGTGGGAAAAGAGAAATAGCGGGACTTAAACCTAAGGTACAAAGGACTAGGGTTCTAATCCCGCCTCTGTCACTCGCCTGCTGTGTGACCTCGGGCATGTCATTTCACTTCTATTAACCTCAGTTACCTGGTCTGTAAAATGGGGATTAAGAGTGAGAGCCTCGTGTAGGACACGAGCTGGGTCCAACCTGACTAGTTTGTGTCAACTCCAGCGCTTAGTACAGTGCCTGGCACAGAGTAAGTGCTTCACAAATACCATGAAAGAAAAAAAAAAAAGGAAAAGAGCTCAGAGAACGAGGGACATGAAACAAGATGGCCTCGCTAGAAAATACTGTCAAGCTCCATTTACAGCAGAAAGAGGAGTTACAGGTTTCCGTGACCTTTCCAAATCCCTCCATTTATGTTTGTACTTTTCTCGCAATAATGTAACATTACAATTATTAATGTCAGCAATTTCGATGGAAGCAGCGGTGAACTCATTAAGAGCAGCGGCAGGTGCGGCCAACCCCAGGTGTGAACCAAGTGGTTAGCGAGATGTAAATAACTCTTTATGGAAAATTCACAGGCTCACAAATTAGCAGCCCGATGCAAAGCTGAACTTGTGTCCTGTGATTTGCTTCATTACACGACTAGCTGCTTTTTCGTGCAGGTCAAATAAAAGAGATTTCAGGCTTGGGGTAGGGAGCGGAGTGGCCTTGTGGAAAGAGCCCAGGCCTGGGAATCAGAGGACCTGGGTTCTAATCCCGGCTCCATCATGTGCCTGCTGTGTGACCGTGGGCAAGTGGCTTCACTTCTCTGGGCCTCGGTTGCCTCGTCAGGTGAATGGGGATTCAATGCCTCTCCTCCCTCCTATGTGGACTCCTCTGAACCCTGTGTGGGACAGGGACTGTGTTTAACCTGATTATTTTGTATCTTCTCCAGCCCCCTAAACAGTGTTTGATACACAGTAATCACTTAGCAGATACCACAAATATCATAAAAACAGTGTGGGATAGTGGATAGAGCCCGGGCCTGGGAATCAGCAGGACCTGGGTTCTAATCCCGGCTCTGCCACTTGTCTGCTCTGTGACCGTGGGTAAGTCGCTTCACTTCTCTGGGTCTCAGTTTCCTAATCTGTAAAATGGAGATTGACCTCTGTAGGTCAGAGACAGCGTCCACCCTAGAGCTTAGTACAGTACCTGGCACATACTAAGCCTTTAATAAATGTTATTATTATTATTATTATTATTATTATTATTAACACAGTATGATGATATATGGTTGTATTATTATTTGTGTTATTATTAATGATTGTATTATCAATACTTTTTTTAGTAATAACAGTCGGTGGGTGCTTCTCTGTTCTGGGTTTTTGCAGTGTGTCAGAAGCAGCATGGCTCAGTGGAAAGAGCACGGGTTTGGAGTCAGAGGTCATGTATTCAAATCCCGACTGCCAATTGTCAGCTGGGTGACTTTGGGCAAGTCACTTAACTTCTCTGTGCCTCAGTTCCCTCATCTGTAAAATGGGGATGCAGACTGTGAGCCCCATGTGGGACAACCTGATCACCTTGTATCCCCACAGCTCTTAGAACAGTGCTTTGCACATAGTAAGCGCTTAACAAATACCATCATTGTTATTATTATCCTGGGGTTTGGATCCAGGTGCCATTTAAGTCCTCCATTGTATTGAGCCCTTCCTTTGACTTTGCCTCTTCCCAGGCTCCTCGTTCATTCATTCATTAATTAATTCATTCAATCCTATTTATTGAGCGCTTACTGTTTGCAGAGCACTGAGGCTCTTGGGAGTCTCCAACAGAACAATCAGCAGACACATTCCCTGCCTACAACAAGCTTACAGTCCGTGAGTCCAGAGCACAATTCTTTCCCCAGGAGCCAATGTCCTGGTCCCACTATTGTTATTATTATGGTATTTGTTAAGGGCTTACTAAGGGTTCACGTTGGGGTGAACACAAGCAAATTGGATTGGATGCAGTCCCTGTCCCACATGAGGCTCAGTTTTGATCCCTGTTTTACAGATGAGGTTACTGAGGCCCAGAGAAGTGAAGTGACTTGCCCAAGGTCACACAACAGACAAGTGGCAGAGCCAGAATTAGAACTCATGAGCTTCGGACTCCCTGGACCGTGCTCTAGCCATTAGGCCAGGCTGCCTCTCTGTGGCCTGAAATTCGCTGCCCTGCCAACCCACACAGACCTCAAACAATAATAATAATAATAATAATAATGGCATTTATTAAGTGCTTACTATATGCAAAGCCCTGTTCTAAGTGCTGGGGAGGTTACAAGGTGATCAGGTTGTCCCATGGGGAGCTCACAGTCTTAATCCCCATTTTACGGATGAGGGAACTGAGGCCCAGAGAAGTTAAGTGACTCGCCTAAAGTCACCCAGCTGACAATTGGCAGAGCTGAGGTTTGAACCCATGATCTCTGACTCCAAAGCCCGGGCTCTTTCCACTGAGCCACGTTGCTTCTCTATCATCCCTCCCTGAACCAGTGGCTCAGAGAGCAGCCGGTGTTTCTGGCTCTACCCAACCCAGTTCAGGCTCTGGCCTCCACTTTCCTCTTTCTGATCACCCCAAGAAATTCATTCATTCAATTGTACTTATGGAGCACTTACTGTGTGCAGAGCGCTGTATTAAGCACTTGGAAAGTACAAGTTGGCAACATATAGAGACCGTCCCTACCCAACAACGGGCTCACAGCCTAGAAGGGGGAGACAGACAACAAAACAAAAGATGTGGACAGGTGTCAAGTCGACAGAACAAATAGAATTAAAGCTAGATGCACATCATTAACAAAATAAATAGAATAGTAAATATGTTCAAGTAAAATAAAAAGAGCAATAAATCTGTACAAACATATATACAGGTGCTGTGGGGAGGGGAAGGAGGTAGGGCAGGGGGATGAGGAGGAGGAGAGGAACAAGGGGACTCAGTGTGGGAAGGCTTCTTGGAGGAGGTGAGCTCTCAGTAGGGCTTTGAAGGGAGGAAGAGAGCTAGCTTGGCGGATGTGTGGAGGGAGGGAATTCCAGGCCAAGGGAAGGACGTGGGCCGGGGGTCAACAGCGGGAGAGGAGAGAACAATGCACAGTGAGGAGGTGAACAGAAGAGGACTGGAGGGTGCAGGCTGGGCTGGAGAAGGAGAGAAGGGAGGTGAGGTAGGAGGGGACGAGGTGGTGGAGAGCCTTGAAGCCAAGAAAGAGGAGTTTTTGCTTGATGCATAGGTTGACTGGCAGCCACTGGAGATTTTTGAGGAGGGGAGTAACATGCCCAGAGTGTTTCTGCCCAAAGGGGAACATGATTAAATTAGGGAGAGTCGCCGGCCTTCTGGGGGTAGAAAGTTCCCACGAACCGATCTGGGAAGCACGCCCTGACTGAGCCTCCGTGCCGCGTTACCTAGGGATTGGATCTGTCCGCACCTGGAATAATAATAATAATAATAATGATAACAATAATGGTGGTAATTGTTAAGTGCTTACAATGTGCCAAGCACTGTTCAGAGGGCTGGCGTGGATACAAGGTAATCAGGTTGTCCCCAGTGGAGCTCACAGTCTTCATCCCCATTTTACAGATGAGGTAATTGAAGAGAAGTGAAGTGACTTGCCCAAATCAAGCTGGCGAGAAAGACCGTGCCTTTTTGCGTGTCGGTGAAGGTCCTGGCCAGAGAAATTCCGGATTACTTGGATTTGTCCTTGGAAATCTGCCTGCAGTATTTGCAAACAGGTGCATTTCACTGACCATTTTCACAGAGGACAGCGCATATAGTGCTGATTTTGGTTGAGTCACATGCAGTGAGGAACGCGATGGTTATTCTCATCAGGAACATTTTCAAAAAATCCTGAAGAAGCAGCATGTCCTAGGTGGAAGAGCCCAGCCCTGGGAGTCAGGGGACCTGGGATCTAATCCTGGCTTTGCCTCGTCTGCTCTGTGACCTTGGGCCAGTCACTTCACTTCTCTGTATCTTCTTTACCTCATCTGTAAAAATGGGGATTAAGATAGCTTGAATATCCCATAGTGTTTAGTTCAAAGCTTGGCACATAGTAAGGACTACATGTTTTTTAAATCTTGTTTCTTTCATGCCTCACTCTGGAATGGTCAGTGTATCACTGACAATTAGAGAAGCAGCACGGCCTGGTGGAAAGGTGACAAAGGGAAATGGGAGCCAAGCAACACAGATTCCATGGCTGGTTTTGCCATGTGCCTGCTATGTGACTTTTAGCAAGTCTTTTAACTTCTCTATGCCTCACTTTTCTCATCTGTAAATGGGTATTCGATTCCTGTCCCCTTAGAGGTGGCTCTCCTATTCTCAGTCTCCTTCACGGGCTCCTCCTCCCCCTTCCATCCCCTTACTGTAGGGGTAACTCAAGGGTTTGTTCTTGGTCCCCTTCTGTTCTCTATCTACACTCACTCCCTTGGTGAACTTATTTGCTCCCACGGCTTGAGCTATTATCTCCACGCTGATGACGCCCAAATCTACATCTCTGTCCCTGCTCTCTCTCCCTCCCTCCAGGCTCATATCTGCTCCTGCCTTCAGGACATCTCCATCTGGATGTCTGCCTGCCACCTAAAACTCAACATGTCCAAGACTGAGCTCCTTATCTTCCCTCCCAAACCCCGTCCTCTCCCTGACTTTCCCATCACTGTAGATGGCACTACCATCCTTCCCATCTCACAAGCCTGCAACCTTGGTGGCATCCTTGACTCTGCTCTCTCGTTCACCCCACACATCCAATCTGTCACCGAAAACTGCCGGTCTCACCTTCACAACATCACCAAGATCCACCTTTTCCTCTCCATCCAAACCGTTATCTTGCTGGTTCAGTATCTCATCCTATCCCATCTGGATTACTGCATCAGCCTCCTTTCTGATCTCCCATCCTCCTGTCTCTCCCTGCTTCAGTCTATACTTCACTCTGCTGCCCAGATTATCTTTCTACAGAAACGCTGGGGCATGTAACTCCTCTCCTCAAAAATCTCCAGTGGTTGCCTGTCAACCTTCAAATCAAGCAAAAATTCCTCACTCTCGGCTTCAAGGCTGTCCATCACCTCACCCCCTCCTACCTCACCTCCCTTCTCTCCTTCTCCAGCCCACCCCACACCCTCCGCTCCTCTGCTGCCTCTAACCTCTTCACTGGGCTCATTCTCATCTTTCCCGCTGTCGACCCCCAGCCCACATCCTACCTCTGGCCTGGAATGCCCTCCCTCCTCACATCCACCAAGCTAGCTCTCTTCCTCCCTTCAAAGCCCTGCTGAGAGCTCACCTCCTGCAAGAGGCCTTCCCAGACTGAGCCCCCATCCTCTGCTCCTGCTCCCCTCCCCATCGCCCCCACTCTCTCCCTCTACCCTACCCTCTTCCCCTCCCCACAACACTTGTGTATATTTGTACATATTCATTACTCTATTTGTTTTATTAATGATGTGATATATCTATAATTCTATTTATTTTGATGGTATTGACACCTCTCTACTTGTTTTGTTTTGCTGTCTGTCTCCCCCTTCTAGACTGTGAGCCCATTGTTAGGTAAGGATTGTCTCTATATATTCCCAAATTGTACTTCCCAAGCGCTTAATACAGTGCTCTGCACACAGTAAGCACTCAATAAATACGATTGAATGAATGAATGAACAAGGGCTGTGTCTGATCTGATTATCTTGCACCCGTCTCAGCCCTTAGCCCATTGCTTGAAACAGAGTATTAATAAATATCCTACTCATCATGATTATTACTGTTATCTTGGACTCTTCTTTAGACTGTGAACAGTCTGCAGGCAGTGCAGGTGTACTCTTTTCTCCTTTGTAACTCCCTCAAGTTCCCAATTAAATTTTCTTCCTCTCCCAAGAGCTTAGTACAAGTGTTCTTTTCACAGAGGGAGCTCAAGTCGCACTACTGATTGATTGACAATGAGCATTCACTATAATCGACTGTGTGTTTGATGTCGACTTTGGCGTGTTGGAGATACTGGTGAAACAGTTTGAAAATCCACAAGACCTTGAACGTGGAACAAAGTGGCTGTTCAGGAAACTTAGGTTTGGATGAAGCTTGATGACACACTCTGGTCTTTCTGATATTCTTTGTCTACCGGGGCATCATTGCAGAAGCATCAGAAGCAGTATGGAAAGAGCACGGGCTTGGGAATCAGAGGTCGTGGGTTCTAATTCCAGCTCCACCACTTGTCAACTGTGCGACTTTGGGCAAGTCACTTGACTTCCCTGTGTCTCAGTTACCTCATCTGTAAAATGGGATTAAGACTCTGGGCCCCAAGTGGGACAACCTGATGACCTTGTATCTACCCCAGTGCTTAGATCAGTACATAGTAGGTGCTTAACAAATGCCATTATTATTATTATTATTATTATTGTTATTATCATCATCATCATCATCATCATCATTGGACAGCGTGCTCTTGAATTAGCAGAATTCTGTTATGGATAGCATGAAGCTTGTAAGCAGTCAAATAATTATGAATTGAATTGATTTGAAATGACTTCAATCAAATTCAATTGGACTGAATCACATTCATTTTTCAACATTTTCATGACTGACTGTCCTCCTCCGATCTGCATAAATGATCTACATTTATCTGTTTTCGGAGAATCTCGCTACACACCTTGAATTCTTCTACCTTCCCACTATGAGGAACGAGTCTTTCAGTTTCTTTCCCCCCATGAGACAAGGCAAGTATACTGATGTTATCTTCTCCACTGGTCGGCTCCAAAAATGAGACGTAAGGTAATGGCAAGCGAGTACAGGAATTCTGAACTCTTTCTGAAAGCAATTGGGCCTCCACAGGAGGAGAAATACAGATTGATGGGAGATGGTAATATTGTAATCAAACCCACAGGCAGGAGGTGTAGAAGAAAAAGAAAAGAGGAGTCAGGTGTGGAATCCATAAGGCCATTTAAGGATCAGCAGGTTTTGTATGAACATGTCGAAGGCATGATAATTTGATTCGATGGCACTAATTTTTCAATTAGTAGGTATCGACATGGAGTCAATCGTATTTATTGAGTGCTTACTGTGTGCAGAACACTGTACTAAACATTTTAATACAGTACATAGCTACTTATGATTAGCAAGTGCCATCGAGTCATTTCTGAATCATGGTGATTCTGTGGATATATTTTCGACAGAACGTCCTCTCTTCTGCCATAATCCGTAACCTTTCTAACGGTTCTTTCATTATCATTGCTATGATCTATATCCATCTAGCTGCCAGTCTGCCTCTTCCATGTTTTCCCTGGACTTTTCCTCCAGAGAATTAGTCCTTTTAATTATGTTAGGCTATGTCCCTCCTACTTAGATTGTGATCTTTAAGTGGGACAGGGAGTGGATCCAACTTAATTATCTTGTACATACCCCATGTTTAGTACCGAGCTTGGCACACAGTAAATGGTTAATAAATACCATAATTATAATCACTATTTTCTGTTAAAACAGGGTCAGCTCATAAAAAAGAGTTTTATTAAGGCTTCATTTCCCCCACTCCCTCTCCCTCCTGTACCCTTTAAGCAGGTAATATTCACCCACTATCAGCCCCTCAGCACTTACGTACCTATCTATAATTCATTTTAATGTGCCTCCTGCTCTAGATTGAAAATCATCTTGCGAGCAGAAAACGTGTCTACCAGTTCTGTTGTATGGTATTCTTAAAGCGCATAGTACAGTGCTTTCCACACAGAAAGGGTTCAATAAATCTCATTGATCGATTGACTGATTTCAGGGATGATATTCCTTTTGGCAAGCACATCACTTCAAAAGTAGTGAAAACCTTCTCTCCATCGTGCAGAGTTTGCCAGCAAACTGGCTGTTGAGACATACTATTTCATATCACCAACCTAATTTTTTAAGGTGGGGAAGAAGGGTTACTGACTTCCTCACTCCACATGTTCCAAATAGTGATCATTCTCTAATGCAGAAAAGAGCAAATCCTGCTCATTTCTCTGCCAAATAGAATGGCTTGTGAAATCATTCCTACCTGAAATTCCCTCTTCTGACTTGCCTGAATTGAACTTAGAACAAGAGCTCTTGCCTTGCCTTATCTTCTCTTTTGCATGTTTTCCATGGTCCTTGCTTTGAAGAGGGTGCTAATTGGACTATCATCCCAGATCCGTGTATAAGAGTTTCAATTTCAGAAGAGCCTTAATGACCACATGCTCTGTTGGTTTCCAGTTCGATCCCTGGCATCTGCTCTTTTTTGTGCTGTTTTTTGCAATTTTCAACTCCAACTGGCTTTGGTCATGTGATGATTATAGTGCTACCTGGTGAGGAAGAGCATATGGAGAAGCAGAGCAGAGAAGCCGCATGGCCTAGTGAATAGTGAGTGTTAGAAGGGCCTAGGTTCTAATCCCATCTCTGCCTCTCGTCTGCTGGGTGACTTTGGGCAAGTCACATCACTTTTCTGAGCCCCTGTTCACTCATCTGTAAAATGGGGTTTAAGACAGTGAGCCCCAAGTGTCCTACCTGATTTGCTTGTACCTGCCCCAGTGCTTAGTACAGTACCTGGCAAATAGTGAGCACTTAACAATTAGTATAATAATAATAACAGCAATAATAATGATTATGTGCTTGGCACATTGTAAGCGCTTAACAAATACCATCATTTTTATTATTATTATCATCACGAATTTATGCACAGTGAATAGGAAGGGTAAAATGCCAGCCGGACAATGCCTTATTTATCAGGTTTAGGTTCTCCTCCACTTGATTTGTATTTATTTTTATGATATTTGTTAAGGGCTTACTATATGGGAAGAGCTGTTCTAAGCATGGGGGTAGATACAAGATAATCATGTTGGACACAGTCCCTGTCCCACATAGGACTCACAGTCTAAAGTTGGAGGGAGGAGGATTGAATCTCCATTTTATGGATGAGGAAACTGAGGCAGTTCTGTTGTAGTCTCTCTGGTGCTTAATACAGTGTTCTGTATGCAGCAAGTGCTCAATAAATAAGTTTCATTGATGTACACAAGTGCTATAGGGCTGTCTTCCACTCTAATGTCTGTCTCCCCTCTAGACTGTAAATCTGTTGTGTGTGGAGAATGTGACTGCTTATTGTTACATTTTACTCTCCCAAGCACTTAGTACAGTGCTCTGCATAGAGTAAGTGCTCAATAATACGACTGAATCAATGAATGGATGGGTTGGTAGGGAGTTGGTTGAGTATTTAAGAGTTTAGGGGATTGGGGTTCCTGTGGATAGGTGGAGCATTAGGGTGGGAAATAGAGTGGAGAGATGAGAGGTTAGTCAGGGAAGACGTCTGGAGGAGATGAGGTATGATGGGGCTGAAGGGGAAGAGATATGAGAGAGAGAGAGATATGAGAGACAGGAGATTCGAGCAGGGGGAGATATGAGACTTTTAGACTGTGAGCCCACTATCGGGTAGGGACTGTCTCTATGTGATGCCAATTTGTACTTCCCAAGCGCTTAGTACAGTGCTCTGCACATAGTAAGCGCTCAATAAATACGATTGATTGATTGATGAGAGATATGAGAGGAAGGCACAGCGAGGGAAGAGGCACATTTGGTCTCCATCTGACATTCAATTCAATTCAGTCATATTTATTGAACGCTTGCTGTGTGCAAAGCACTCTATTAAGTGCTTTGGAGAATAAAGAACAACAATAAGCATATTCCCTGCCTACAGTGAGCTTCTGGTCTAGAGACTGTCAAATTTGGAACCTACCTTCAAGCCCCAATGGGAACTTCGTGGACTAAAATGCTGTGGGTTTGTTTAACAACTTTCTATTTGCCCCATCCCCATCCTTTGCGATTTTAAGGACTTTAACCTCAGTCTTCTTCCCAAACTGATAATTCAATATTATCCTTACCCTGAGGCTTCTCCGGCCCCTTTCAGGGTCTCCCCTGGAGAGTTTCTGAGACTCTACCAGTCTCGACTATGGGAGAGAGAGTCAAGCAGAGGCCTAACCATTCCATTCCCAGCTTGGGCAGCGGCTAGCGAGTGGCAGGCAATCTGCTACAAGTCAAAACTCACTCACGCTAGGCAGCTGCGGCATGGAAGAGAGTCAAGGGTGGAGACTCGAGTTTACTGCATGGAAGGAGACAGTGGTAAACCACTTCCAGATTTTAACCAAGAAACCTCTCTGGATCGCTAGCAGAATGATTGCAGATGGAGAGTAGGGCGTTCTGGGAGAGATGTATCCATGGTGTTGCTATGGGTCAGAAACGACTCCACGGCATAAGACCAAACAAGATAAGAGGCTTCTCCAGCCTCATGATAATCAATTAATCAACAGTATTTATTGAGCGCTTACTGAGTGCTCTTCCAAGAAGCCTTTCCTGGTTTTATTTCTCCACCCCGTTCTCACCTCATTCTGCATCACCTGGAACTTCTACCTCTTGAAGACATTGATATCTGCCTCATTCCCAGCCCACTTTTGCCATATCCTTATACTCTGACCCTTCCCCTATCTGGAATTTATTTTATTTTATTTTTGTTATTTGTTAAATGCTTACTAAGTACTAGGCACTGTCCTGTGCTCTGCACACAGTAAGCACTCAATACATACAAGTGAATGATTGATTTCTCATATTTGAGTGGGAATTCTTTATGGGTAGGAAAGGTTTCTCACGCTCTTAATTGGGGGTATTTTTTAAGCGCTTACTACTTGCCAAGCGCTGTTCTAAGCACTGGGGTGGATACAAGGTAATCAGGTTTGACACAGTCCCTGTCCCAATGGGTTCCATAATCTTAATTTCCATTTTATAGATGAGGCAACTGAGGCACAGAGGAGTGAAGTGACTTGCCCAAGGCCACATAGCAGACAAGTGGCGGTGCTGGGTTTAGAACCCAGGTCATTTTGACTCCCAGGCGCTGGCTGTATCCAATAGACCACACTGCATCTTCTTACTGTCTCTCCAACTGGATTGTAAACTCCTTGTGGGCAGGGATTGTTTCTACCGACTTTAGTGTATTGTACTCTCCCAAGTGCTTAGTACAATGCTGCATGCATGGTAAGTGCTCAATAAATACCACCGATTGATTACATGATTTGAGGTGATTACTACCTGGTTAGTTTGTATCCACCCCAGCGCTTAGAACACTGCTTGACACATAGTAAGTGCTTAACAAATATCATTATTATTATTATTATGAAGGTCAGGGGAGGTGGTGAGATTAAATGAGCACTCTCTCAGTTTTTGGTGCCTTTGCTCTCCCAACCCTGAGGTGAAAAATTCATCAGAACACTTCTACCTAGGTTCCTCTAGCTCGCTCAGTGCATATTTAACTCCGTAATTGTAAAATTAGGAAAACCCTCTTCAGAAACGGTGACAAGCTGTCTGCGAGAGCAAGTTAATCTATGTGATTAAGATGCAGGAGTTTAATCAGGAGGGTGGATGGGATTTATTTATACATAATTAAGTGATAAAAACAACAGCTCCATCCCCTTAACGGTACCTTAAGCCAAACTCTCCCGTCACAAAGACGGCGCGAGGCCCGTTTCCTCAAGCAGAGCGTCTAAAGCGGGGATGACCTCCATCTCTACAAGGCCCAGGATCGGTGCATTCACCCTGCTATTTGGCGGGACGTAGCCTTTCTAATCCTTTTTATCCATAAGTCTGTGATTCTTTCACGTGCTGAAAAAACATTATCATCTCTCCCTTCCCTCAAGACTCCAGTGGAGCAGAAAGACATTGTGTACAGTAAGTGAAAAATATCCTGTTATGGCAACTAGCCCTGTCAGCAAGAGTCCAGTGGTAATGGAATGTTTTAACATCTTCATGCCACCACCTAAAACTCATCTGCCATTCTTCAAGAACTGAGAAATAGGACAATTATTGTCCAAGCACTCATTGTTGGAGTTCTGAGACCACAGCACACTATAATTTTGTAAGCATTAGTGCCCATATCCCATTGTAATCTGCCTAGCTAGATCACCCGCTCTTCCCCGGTATTTACATTTCCTTTCTTTGTGACAAATGAACAGCCAGACCTTTAATGGATTCTATAATTTCCCCTCTGAATCCCTCTCCTTTCGCTGCCTTCTCTCCCGTCCACTCAAACCTCAACGGGTAGAAGTGTCTGTGGGAGGAAAAGAATCGTTTACCCTTTGATGCGTGATTTTTTTTTGTGTGTGTGTGAGCTGGAAAAAAATTGTTTACAGAGCCAGAAGCGTAGGTTTAACGTGACATCAAAGAGGCGTCGGGAAATTTAAAGGAAGGTTCTTAAAGAGAGGGCATAATTTTGCGATTTCATTTGTGTAATAAAACGTGGAGAGTGTTTTTATTTATGGGAGGTAATTATTTGTTCCCCGGCTAATCTGGGCTAATTACTATCTGACGCTCCTTTTATGTTTCTCAGTAACATAAAGGGCGCGCGGCTGAGGTTTTTAAGTGATCGTTTAACCAGTTCTCATTTGAATTTTAATCTTTTTTGAGAAATCTATTCCCTTTATCTACACCTTAAATGGCTCCGTAGTTTAGTATCTGGACTATTCATTCTTTTGCGATATTCGACTTTTTCTTTCAGGAGGCCTGTTTCCACTGAATCTCTGCTCACCCCTTTCCAGCTTCTGAGAATGATAGCCTCTCCCCAGCATCTTATCTTATTCTGCCTTGATTACTATAGCCACCTCCATGCTAACCTCCCTGCCTCCTGTTTCTCCCCACTCCGGTCCATACTTCACTCTGCCGCCCGCATCATTTTTCTCCTAAAACGTTCAGGACACGTTTCCCCAGTCCTCAAGAAACTCCAGTGGTTGCCCATCCACCTCCGTATCAAACAGAAACTCCTCACCATGTGCTTTAAAGCTCTCCCATCACCTTGCCCCCTCCTACCTCACCTCACTATGACCCAGCCCGCACACTTCGCTCTTCTTATTCCAACCTTCTCACTGCACCTTGATTTTGTCTGTCTCACCGCCAACCCCTTGCCCACCTCCCTTGCCCTCTGGCCTGGAGCTCCCTCCCTCCTCAAATTCGAAAGACAATTCCTTTTCCCCCTTCAAAGCCCGTTGAAAGACACATCTCCTCCAAGAGACCTTCCCAGACTAAGCCCTCCTTTCCTCTTCTCCCTCTCCCTTCTGCCTCTGACTTGCTCCCTTGATTCATCCCCCTCCCACCCCCACGTCCTATATTTACATATCTGCTATTTATTTGTTTATATTAATGTCTGTCCTCCCCTCTAGGCTGTAATAATAATAATAATAATGGCACTTATTAAGTGCTTACTATGTGCAAAGCACTGTTCTAAGCACTGGGGAGGTTACAGGGTGATCAGGTTGGGGGGGCTTACAGTCTTCATCCCCATTTTACAGATGAGGGAACTGAGGCACAGAGAAGTTAAGTGACTTACCCAAAGTCACACAGCTGACAATTGGCGGAGCCGGGATTTGAACCCATGACCTCTGACTCCAAAGCCCGGGCTCTTTCCACTGAGCCACGCTGCTTCTCAACTGTTGCTTCTCAACGAGCTGTAAGCTCGTTGTGGGCAGGGAATGTGACTGTTTTTTTCTTATAGTGTGCTCTCCTAAGTGCTTAGTACAGTTCCCTGCACACAGTAAGCTCTCAAGAAATATGATTGACTGAATGAAAAGTCATCCACCTTTGCCTCCCCTGTTGGAATGGAAACATGGACTTGAAAGACCTGAGGGGACTGATAATATTGGCCGTTGGGTTGATGTAATGTGGGTGTTGGCAATTAATCAGAGAGGGCTTCTGGGAGGAGATGGACTAGCAGAAAGGCTGTGTAGAAATGGAGAGTGGTGACTTGATTCCTCCAGTGGCCTAGGGGAAAGAGCCCGGGCCTGGATATCAGAGGATCTGGTTTCTAATCCTGTCTCTGCTACTTGTCTCCTGTGTGGCCTGGGCAAGTCACTTCACTTCTCTGGGCCTCAGTTCTCTCATGTGTAAAATGGGGATTCCATCCCCATTCTCCCTCCTTCTTAGACTCTGAACCCCTCAAGAGACAGAGACTATGTCCAATCTGCATATACACTACTATAGTGCTTGGTACTCTATATGCGGCCAACTTGTACTTCCCAAGTGCTCAGTACCATGCTCTGCACACAGTAAGCGCTCAATAAATACGATTGAATGAATGAATGAATGGTACAAAGAAAATGCTTAACAAATATGATTATCCCCCCTTTTAGACTGTGAGCCCACTGTTGGGTAGGGACTGTCTCTACATGTTGCCAACTTGTTCTTCCCAAGCGCTTAGTACAGTGCTCTGTACACAGTAAACACTCAATAAATACGATTGATGATGATGATGATGATCATCATCATCTTTATTAAGTTCCTTGTCAACAGGAAAAAATGTCATTTTTTTAAATGTTGTACTTTCCCAAATGCTTAGGATAGTGCCTAGCACCCAGGGGGCAATAATAATTTTAATAACAACAATATTGATAATAATATTAATAAGAACAAATCATAGTAATAATGACTGAGATATTTGTTAGACACGTAACATGTGCCTAACACTTACTGATGTCTGAGGTAGATACAAGATCATAGGTTTGGACCCAATCCCTAACAGTCTAAGTAAGTAAGTAAGCGGAGAACAATTATTTAATCAAGAAACAACATGGGCTAGCACCTAGGGACTGGGAGTCAGAGGGACCTGGGTTCTAATCCCAGCTCCGCCACATGTCTGTTGTGTGACCTTGGGCAAGTCACTTCATTTCTCTGTGCCTCAGTTCCATCATCTGGAAAATGGAGAAGAAGACTGTGAGCGCCATGTGGGACAGGGACTGTGTCCAACCTAATTAGCTTGCATTTACCAGTGCTTAAACCAGTGTGTGACACATAGTAAGCGCTAAACAAACACCATCATCATCATCACGGACCACCATTTTATAGATGAGGAAATTGAGGCACAGAGAAGTTAAGTGACGGATGAAAGGTCAACCAGCAGGCAAATTGGAGGACCAGGATTAGAACCCAGGTCTTCAGATAACTAGATCCACACTCTGGGATGCACAGTAAATATACTCTTCCTTTATACCCCTCATTTCCCAGCCCATAAGCCCCCTCTAGACTGTAAATTAATCATGATCAGGGACCATGCATGCCAACTCTGTTATATTGGACTCTTCCAAGTGCTCAGTACAGTGCTCTGCACACAGTAAGCACTCAATAAATATAATTGATTGATTCACTGAGTGACGATACTCTCTCCACAACTCTAAGCCCACAGAGTAAGAAATCCTCACTTTTCCAGGCGCAAAAAAAAATGGGAGGAGGAGAGGGGAAATGAAGCAGTTATACTGTAAACTCTTAACCAAACCCTGACTCATTCGGGACTTCAAATTCCTAGTATAATTTGAAGGGTTATAGAATCTTCTTAATATAATATAAACTTTAAGTTTAAACACCCATAGTCTTGCACGTTAAGGAACCCTCTGAAATATTTATTGAGATTTTCAAAGACTTAATAAGAAAAATGCAGAAATCCAAATAGAGCCAGAAATGAACTGTTCTTCATCAGCAGGGGCCGCTTAATTTAATCCCAGGATGCATGATTTATACGAAAAGAGAGGCACTGCAGAAAAAAAAAAAACTAGAGAGAGAAACATTGTTCGAAGCCATATGTTATTGTAAAACAACATATTTGAATATTTTAAAGACACTCAGTTTGGTCCAAGCTTAAGTGGGCTTTTTATCTTCTGTTGACAATTCAGAGCATATGTTGTGTGAGCCATAATTAAACCGTAAGACACAACGGGGCTTGTGTTTGTGTGTGTGCGTATGCCAGGTATTGAAGAACGTGGCATTTCTCTGACTGTGACAGAATTCCAAAGCCCCTATGCCATGGGCACGGAAGATCTTTCATTTACTTCAGCCATGGATAACTATCCATCCATCAATCAGTCACATCGATTGAGTGCTTCCCTTGTGCACAGCACTGGACTAAGCGCTTGGAAGAGCACAGTACGACATCATCATCAATCGTATTTATTGAGCGCTTACTGGGTGCAGAGCACTGTACTAAGCGCTTGGGAAGTACAAGTTGGCAACATATAGAGACAGTCCCTACCCAACAGTGGGCTCGCAGCCTAAAAACAGTATACAACAGTATAACAGACACATTCCCTGCCCACAAGGAGCTCGTGATCTGTGAAACGGAAACATATTTTGGGTGCCATTTCGATGAGAGGAAAATGCCAAATGCCATACCGTAATTATCTCCTTTAGATAATAGTAATAATAATAATAATAATAATAATAATAATAATAATAATAATAATAATAATAATAATTGGAAAGAGCACAGGCTTTGGAGTCAGGTCATGAGTTCAAATCCCGCCTCCGCCAGTTGTCGGCTGTGTGACTTTGGGCAAGTTACTTACCTGAGTCTCAGGTCCCTCATCTGTAAAATAATAAGAATAATAATGATGGCATTTATTGAGCACTTATTATGTGCAGAGCACTGTTCTAGGCTCTGGGGAGGTTATAAGGTGATCGGGTTGGCCCACGGAGGCCTCAAAGTCTTGATCCCCATTTTACAGATGAGATAACTGAGGCCCAGAGAAGTTAAGTGACTTGCCCAAAGTCACACAGCTGACAAATGGCGGAGCCAGGATTTGAACCCTTGACCTCTGACTCCAAAGCCCGTGCTCTTAACACTGAGCCATGCTGCTTCTCTGGGGCTGCTTCTCTTTTAGACTGTGAGCCCACTGTTGGATAGGGACTGTCTCTATATGTTGCCAATTTGTACTTCCCAAGCGCTTAGTACAGTGCTCTGCACATAGTAAGCGCTCAATAAATACGACTGATGATTGATGATGACAATGGTATTTGTTAAGTGCTTACTATGTGCGAAGCACTGTTCTAAGCACTGGAGGGGCATAGAAAGTGATCAGGTTGTCCCACAGTCTTAATCCCCATTTGACAGATGAGGTAACTGAGGCACAGAGAAGTTAAGTGACTTGACCAAAGTCACCCAGCTGACAAGTGGCAGAGTCGGGATTAGAACCCACAACCTCTGATTCCCAAGCCCAGGCTCTTTCCACTAAGCCACGCTGCTTCTCTTTAGATGTCAAGTCCCCTAAAGGCAGAGAGCATATGTAGGTCTTTTTCTTCTTCCTGCTTGCTAGGCGCCTAGGTGGAGGCTTTCCACCCAGATTTTCAGTAAAGTGCTCTGCCAATATCGGTTGCTCCGTACTGGGGTGCGAGCACAGTAAGGCACAGTGCTCGGCACACAGTAAGCGCTCAATAAATGCAATTGAATGAATAAGGCGCCTAAACGCCATGCTGCGAACAGAGTGGGCAAACAGTACAGTTCTCTGCCTTCCCTGCAATGCTCAGATTGTGACGGATATGATGTTTTCCAACTGAAGTACAACTCTGTTGTATGATAAGTGCTCAGTATGGACCTCTGCAAACAGGAGGCGTCCAGGACACTTCGGTGGCACTGTCAGAACTGTTAGTTTTGATAATGATGCTGTCCAGTGCTGTATTTATTCTGATTATCATTACTTCTTTGCCAGAGACCTCCAACAGGATAAAAAGTTTGTCTGCCACAAGCTAGCAGATACTGTACGAAAGTGTAAAGGGTATTGGAATCCATAAGAAAGACAATACTAATACTAATAATAATAATCAATCAATCGTATTTATTGAGCGCTTACTGTGTGCAGAGCACTGTACTACTACTAATAATAATATGGATAAGGATAATTATAATAATTATTATTGTGGCATTTGTTAAGTGCTTACTATGTGCCAGGCACTGTACTAAACTCTGGGGTAGGTACAGTCTAATCCCTGTGGACACAGTCCCTGTCCCACATGGGGCTCACACCCTTAATCTCCACTTTACAAATGAGGAAACTGAGGCAGAGCAGAGTGAAGTAATAATCATAATAATAATTACAGTATTTGATAAAGTGCTTACTATGTGCCAGGCCCTGTTTTAAGCACTGGGGGAGATACAAGGTAATCAGGTTGTCCCATGTGGGGCTCACAGTCTTAATCCCCATTTTACAGATGAGGTAACTGAGGCTCAGAGAAGTGGACTTGCCCAAAGTTGCACAGCTGATAAGTGGCGGAGCCGGGATTAGAACCCAGGACCTAGTGACTATCAGGCATATGCTCTATCCACTAAGCCATGCTGCCTCTCTACAGAGGCCCAGTGGTAGTAGTAGCAGTAGGCTCAGTGGAAAGAGCCCGGGCTTTGGAGTCAGAGGTCATGGGTTCAAATCCCAGCTCCGCCAAGCGTCAGCTGTGTGACTTTGGGCAAGTCACTTCACTTCTCTGGGCCTCAGTTCCCTCATCTGTAAAATGGGGATTAAGACTGGGAGCCCCCCGTGGGACAACCTGATCACCTTGTAACCTCCCCAGCACTTAGAACAGTGCTTTGCACATAGTAAGCGCTTAACAAATGCCATCATTATTATTACTAGTAGTAGTAGTAATGGTAATGGTAGTAGTATTATCGGTGTCCATTAAGTGCTTAATGGATTAAGTGTAAAGCATTATATCAGATGTCTAGTCTGTGGAGACAGTTGTACCTGAAGGCAAGACACATTAATGAGTGATTTCCATATCTTTAATAGTCTTCATTAAGCACTTTCTGCGGGCCAGGCACTGTACTAAGTGCTGGGGTACATACAAGCTAATCCATTTGGACAGAGTCCTATCCCACAAGGGACTCACAGTCTTAATCCCCATTTTACCTTTGAGGAAACTGAAGCCCAGAGAAGTGAAGGGACTTCCCTAAGGCCACACAGCAGATAAGCGGCAGAGAGAAGCAGGAGAAGCCATAGGAGAAGCAGCGTGGCTCAGTGGAAAGAGCCCGGGCTTTGGAGTCAGTGGTCATGGGTTCAAATTCCGGCTCTGCCAATTGTCAGCCGTGTGACTTTGTGCAAGTCAATTAATCAATCAATCAATCGTATTTATTGAGCGCTTACTGTGTGCAAAGCACTGTATTAAGCGCTTGGGAAGTACAAGTTGGCAACATATAGAGACAGTCCCTGCCCAACAGTGGGCTCACAGTCTAAAAGGGACTTCTCTGGGCCTCAGTTACCTCATCTGGAAAATGGGGATTAAAACTGTGAGCCCCCTGTGGGACAACCCGATCACCTTGTAACCTCCCCAGTGCTTAGAACAGTGCTTTGCACATAGTAAGAACTTAATAAATGTTATCATTATTATTATTATATAGTAAGCACTTATCGGATACCATTATTATTATTATTATTATTATTATTATTATTATTAGCCAGGATTAGAACCCAGTACTGTGTGCAGAGCATAGTACTATGCACTCCAGAGGGAAAATTGTGGCTCCATTGTGAAACACACTGCCTTTTTTACTCCTCTAGGAGGAAACCGTATGCCCAGTTTCCAGCTCATCTGTCCCTTGGCCTGGTTCTTGGTATATTTGTGTGTTTGTGTACGTCTGTTTGTGTATGTGTTTGGCTGGGAAGGGGGGTGTAGGGGAAGGGAGGAGGGCAGCTGGGTGCCCAAATTTCCACCTGGGTATTCTTTCCCAGCGCTTAGTACAGTGCTCTGCACAGAGCAAGTGCTTAGCAAATGCTGTGACTCCTCCAGCTTGTGACAGGAAGAGATCTTGAGTCCCACGTGGGACAACCTGATTACCATGTATCTATCCCAGCGCTTAGAACAGTGCTTGGCACATAGTAGGCATTTAACAAATGCCATCAATCAATCAATCAATCGTATTTATTGAGCGCTTACTGTGTGCAGAGCACTGTACTAAGCGCTTGGGAAGTACAAGTTGGCAACAAAGAGAGACAGTCCCTTCCCAACAGCGGGCTCACAGTCTAAAAGGGGGAGACAGACAACAAAACCAAACATACTAACGAAATAAAATAAATAGAATAGATAGGTACAAGTAAAATAAATAAATAAATATAGTAATAAATATGTACAAACATATATACATATATACCATCATCATTATTATTATTTTGTCAGGATACGTTAGACCATGAGCAGCACAAGCTCATGAGAGAGGGTAACTCAACCCTCATTCCACGAGCGGAGCATGTCAGAGGAATCGTATTAACATGAATCTGCAATGTTATTCTTTTTCCATCTTGTCCTGAATTTATCCAGATGTAACATTTTGATGTTCATTACTGAGCCATTGAAAATGTAATGTCTGTGATGTATTTATCAAAATCATTTGAATTCATCATTATTAATAACAATACTAATAGTCATTCGACAGAAAGTCATTTGTTTTCTACATTGACTAGATCTCAAAATAGTTTATTTCATTTTTCCTCTTATGTAATGAAATGTAAATACAATTCAATTTCCAATTAGCATGAATATAACCATCACTCATCATTTTTTTATGATAGATTCCTTCAAAATGTATTCCTACAAGCTCATTCATTGAATGATCCTGAGGCTGCAATGATCGTAATGGGTGTTTAGTACCTTAAATTTTGTTTTAATAGGATAGAGCAAGATTTAATAGAATGACTCTGTGAAATGCACCAAGGAAGCATTTAACAGTTTTCTAATGAGGATTGGTGATCGGTTTTGACTTGTGAGCTCATTATTTTTGTACCAATTCAAATAAAAGCCCCAAATCTTGCAATGAAGTTGTCACTGTCAACTATGTATAAGCAAATAAACATCAGCAAACATTTAGGAGTGGGGTGCTCTGATGGCAGATTGGAGAATTTCATTGATTGGTTGATTGATTTGATTCCTTGGAGGATTTGACATATTTATCAGCCATGAGTTCCAAAAGCCTCCAGCCTGGAGAGGCATTGAGTTGAGTTCCTCTGGGTTTTTTTTGTTTTGTTTTGTTTTGTTTTGTTCTGGTTTTTTTAATGTTATTTGTTAAGTGCTTACTATGTGCTAGGCACTGCAGTAAGCACTGGGGGAGATACAAGATAATTGAGCCAGTCCCTGCCAGTCCCTGTCTCACGTTGGGCTCACAGTCTTAATCCCCGTTTTACAGATGCACTAACTGAGGCGAAGAGAATTTGATGATAATAATAATTGTGGTATTTTTTAAGTGCCTACTATGGGCCAGTCACTGTTTTGAGCACTGGAGTGAATTCAAATAAATCGGGGTGGAAACAGTCCCTGTCCCACGTTGGGCTCACAGTCTCAATCCCCATTTTACAGATGAGGTAACTGAGCCACAGAGAAGTGAAGTGACTTGCCCACGATCACAAGTCATGGTGCCGGGATTAGAACCCAAGTCCTCTGATTCCCAGGACTGCGCTCTATTCACTAGGTCATGCTGCTTCTCAGTCCTGGGAAATATACATTCCCTGGAGCATCTCCATACGTTTGATCCTAAGGGAGGTTTAGAAGCAACAGTCTCCGTGGCAACAAGGAGGACCATGGGGATTGGTTGCTGTCACCATCATCATCATCAATCGTATTTATTGAGCACTTACTATGTGCAGAGCACTGTACTAAGCGCTTGGGAAGTACAAATTGGCAACATATAGAGACAGTCCCTACCCAACAGTGGGCTCACAGTCTAAAATCCAAATCTTCCCCTTCCCACCTCATTCATGTAACACTGGAGCCAGAATTGAATGAGGTACAGGACCACAGTGTAACTGGAGGTAGCATAGCATACTTAGAACAGGGCTTGGCACATAGTAAGCGTTTAACAAATACCATCATTATTATAGCGGGAAGGGCATGGAAGTCTGGAGACCATGTTAAGTGCTTAGTACAGTGCTCTGCACATAGTAAGCGCTCAATAAATACGATTGATGATGATGTTTTAATCCCAACTTCAACTACTCCGGGCCTCAATTCCTCACTGTACAATGCAGATGAAATAATAATAATGATGATATTTGTTAAGCACTTACAATGTGCAAAGCACTGTTCTAAGCGCTGGGGGGATACAAGGTGATCAGGTTGTCCCACCATGTGGAGCTCACAGTCTTAATCCCCATTTTACAGATGAGGTAACTGATGCCCAGAGAAGTGAAGTGACTTGCCCAAGTCACACAGCTGATAGGTGGCAGAGCCAGGATTAGAACCCACGACCTCTGAATCCCAAGCCCGGGCTCTTTCCACTGAGCCATGTTGCTTCATGGGACAGGGATTGTAATCAGTTTAAGAATGTTTTACGTGTTACTGTCCCCTTTAACTGTAAGCTCATTGTGGGCAGGGAATATGTCTGTTTATTGTTGTATTGTACTTTCCCAAGAGCTTAGTACAATGCTCTGCACACAGTAAGCGCTCAATAAATGTGACTGAGTGAATGAATGCGCTCCAGAGTTTAGCGATGTTAATAGATGCCACAATTATCACGCGCATAACTGTGTTTCAAGGTATTCCCCTCATGGGAGAGGACAGAGGGGAGCTGGGGAGAGCTGTTATAGATGGATAATTGTCCGCAGAAGAGACCCCAAGCTCATCAATCCAACGGGGGAGGCAGGAATGCAAATGTTGGGGAGAAGATCCAAATGGACTGCCTCCATTCTAGTTGATCCATTCATTTTTGGAATGGTTGCCATCATTCTAGAATATCCAGTTCTCATCTAGTTGGCCTCTTCAAAGGGATAGGAGTATAGCTGTTCATCTCAGATGAGGAATTTGCACCAAGTGAATTCTACAAACCAGATTGTTGGGAATGTCAATGATTTCCCAATGAATTTTATGTATATGTGTGAGCCCACTGTTGGGTAGGGACCGTCTCTATATGTTGCCAACTTGTACTTCCCAAGCACTTAGTACAGTGCTCTGCACACAGTAAGCTCTCAATAAATATGATTGATTGATTGATTGGTTGATATGTGTGTTTGTGCACACACTCACATACACCTGTGTCTGAATGGATGAAAGTTTAAATTTTCTTTAATTACAAGCAGTTCCTCCTGAAATACCTCAGAAAAGCCTGATTAATAATAGTAATAATAATAATGATATTTTTTAAATGCTTACTATGTGCAAAGCACTGTTCTAAGCACTGGGGAGATACAAGGTGATCTTGTTGTCCCACGTGGGGCTCACAGTCACTAATCCCCATTCGACAGATGAAGGAACTGAGGCCCAGAGAAGTTAAGTGACTTGCCCAAAGTCACACAGCCGATAAGTGGTGGAGCGGGATTAGACCGATGACCTCTGACTCCCAAGCCCGGGCTCTTTCCACTGAGCCACACTGCTTCCACTGAGCCATGCTGATTATAATAAGGATAGGAGCAATTACAATAAGTGCGATATTTATTATTATTATTATTATTATTCTATTATTATTATTATTATTGATGATAATAATAATAATAATAACAATAATAATAATAATAATAGTGATATTTGTTAAGCACTTACTAAGTGCCAAGCACTGTTCTAAGCTCTGGGAGGGGGGGAAACAAGGTGATCAGGTTGTCCTACATGGGGCTCACAGTCTTAGCCCCCATTTTACAGATGACGGAACTGAGGCCCAGAGAAGTGAAGTGACTTGCCCAATGTCACACAGCTGACAAGTGGCAGAGTGGGATTCGAACCCATGACCTCCGACTCCCAAGCCCGGGCTCTTTCCACTGAGCCACACTGCTTCTCTATATTTGTTAAGCACTTGCTATGCACCAAGCACCGTATTAAGCTTTCAAGATACCTAAGTATGTGATCTGTAAAATGTTTTTCTGTACAGTGTTTAGTAAACTATGAGTACAAGTATAGTACCAAGTAAGCTCTTGACAAATACCATAATTATTCTGTGCACTGAAACAAGCTAGAATGTAAATGTTTCAAAATTTCGCATTCGCAAATTAAATAATATTTCCTTTCTATTTTTTTTTAATTTTGAAGAAACTCTCTAGGGTTTGTGAAAGCATCACGCTCTACGGGCTTCCAACAAAATTTAGAATACTGTACACATGAAGAGAGTGTAAAGACTTCTTCATGCTATCTGTTTTAACACACCATAAAAATTGGGCACCACAAGAGACTAAATCAATATTTGTGATACTGTATGCTTTATTTACATTTCGCTTACTCCCTTGGTGTTTTTGAAAAGGATTTTTAGAGATTTTATTGATTATTATTCCTTCACTTTCATTTTCCCTGCACTAACAACAGCCATGCCGCATCAGTTAGGTTACTGAATTGCAGTGCTACATTAGAGATTATCTTTTGATTTCTTCGGTTTTTACCCTAGCAGATGTGCTTTCTTGGTCATAAAGAAGAATCTGCGCATTTGATTCCCAGTACCTTTTTTAGAACCTAACTCCATTGCAACAGATTTTATTTTACCTTGTAGTATAAAGTCTAATAATGAGAAGCCCTGCTCAGTGGGTAAAGTACCTCAGGTGTAATTTAAGACATAAACCTAGAAATTCCATTCCATATGTCAGCACTATCATGGCAAGGAACGTGCGATACTTTGGGAAAATCAGCAAAATTCAAATCAGCTCACGCTGTGGTTAGAAAAAAAATGTTACAGGAATGTACAAGAAATACATTTCTTCTTTAAATGGGAAAGGCTTCATTTTTGAAGAGTTCTCCTGGAAGAGGATAAGTAAGAAGGACCGGAGCAGTCTTTGATTAGTTATTATTGACAGACAAAATTCCAATTATTTCATTTGGAATTAGTAGCTCTACTTTGTGGTTCTCCTGAAAACAAGGGTTAGAAAATGGGTGGACGTAAATTGTCAAGACTTGAAGCGTGCAAGGTTTATCATTGCATCTAACAATTGCTCACGGGAAAACTGCTCTCTCCTATTTGTAAACAGAGAGGTCCTTTGTTCGTTTTTGTTTTTTTTTTTTGTGGGGGGGGGGTGTTTGAATACTTTGAATGTATCATGCTTGAGTAAGAAATATAAAGAAATGCTGGAAAATGAACCCTAGAAAATCGGCCCAAACTGCACTCTGTTTTTGAACCCTGTACCTTCAACTTAGTATGCTGCCTAAAATGGAAAAGGAAAAAGAAGAAAACACCTCTATGGCCATTTCACCCTTGCAGTGTTCCCACTTTGATGCAATTCTTAAACGACATAGAAGGAGCTGACAGGAAATTAGAGAAAGTTTAAACCTAATGGAACAGCAAGTCAATTAAGGTGGATGAAGCATTGGAGAAAGGGACTGAATAGCATTTTACATCAGGCAAGCATGGATGTGATTTTAATGTGATTTTGGACAAGAGTGAGGGAACCAGGAGATCAAAGAAAGGAAAATAAATATGTACAGCAAATGCATCACCCCATTCTCAGAGAAAATCCTTCTATTAATCTCAGAAAAAGGAATTAAGGCAATCCCAGTTTCAATCGTTCCCCCTTTATCTCCACCGATACCCACGAGTTATATTAACCGTTTAATGATATTACAAGGGTAAGCAATCAATCAATCGGTGGTATTTTTTTAGCGCTTACTGTGTGTGGAACACTCATTCATTCATTCAATCGTATTTATTGAGCGCTTACTGTGTGCAGAGCACTGTACTGAGCACTTGGAAAGTACAATTCGGCAACAAATAAGGACAATCCCTACCCAACAATGGGCTCACAGTCTAGAGGGGGGAGACAGACATAAAAACAAAACAAGTAGACAGGTGTCAATAGAAAAATATGGAACGATTCACGAATTTGCGTGTCATCCCTTGAAAGAGTAGTATACGATATAATTAGGCACAATCCCTTCTCACGATGACTTTGTGATACCCCTCTGCCTGGTGGTCAAAGTCCACAGATATGGTAGGAGGGATTGTTAACTTCTCTTGCCCATTTTCCACCACGCACTACCATTCAGAGCTGCCTTGAAATCCAACCCCAGTCCTTATTTTCCGTCACTGCCTAGTGGAAGGAGGGATTTTTCCGGATAAAGGAAATCAGTTGGAAACTACGTAGCCTAGTGGAAAAGAGCAAGAACCTGGGAGTCCAGAGACTGGGGCTTCAGTTTTGGCCCCTCCGTTTGCCTGCTGTGTGACATTGGGCAAGTCACTTGACGTTTCAGTGCCTTAATTTCCACCTCTGTAAAATGAGGATTAAATAATAATAGTAATAATAATAGATAACTATTATGCTACTTGTTAAGCGCTTACTATGCGCCAAGCACTGTTTTCAGGGCCGGGGTAGATACAAGTTAATCAGGTTGGACACAGTCCCTGTACCACACTATAAGAATAATAATAATAATAATGACATTTGTTAAGTGCTTACTATGTGCAAAGCAATGATGTAAGTGCGGGGGAGGATACAATAATAATAATAATACCAATAGCATTTATTAAGTGCTTACTATGTGCAAAGCACTGTTCTAAGTGCTGAGGAGGTTATAAGGTGATCAGGTTGTCCCACGTGGGGCTCAGTCTTCATCCCCATTTTCCAGATGAGGTCACTGAGGTACAGAGAAGTTAAGTGATTTGTCCCAAGTCACACAGCTGACAATTGGTGGAGCAGGGATTTGAACCCATGACCTCTGACTCCCAAGCCTGGGCTCTTTCCACTGAGCCACGCTGGGGCTCACACTCTTAATCCCCATTTTTTTTTACAGATGAGGTAACTGAGGCATAGAGAAGTGAAGTGACTTGCCCAGGATCACACAACAGACAGGTTGAAGAGCTTTGATTAGAACACACAACCTCTGATTCCCAAGACCAGGCTCTTCATTCATTCATTCATTCATTCATTCATTCATTCATTCATTCAATCGTATTTATTGAGCACTTACTGTGTGCAGAGCACTGGACTAAGTGCTTGGGAAGTACAAGCTGGCAACATATAGAGATGGTCCCTACCCAACAGCAGCTTCACAGTCTAGAAGGGGGAGACAGAGAACAAAACAAAACATATTAACAAAATAAAATAAATAGAATAAATATGTACAAGTAAAATAAATAAATAAATATATAGAGTAATAAATCTGTACAAACATATATGCATATATACAGATATATGTGTATACAGATACATATATCTTGCCACTAGGCCATGCTGCTTCCCTTAATAATGATCCTCTCCCCCCCACCCAACCTCCCCGCCTTACCTCCTTCCCCTCCCCACAGCACCTGTATATATGTTTGTATGTATTTATTACTTTATTTATTTATTTATTTTACTTGTACATGTTTATTCTATTTATTTTATTTTTTTAATATGTTTTGTTTTGTTCTCTGTCTCCCCCTTCTAGACTGTGAGCCCACTGTTGGGTTGGGACCATCTCTATATGTTGCCAACTTGTACTTCCCAAGCGCTTAGTACAGTGCTCTGCACACAGCACTCAATAGATACGATTGAATGAATGAATGAATGAATCAGGTCCACTGAGGCTCACAGTCTACATAGGAGCAAGAGCACGTGCTGAATCCCCATTTTGCAGCCGAGGGAGCTGAGATCCAGAGGAGTTAAATGACTTGCCCAGGGTCACACAGCAGGTAAGTGGTGGAGCCAGAATTAGAAGCTGGGTCCTTTTCATCATCAATCGTATTTATTGAGCGCTTACTGTGTGCAGAGCACTGTACTAAGCGCTTGGGAAGTACACGTTGACAACATATAGAGACAGTCCCTACCCAACCGTGGGCTCACAGTCTAAAAGCCTTTTGGCTCCAAGGCTCTTGTTCTTTCCACCAGGGCACTCTACCAAGGTCACCCAGCCGTCCCGTGTCGATTCGAACCCAGATCCTCTGACTCTCGGACCGGTGCTCTATCCACTCGGGGAGTGTCCAAGGACTCAGGTGGCCAATAGAGAAATGATGGCCTAGACCAAGCTGTCCAGTTGTCCAGACAGAGCGAGCAAATATCTAAGAGAGATGGCTGGGTAGCAGGTGGACCTCAACATAAGTGGGGTGATTATGGGGCAGGGAAGAAGTCAAGGGAAGCAGCATGGCTAGTGGATAGACAACAGATCTGCGAGTCATAAGGTCCTGGGTTCTAGTCCTAGCCCCCACTCTTGTCTGCTGTTTGACCTTAGGCTAGTCATTTGCTGAGAGAAGCAGTGTGGCTCAGTGGAAACAGCCTGGGCTTGGGAGTACAGTGCTCTGCACACAGTAAACGCTCAATACATATGATTGATTGATTGAATGAATGAATGGAGTTAGAGGTCACGGGTTCTAATCCCGACTCCACCACTCATCAGCTGTGTGACTTTAGGCAACTCACTTAAATCTTCTAGACTGTGAGCCCGCTGTTGGGTAGGGACTGTCTCTACATGTTGCCAACTTGTACTTCCCGAGTGCTTAGTACAGTGCTCTGCACACAGTCAGCGCACAATAAATACAATTGAATGAATGAATGAATCTCTGAACCTCAGTTGCCTCATCTGTAAAATGGAGATTAAGACTAGGAACCCCACGTGGGACAACCTTGATTACCTTGTATCCCCCCCCAGTGCTTAGAACAGTGCTTGGCACATAGTAAGCACTTAAGAAATACCAATATTATTATTATCAGTATTTCACTTCTCTTTGCCTTGCTTACTTCATCAGAGAAACAGAAAAGCAGCGTGGCTCAGTGGACAGAGCCTGGGGTTGGGAGCCAGAGGTCATGGGTTCTAATCTTGGCTCTGCCATTTGTCAGCTGTGTGACTTTGGGTAAGTCACTTCACTTCTCTGGGCCTCAGTTCCCTCATCTGTAAAATGGGGATTAAGACTGTGAGCCCCATGGGGGACAACCTGATCATCTTGTATCCCCCCAGCACTTAGAACAGTGCTTTGCACATGGTAAGCACTTAACAAATGGCATTATTATTATTATTATCTGTAAATGGGGGTCAAGACTGTGAGCCCTATGCGGGACAGGGACTGGGACCAATCTGATTACTTTGTAATAATAATAATAGTGGCATTTGTTAAGTGCTTTGCGCCAGGCACTGTACTAAGCACCAGGATGGATACAAGCATATCAGGTGGGTTACAGCCCCTGACCCAATTGGGGCTCACAGTCATAATCCTCATTTTCCAGATGAGGTAACTGAAGGCCAGAGAAGTGAAGTGACTTGCTCAAGTTCACCAAGTATTAGGGCCAGGATAATATCTACCCCAGAGCTTAGAACAGTGCCTGGCACATAGTTAGCACTTAACAAATCCCTAAAGAAAAAGAGGACTCTAAGCTTAAAGAAAGGCAGCGGCCCCAGAATTGTCCTGTTTTGAGTGTTGGGGTAGAAACAGGTCTTCCTTTGTTACAGTGTTGACCACTGACA
Organism: Tachyglossus aculeatus; assembly: GCF_015852505.1. NCBI lineage: Eukaryota > Metazoa > Chordata > Mammalia > Monotremata > Tachyglossidae > Tachyglossus > Tachyglossus aculeatus. Next base: position 41,411,751 of record NC_052077.1, read on the forward strand.
AATGGAAGCCCTGGTGAATAATAGAGGGGAAATTGCTTATTCTTTAGCCACAGTAATTGAGTACGAACATTTCAAAAGACACTGTCTGCAAGGAAAATGGGACAGAGAACACAAAGCCGGCAGAGTTGGATTACCAGCTGCGGGACACGGTGGAGGGAGGGAAAAGAAGCACACACGTACGCACACAATCGCACACACACACACACACACACACACGTTTCTAAGTCACTAAACATGCACTGTGGATTGACAATTGGTGATTTGTAGTTATTATGTGGCTTTGCTTGAAGCCAAGCAGTGGCACTCTCCAGTGAAGGTGGTAGTTTGTCAGGACCCTGGAGTGGACATCCAGGTGGATGAGGAGGGCCTTTGGGAACAGGATTGCACTGTGGTTAGTACAAGCGCTTAGTACAGTGCTCTGCACATGGTAAGCACTCAATAAATACGGTTGAATGAATTGAATGAATGTCGTTCACCATCCAGACACTGTGACTGCCGCTTTCCAGAAACAAAGATGTGTTTGATGAGTCGAACAATCCCCATGTCTGTTTTGGTCACTTTAAAGACTGGCCTCTTTTTCAAACAATAGCAGCATAATGGTTGTATTTGCTGAGGATTTCCTGTGTGTAGAGCCCTGTACGTTAGTACAAGTAGTTAGTACAGTGCTCTGTACATTGTAAGCGCTCAATAAATACCGTTGAATGAATTGAATGAATGTCATTCACCATCCAGACACTGTGACTGCCGCTTTCCAGAAACAAAGACGTGTTTCATGGGTCAAGCAATTCCCATGTCTGTTTTGATCACTTTAAAAACTGGCTTCTCTTTTAAACAATAGCAGCATAATGGTTGTATTTGCTGAGGATTTCCTGTGTGTAGAGCACTGTACAAATGATACACTAGACAATGTGTCTGTTGCTATATTGTACTCTGCCAAGCACTTAGTGCATTCATTCATTCATTCAATCATACTTATTGAGTACTTACTGTGTGCAGAGCACTGTACTAAGCCCTTGAACAGTGCTTTGCATTCAGAGAGCACTCCATAAATACTACTGAATGAATGAAAGGAGAAATTTGATGTGATCCATGCTCTAAAGGGGCTTCCAGTCTAAAGAAATTTGACAACTCAAGGCTGGTGAACACGTGTGTCAGGAGTTGAAATACTTCATCCATTCAGCAGTGCGTCCAACCCGATTTGCTTGTATCTACCCCAGCGCTTACTACGGCGGCTGGCACATGATCAGCGTTTAACAAATACCACAATTATTATTAAGGATATTATAGTGCTTGGCACATAGTAAGCACTTAACAAATGCCATCATTATTTTTACTTATTGGATGCATTCTGTGTGCGGAACACTGCGCTAAGAGTACAACACAATCAGAAGGCAGAATCACTGCTTTCAAAGAGCTCGCAGTCTAATGAAGGAGGCAGATGATTAAATAAATTCTAGATAGGAAGAAGGGATGAGGATTCATAAATTAGGTTTAGTAATGGTGTGTGAGAGATGTGTATGTAAGTGCTGCCGGAAGTCATGAGTACTTAAGAGCTTTGATGATGCAGAAAGTACAGTGCTCTGCACACAGTAAGCGCTCAATAAATATGATTGAATGAAAGAATGAATTCATTCATTCATTTATTCATTCATTCAATCGTATTTATTGAGCGCTTACTGTAGGCAGAGCACTGTACTAAGCGCTTGGAAAGTACAAGTCGGCAACATATAGCGACGGTCCCTACCCAACTACGGGCTCACAGTTTAGAAGGGGAACAAATAGAATTAAAGCTAAATGCTCATCATTAGCAAAATAAATAGAATAGTAAATATGTACAAGTAAAATAAATAGAGTAGTAAATCCGTACAAGCATCTATACAGGTGCTGTGGGGAGGGGAAAGAGGTAGGGTGGGGGGATGGTGAGGAGGAGAGGAAAAAGGGGGCTCAGTCATTCATTCAATCGTTTTTATTGATTGCTTACTGTTTGCAGAGCACTGTACTAAGCACTTGGAAAGTACAAGTAGTCAGTGTATAGAGATGGTACTAATAATAATAATGGCATTTGTTAAGCACTTACTATTTGCAAAGCACTGTGCTAAGTGCTGGGGAGGATACAAGGTGATCAGGTTGTCCCACGTGGGGCTCACAGTGTTAATCCCCATTTTACAGATGAGGGAACTGAGGCCCAGAAAAGTTAAGTGACTTGCCTAAAGTCACACAGCTGACCAGTGGCAGAGATGGGATTAGAACCCATGACCTCTGGCTCCCAAGCCCGGGCTCTTTCCACTGAGACACGCTGCTTCTCTAATGAACGAAGTAAATGAATGAATGAAGTGGCTTGGCAGTTAAAGCACGGACTTGAGAGTCAGAGGTCATGGGTTCTAATCCCGGCTCCAGCACTTGTCTTTTATGTGACGTTGGTCAAGTCACATCACTTCTCTGTGCTTCAGTTCGCTCATCTGTAAAATGAGGGTTAACACTGTGATCCCCATATGGGCTGAGAAGCAGCATGGCTCAGTGGAAAGAGCACGAGCTTTGGAGTCAGAGGTCATGGGTTAAAATCCCGGCTCTGCCAATTGTCAGCTGTATGACTTTGGGCAAGTCACTTAACTTCTCTGTGCCTCAGTTACCTCATCTGTAAAATGGGGATCAAGACTGTGAGCCCCCTGTGGGACAACCTGATCACCTTGTATCTACCCCAGTGCTTAGAACAGTGCTTTGCACATAGTAAGTGCTTGATAAATGCCATTATTATTATTATTATTATTACAATAATGGTATTTGTTAAGCATTCATCATGTGCCAGGCACTGTTCTAAGCACTGGGGTAGGTACAAGCAGAGAAGCAGCGTGACTCAGTGAAAAGAGCCCGGGCTTGGGAGTCAGAGGTCATGGGTTCTAATCCCGGCTCTGTTACCTGTCAGCTGTGTGACTTTGAGCAAGTCAAAACTTTTTAGTGCCTCAGTTCCCTTATCTGTAAAATGGGGATTAAGACTGTGAGCCCCACGTGGAACAGCCTTGATTACCTTGTATCCCCCCCACCTCAGTGCTTAGAACAGTGCTTGACACATCATCATCATCATCATCATCAATCGTATTTATTGAGTGCTTACTGTGTGCAGAGCACTGTACTAAGCGCTTGGGAAGTACAAGTTGGCAACATATAGAGACAGTCCCTACCCAACAGTGAGCTCACAGTCTAAAAGGGGGAGACAGAGAACAAAACCAAACATACTAACAAAATAAAATAAATAGAATAGATATGTGCAAGTAAAATAAATAATAGAGTAACAAATATGTACAAACATATATACATATATGCACATAATAAGTGCTTAAGAAATACCAACATTATTAATGTAATTGCAAGTTAATTAGGTTGGACATTGTCCCTGTTCCACATAGGACGCACAGTCTCAATCCCCATTTTACAGATAAGAGAACTGAGGCACAGAGAAGTGAAGTGACTTGCCCAAGGTCTCCCAGCAGACAAGTGGCAGAGTGGGAACTCTCCAACTTGTACTCCCCAAGCGCTTAGTCCAGTGCTCTGCACACAGTAAGTGCTCAATAAATACGATTGAATGAATGAATGAATGAATGGGAATAGAACGCATGACCTTCTGACTCCTGGGCCCATACTCTATTCACTGTTTCATGCTGCTTCTAGTGAGCACTTAACCAACATACACCAAAAAAAGATTTTTTTTTTAAAGTGTATCATTTAGGCTTTCACCCCTATCAAAAATTTAGCAAGGGCAGGTGACATTCTTTGGAAGGAATGAATTCGAATATTCAGGCTGGGTGATCAGAAGGAGATAGTTGCCCTCCGATCCGAAAGAATGGCCAAGGCCGGTTTTGAGGACGGTTTATGAACTAGTCACCGGGCCCATGGAAAGGGTTTCAGGAGTAACTGGGGGCAAAACTGTCCCCCCAGTCTTATTCTGTGAGATGAAAGTCAACCAACTTGTGTGCGACATGCCAGCTGTCTCTGAACAACAGCCCAGGGAAGGGGAAAATTGGGGGACTTTAATTTATTCCAATCTTTATTGTGTCATACCTTTACAAGTTGATGGTTGCATTTATTCGGGAGTGAAGTTATGCTTCCCTCTAACCCCGTTTAAACAGAAACTGAATACACCCAGCTGCTCTCTTCAAACCATCAGGCGTACACATGCCCGGCTGTTTTTAAATGATGCGGAAATCTTTTGAGAGAAGGGAGTAGCGAAGGAGGTTTTGTTTTGTTCCGAAGTTATTGCTACTGACTCTCAGAAAGCGTCGTTCAGCTGTGGAGCTCAGAATTGAAAAATAAAAGAAAATAAACAAAATCGCCGGAATAATCCCGGGATACTAAATATTTTGACAACCTAAGCGGAGTTCCCCCGTCATCGTTCTCAGCAGTAATTGAAGGTACATCGTTAAGCTGCAGCTAAATTGCATTCCATGAATTTTTGATAAGCCATTATTGTTTATCCAATCATCAAATCGAGATTGATTAAAGAGGACAAAAGTTTTGCCCCCCGCTCCTGACATCAGAAGCGTCTGTGCCAATTCCTCTTCTTGCCTTGTTCTCCTTTTTGCCTTCCCGGATCAGGCAGGTGAAATTTGTACCACGGAGGGAGAGAACTCATTGGAATTATAAAAAATCTCAATACGAAATCCTGGAGGCACACCTTTCCTTATTTTTTTTCTCCGAGTTGAAGCAAGTAGTATATTTTGGACACAAGAGCTGAATATTAATGGGTGGAAAATGTTGCTGCCCAATTCATTCAGTCATATTTCTTAAGCAGAGCACTGTACTAAGTGCTTGGGAGAGTCCAGTAGAACATTAAACAGACACGTTCCCTGCCCACAACAAGCTTTCAGTCTAAAAAGGATGTGCCTCATCTGATGACCTGATGATCTGAGGCCCACGTCCTCCCCCTGGCCTGGAATGCCCTCCCACCGTACATCCGCCAAGCTAGCTCTCTTCCTCCCTTCAAAGCCCTACTGAGTGCTCACCTCTTCCAGGAAGCCTTCCCACACTCAGCCCCCTCCTTCCTCTCCCCCTCCCCATCCCCCCCACCCTACCTCCTTCCCCTCCCCGCAGCCCCTGTATATATGTTTGTACAGATTTATTACTCTATTTTTTTACTTGTACATATTTACTATTCTATTTATTTCATTTTTTTAATATATTTTGGTTTTTTGTCTGTCTCCCCCATCTGGACTGTGAGCCCGCTGTTGGGTAGGGACCATCTCTATATGTTGCCAACTTGTACTTCCCAAGCGCTTAGTACAGTGCTCTGCACACAGCGCTCAATAAATACGATTGAATGAATGAATGAATGACCTTGGTTCTACCCCAGTCAACCAGTGATATTTACTGAGTGCCTACTGTGCAAAGAACACTGAACTAAGTGCTTGGGAGAACACTATGCAACAGAGCTTCATTGTATTGTATTGAAAATAATGATAATAATAGCATTTATTAAGTGCTTACTATGTTCAAAGCACCATTCTAAGTGCTGGGGAGGTTACAAGGTGATCAGGTTGTCCCAGGGGGGGCTCATAGTCTTCATCCCCATTTTCCAGCTGAGGGAACTGAGGCCCAGAGAAGTGAAGTGACTTGCCCAAAGTCACACAGCTGACAAGTGGCGGAGCCTGGATTTGAATCCATGACCTCTGACTCCAAATAATAATAATGATGATGGTATTTGTTAAGCACTTACTATGTGCAAAGCACTGTTCTAAGCACTGGGGAGATACAAGGTGATCAAGGTGTCCCACGTGGGGCTCACAGTCTTAATGCCCTTTTTACAGATTAGGTAACTGAGGCCCAGAGAAGTGAAGTGACTTGCCCAAAGTCACACAGCTGACAATTGGCAGAGGCGGGATTTGAACCCATGACCTCTGACTCCAAAGCCTGGGCTCTTTCCACTTAGCCACACTGCTTCTCATGAAAAGCATCATGAAAAGCATCATGGCTTAACGGAAAGAGCAAGGGCCTGGGCGTAAGAGGACTTGGGTTCCAATGGCGACTCTGCAACACACCTGCTGTGTGACCCTGGGCAACTCACTTTACTTCTCTGGCCTCAGTTACCTCATCCTTGTTCTCCTTCCTATTTAGACTGTGAACTCTGTGTTGGGCAGAGACCGTGTCTGACCTGATTATCCTTTATCTTTTCCAGCACTTGTCACGTAGTAAGGGCTTGACAGGTACCACAATTACTATCATTATTATTATTAGAGAAGCAGTGTTGCTCAGTGGAAAGAGCCCAGGCTTCGGAGTCAGAGGTCATGTGTTTGAATCCCAGCTCCGCCAACTGTCAGCTATGTGACTTTGGGCAAGTCACTTCACTTCTCTGGGCCTCAGTTACCTCATCTGTAAAATGGGGATGAAGACTGTGAGCCCCCCGTGGGAAAACCTGATCATCTTGTAACCTCCCCAGCACTTAGAACAGTGCTTTGCACATAGTAAGCACTTAATAAATGCCATTATTATTATTATTATTATTATTATTATTATCATTATTATTATCATTATCATTAACATTATTATCATCATTCAGAGCAGTGTGACCTAGTGGAAAGAGCATGGGCCTTGAAGTCGGAAGCTCTGGGTTCTAATCCTGACTCAGCCAGTTGTCTGCTGTGTGACCTCAGCCAAGTGATTTAACGTTTCTGTGCCTCAGTTACCACCACTGTGGGGTCGGGACTGTGTCTAACCTGATTAGGTTGTATCTATCCCAGTACTTGGTGCACTGTCTGGCACAAAATAAGCTTTCTACAAATACCTTATAACATATGGACATATATTCTTATATATTTTTAGTTACTCTTGTCTGCAATTTAAGTGCCTGTCTACCCACTAGATTGCAATCTCCATGAGGGTAAGAATTGAACCTCATGCTCCCAAGGCACTGGATGCAGTAGGAGCTCAGTAAATACGACCAAGTGGATGAACCAACAAAAGGCCTTATGTGAATAATGTAGAGTAACCATTTGTCCCTGTATTGTGTGTGTGTGTGTGTGTGTGTGGTTCTTTTGTTGTTGTTGTTATTGTTTTTATGGTGTTTAGTTATTTCAGTGTGTCAGACACTGTACTAAAGTGCTGAGGTAGATACAAGCCAATCAGTTTGGACACAGTCCCTATTCCAAATGGGGCTCACAGTCTTAATCCCCATTTTACAGATGAGGTAACTGAGGCCGAGAGAAGTGAAGTGACTTGTCAAGGTCACACAGCAATCAAGTGGTACAGCTGGGATTAGACCCCAGGTTCTTCTAATTCCCAGGCCCGAACTCTAGCCACTAGGCCGTGCTCTCCTGCCTTGTATGTGTGTGATGGGTGTGTGAGTGTGTGTGTCTGTCTTTCTGTCTGTCCGTAAGGGGAGAATAGGAAACAAGAGTATAAGTATCAAGGAGGAATTTTCTCTGATGTCAACTCAGGCTCGTTGATCCTCTGAAATTTAGCACAATCTGTTCTCCAATCTGCAGATTAGAGAACGTCATTCATCGTAAGGTTCAGATTTCTACAACTTAATGATTTACCCATTTGTCAAATTCTCAAAGGTGACACAATGGAGCCGAGAGTCCCTTTTATTTGACAGAAACTGAAACGGGGACCCTAGAATGATTTCCAAAGTGCATGAGTCAGGCTACGAGCGAGTGTTCTGTTTACAGGGGGAAATGGAATGTGACATCCAGGAATAAAACAAAGGCCACATGAAGACAGAGACAAAACTAGCCATTAAAAAACTGACAGTCCAACAGGCATTCTGCTGCATATGCTGGAAAAACCCATCCAGTATTTCTGTGCAGAGGCCTATCTGAAACCTGAGAAATCTAGACTCATTTTCCTGAAGGGAAACTTCCTCCAAAAAATTACAGCATATGAATGATGTGTCCAAGGTCGGCATTCTCTGCCGTAGCAGGATTTGAATTTGTGGGCTCTGATAGTTGAGGTTTCATAGCCTCCCTCTCTCATAAAAAGAAAAAAAAAGACACGGAATGGAAACATAAATGGGGTATCCTGCTGTTGTATATTCTTTTCTCACGTTCCAGCCAATCAACAGTTTGACTCAACTGGAGTTGCTTGGATATTGATAACCTAATTGTTTGTGATCGCATCTTACCACCTACCATGTGGTCCATCAATCAATCAATCGTATTTATTGAGCACTTACTGTGTGCAGAGCACTGTACTAAGCGCTTGGGAAGTACAAGTTGGCAACATATAAAGACAGTCCCTACCCAACAGTGGGCTCACAGTCTAAAAAGGGGAGACAGAGAACGAAACCAAACATACTAACAAAATAAAATAAATGGAATAGATATGTACAAGTAAAATAAATAAATAAATAGAGTAATAAATATGTACAAACATATATACATATATACAGGTGCTGTGGGGAAGGCAAGGAGGTAAGATGGGGGGGATGGAGAGGGGGACGAGGGGAACATCACATAGTTGATGTTGGTGAAATTGCTCTTATAATCGGATACGACATCTTGTAGTTTGAACTCTCGACGTCGAAGCCAAAGTTAGATGTTTGTTTGACAGTCTTCATTTTGGATTGAAAGTGGATTCAGTAACGATTGTATTTTTGTTCTGTCTCCCAGAGAGCACCAATCAATCAATCCATCAATTAAATTAGTGGTATTCATTGAGAAGCTATCGGATGTACTGAAAAGTCCGCCAGAAGCTTTCTTTGTCCTCTAGAAGCTTTCTATCCAATGGTAGGCATAAATTATTTACAAATATTTGAAATGGGAGGAAAGGGAAAGATTGGTTAACAGAAAGAAAGAGGAAGATATGATTGGTTAACAGCAATAGCAAGGACAGGTAGATGGGAGAATGTTAGAGGATGAATGAATAATTAAAGCGCTTAGATTGACAGACACCAAAGTGTTGAAAAATGTAGCGTGTTTTCCCACGTGCTTAGTACAGTACTCTGTATACATTAAGTGCTCATTGGAAACTATAGATTGATCCATGAATTCTAGGATTTTTTAATGGTATTTGTTAAGCACTTACTCTCTCAAATGCAGTTCTAACACTGATCCTACAGTGTAATTAACTGATACAAGTTAATTAGATTCATTCATTCATTACATCGTATTTAGGTTGGACACAGTCCCTAGCCTGCTTGGTGTCCATGATCTAATTAGAGGGGAGAATCAGAGAACTTAGTCACAGAGAAGTGAAGTGACTGACCCAAGGTCACATAGAAAGCAATTGGCAGTGCCTGGATTAGAACCCAGCTCCTTTGACTCCCAGGCAATGCTAGTGTGTGTGGCAGGGGGAGGCAAGAGGGAGTTGCTGAGACTTCATTACCTGGAATGATGGACTTTTGTTGGGGAACATATCCAACATTAATACCAAATAATTGTACTAAGTACTTTGTAATAGACTGAGTTTTACTTTGATCATAGCCATTGCTAGCGCCAGAAGAGGTTGTCTCCCCAGAGATCTGTATTATTGCCACAGTGTGCCTTCCTCTCCGTTTCTGGTAGCCACTTTTAAATTTGGAGTAACTCACTACTAATTGTAAAGTCCTTTATAATTTAGAAACCCTCAAGTACAAATTACATTGATAGGCTATATGACATGATCATCGGGTCAAGGATCAATGAATTGTATTCTTAATGCTCGCAAGTAATGTTTCTAAGTGTACTTTCATTAGACAATCTTTTAAAAAAATCTTATGTAAGTTACAAAATTCACATGTATTAAGAAAACCTAGCTATTTTTATGTCGCTCTCCCCTATTAGAATGTAAGCATCTCATGGGCAGGAACATTGTCTCTCTCTTGTCTTGTACCTTCTCAAGTTCCTAGTACGGCGGACTGACAGCTTAGCTTTCTTTAAATTGTCAGTGAGGAAATTTTCACAATTCCAGAAGTTTCATGGGCCACCTGAAATAGGACCCAGAATAGAAAAGCAGAACAAAGAGTGCTCAGGAAATGTATTTATCTCCAAACATTTGTGTGATATGTATTGTGATGATATCGATATCACATAAGTTAAAGATGATTGTAACATGATTTTCAATACTTGTTGTGGGAAGAAAATGTCTACCATTGCTGCATTGTACTGAACTTTCTCAAGCACTCAGTACAGTGCCCTGCATACGGTAACTGCTCAAAAACTATCACTGATTCATTGATTGATTCAATCAATCAATCGTATTTATTGAGCGCTTACTGTGTGCAGAGCACTGTACTAAGTGCTTATTCACCAGCCTCCCGCCCCCAACAAGGAACCCAGAAGGCTTCAGGAGGAATCCCTTCTAGATTGTTATTAATTCCTTTGGTACAGGGATTATGTCTTCCAATTCTGCCGTTTTATTATACCCTTCAAAATTCTGTAAATTATATACTCTAAATAATTAATACTAATGTTTCTCTCTCCCTCTAGACTATAAGCTCATCGCGGAAGGGAACGTGTCTGTTTCTTGTATTGTACTCTCCGAAGTGCTTAGTACAGTGCACTAAGTACTAAAGTGCTCATAAAATGCTCATAAAATACACATAAGTGCTCTATAAGTACCACTGATTGATTCAAAATTGTTAGTATCAGTAGTTGCAGCAGTAGTAGTGACCATAGTAGTGGTAACAGAAGTAGTAGTAATGGTAGTAGAAACAATTGTAGTAGTAATCGTTGTGGGGAAGAAGGGTGTCTGTTTACTGTTGTGTTGCCAACTTGTACTTCCGAAGAGCTTAGTACAGTGCTTCGCACACAGTAAGCGCTCAATAAATATGATTGAATGAATGAATGAATGTTATGCTTTACTTTCCCAAGAGCTTAGGATAATGCTCTGCAAACGGTAAGTGTTCAATAAATACTATTGAATGAATGAATAGTAGAAATAGACGTAATGAAAATATCTAGGCCCAAATGGATTAAATCTACCATTCTAAATGGCTCAGTATCTGACAGGTAACCAATAAATGCTTTTGGCTGACTGTTGCTCAAATAAAAATAGATAATTATAATACAGACTGAGCCGCCTTTTTCCTCTTCTCCTCCCCATCCCCCCGGCCCTACTTCCTTCCCCTCCCCTCAGCTCCTCTCTCTCTCTATACATATATATATATGTATACATATGTATATACAGATTTATGCAGATTTATTACTCTATTTTACTATTACATATTTACTATTTATTTTGTTAATGATGTACATATAGCTTTAATTCTATTTGTTCTGATGATTTTGACACCTGTCTACAGGTTTGGTTTTGTTGTCTGTCTCCCCCTTCAAGACTATGAGCCCGGTGTTGGGTAGGGACTGTATCTATGTTACCAACTTGTACTTTCCAAGAGCTTAGTATAGTGCTCTGCACACAGTAAGCGCTCAATAAATGTGATTGAATGAATGAATGAATACATATATTTGTACGGATTTATTACTCTATTTTACTATTACATATTTACTATTTATTTTGTTAATGATGTACATATAGCTTTAATCCTATTTGTTCTGATGATTTTGACACCTGTCTACAGGTTTGGTTTTGTTGTCTGTCTACCCCTTCTAGACTATGAGCCCATTGTTGGGTAGGGACTGTCTCTATATGTTGCCAACTTGTACTTCCCAAGTGCTTAGTACAGTGCTCTGCACACAGTAAGCGCTCAGTAAATACGATTGAATGAATGAATGAATGAATGAACAATCATGGTATTTGTTAAGTGCCAGGCACTGTTCTAAACACTGAGGTAGATACAAATTAATCAGGCGGGCCACAGGTCCTGTCCCACATTGTGCTCCCTCTCTTAGTCCCCAGTTTACAGATGAGGTAACTGAGGCCCTGAGAAGTGAAGCGACCCGCCCTCGATCGCACGGCAGACGAGTAGCGGAGCCAAGATTAGAACTCAGACCTTCCACGTGGCAGGCCTGTGGTCAATCCACTGGGCCATGATGCTTCTCAGATTTCCAGAGCCATCCATCCCACAGCCTCAGGCGCTGCCCTTGTTGAAGCGTAAAGTCTCGGTTTCAGACCGGTTTCCAGGGAGGTTGCCGCCCGGTGTGCTTTCTTCCCCAGGAAGCACAGTTGGTCTTCCATTAATGGAGAGGGAAGCTGGGTCTTAAGAGAAGCACCAACCACTCTGGATTCCCCAGGGCTCTGGGTTTACTCCGCCGCGAACTATGCTGCGTTTTGATGGGGTTTAACACTGGCATGGGCAGCTGGGATTTCCAGATGCTAAGTGCTAATGCATCATTTAGAAGTCTGCCTTTTTGCAGCTTTCCCTTTGGATAACGGAGCTTTCACCTCCCCGCTGAAAACCCCAAGGTCGATCTGAGGTCAGACGGAGGCTAAACCCTAGGATGTAAACAGCTGTGGCCATGTTCTACGTCATGTAAGGAACCGATCATTTTTATGCCCCCTGAACACGGAACGCTGGGCTGGATGATATTCCTCCTATTCTGATTTATTCGCCATTTTTCAGAACGAGAGGCTAGCAGCGTGGCTCAGTGGAAAGAGCCCAGGCTTGGAAGTCAGAGGTCGTGGATTCCAATTCTGACTCCACCGCTTGTCAGCTGTGTGACTTTGGATGAGTCACTTCACTTCTCTGGGCCTCAGTTCCCTCATCTGTCAAATGGGGAGGAAGACTGTGAGCCCCACGGGGGACAACCCGATCACCCTGTATCCCCCCCAGCAGTTAGAACAGTGCTTCACACACAGTAAGCGCTTAACAAATACCATCTTAATATCATTATTAAACAGATACTACTATGCTAATGTTCTAAAGGAGGAATGACCTGCAATAGGATTTATTTCCATCAATCAATCAATCAATCAATCCTATTTATTGAGCACTTACTGTGTGCAGAGCACTGTACTAAGCGCTTGGGAAGTACAAGTTGGCAACATATAGAGACAGTCCCTACTCAACAGTGGGCTCGCAGTCTAGAAGGGGGAGACAGACAACAAAACCAAACATACTAACAAAATAAAATAAATACCATCCTTTAGGAGGTATTTCTCTAGGAATGCTTGAATGGAATATATGTGGTTGGGGAGAAGCAGTAGAGTCTGTGGATAGAGCACAGACCTAGAAGGCTCATTGTGGGCAGGGAACGTGTCTGCTAATTGTTATATTGTAATAATAATGATAATAATAGCATTTATTAAGTGCTTACTATGTGCAAAGCACTGTTCTGAGCACTGGGGAGTTTACAAGGTGATCAGGTTGTACCACGGGGGGCTCACAGTCTTCATCCCCATTTTACAGATGAGGTAACTGAGGCCCAGAGAAGTGAAGTGACTTGCCCAAAGTCACACAGCTGACAATTGGCGGAGCCAGGATTTGAACCCATGACCTCCAACTCCAAAGCCCGGGCTCTTTCCACTGAAGCATTTAGTACAGCACTCTGCACACAGTAAGCGCTCAATAAATGTGATTGAACGAATGAATCACTAGACTTGGGTACTGGTCTCGGCTCCACCACTTGTCTGCTCTGTGACTTTAGGCCAATCACTTCACTTCTCTGAACCTCGGTTTCCAAGTCTGTAAAATGGAAAATCGATCCCTAGTCTTCCTCCCGTTAAGACTGTAAATCCCAATTCAGAGAGGAACTGGGTCCGAACGGTTTCTCCTGCATCCACTCTGCTCTCAGCACAGTGCTTTGCACACATTAAGGACTTAATACCATAATGATGGTGATAATGTCACTGAGTTCTCGGCAGTGTGAGCTCTGGCTTTAAGGTCTCAACTGCCATAGTATTTTGAAGGCAATATACTTGTAAGAATTCATTCTTTAGGGGAAAGTTGATTTTTCTGACTAGTGTTGTCTTAGAGTCAGCAATAGGCGTCACTTCTGAAGTGTCAAAGAGACCTTTTGACCCGAAACCTTATTCTCCAATATCTAAAAGGACCCGTTATTTTCTCTATGGAAGACCATAAACATGAGGCCAATCCACTGGAATCATCCTAAATCAGGAAAAGTTGAGCCTTACATTGAGGACAATTAAGGGGTTTGGGATTTTTTTCTCCCCCTCCCCGACCAAAGATTCATTCATTTATTCATTCAATCGTATTTATTCATTCATTCAATCATTTACTGAGAGCTTACCGTTTGCAGAGCACTATACTAAGCATTTAGGAAGTACAAGTTGGCAACATATAGAGACGGTCCCTACCCAACAAAGGGCTCACGTGAGGCTCACAGTCTGAGGAGGAGGGAGACCAGGTATTGAATCCCCCATTTCGTAGATGAGGGAACTGAGGCACAGATGAGTTAAATGACTTGGCCAGGGTCACACAACTAGGTGGCAGAGTCAGGAATTGGAACCCAGGTGCTCTCTCTTACTGTGTGCAGAGCACTGTACTAAGCACTTGGAAAATACAATTTGACAACAGATTGAGACAATCCCTACCAAACAACGGGCTCACAGTCTAGAAATGGGGAGATAAACAACACAACAAAACAAAACAAGTAGACAGGCATCAATAGTAAGATGAGTAGGTATTCGTGATGGATGAAAGATACTTACCATTTTCATGACCTCTTCAATCCCCCGGGATTCACGCCATTGCTATATGTTTGTCTACACTGGCTATCGCAGTGTGACATATAATGCAACTCAGGGAACGGTGGCAATAAAGAAACATTAAGTACCAGAAATTAATTTCCTCCATGGTTGCTGAAAAATTTCATTAGCCTAGAGGGTTAATTTTACAGTTTTAGTGCAATCATTATTTATCATCTCTTGGTTTACGGGAAAGAATTAGAGTTATTAGCTATTAAATTATCCATGAAAATTTGACACTGCTCTAGACCAAACAGACCCTGGGGCTTGCTGATTTTCCCAGTGTGAAACATCTGTGGCTTCAGCTAGAAAGAACTTAACATTGTCTAATTAGATTTCCAAGATTTATAAGGTTCAAATACTCTGTTATTAGAAACCTGAGAATTAGAGTAAAAGTTTCCACTTGCACTCATTCAAGTTTATTTAAAAATATTCCGAACAGCATTGTACGTTCATCCCGATGATTGCCTTTTCAACAGGTCAAAGGTTTTCCGGTTAAAGCCGCTAGTCCCTGTGAACAATTCGGCAAAGCGATTTCTTCAGCTAATGGTGGGGTAAACTGAAGAGGCTTTTTGAAAGTCCGGGTTCATTAGGAAGTGTTTCCCCAGCCTGGTGAGATATCTGAACATGACATCTTTTCAACTTCAGTGAAATCTGAGCCTGGGACCCCAGATCTGTCATTACAATTTATGGAATATTACTATTATTATTATTAAAAATAATAATAATGGTATTTGTTAAGCACTTACTATGTGCCAGCCACTGTACTAAGCTCTGGGGTGGATGCAAACAAATTGGATTGGACACAGTCCCTGTTTCACATGGAGCTCACTGTCTTAATCTCCATTTTCCAAATGAGGGGACTGAAGCACGGAGAAGTCAAGTGATCTGCCCAAGGTCACAGATTTCTTGTGTGCAAAGTGCTGTATTAAGCCCTTGGGGGAGTCCAATACTTGTACAGTGCTCCGCACATAAGAATTGTGTGACCCTGAACAAGTTACTTCACTGGTGCCAATCCATTGTTGCAAAACCAGCGCTCAGTACAGTGGCTGGGACACAGTAAGTGCTTAAATAACAATGATAATGATAATAATGATGGCATTTATTAAGTGCTTACTGTGTGCAAAGCACGGTACTAAGCGCTGGGGAGGTTACAAGGTGATCAGGTTGTCCCATGGGGAGCTCACAGCCTTAATCCCCATTATACAGATGAGGTCACTGAGGCCCAGAGAAGTGAAGTGGCTTGCCCAGAGTCACACAGCTGACAAGTGGCAGAGCCAGGATTTGAACCCATGACCTCTGACTCCAAAGCCCGTGCTCTTTCCACTGAGCCACACTGCTTGAACACTCTTTATGGGCAGTCTGCTAATTCTGTTGTATTTCCGTATGGTATTTCATTCATTCATTCACTCAATCATATTTATTGAGCGCTTACTGTGTGCAGAGCACTGTACTAAGCGCTTGGGAAGTACAAATCGGGAACACGTAGAGACGGTCCCTACTCAACAATGGGCTGACAGTATCTGTTAAGCACTTACTGTGTGCCAGGTACTGTACAAAGTGCTGGGGTGGATACAAGCAAATCAGGTTGGAGATAGTCCCTGTCCCATGTGGGGCTCACAATCTACTCTCCCAATAATTAATAATAATAATAATAATAATAATAATAATAATGGCATTTATTAAGTGCTTACTATGTGCAAAGCACTTTTCTAAGAGCGGGGGAGGTTACAGGGTGATCAGGTTGTCCCACGGGGGGCTCACGGTCTTCATCCCCATTATACAGATGAGGTAACTGAGGCCCAGAGAAGGTAAGTGACTTACCCAAAGTCACACAGCTGACAACTGGCAGAGCTGGGATTTGAACCCATGACCTCTGACTTCAAAGCCTGGACTCTTTCCGCTGAGCCACGCTGCTTCTCCAAGCAGCTTAGTACAGTGCTCTGCAAATAGTAAGTGCTCAATAAATACCAATAATTGATTAACAAATAACATAAAAAGATTGAGCGATTTTGCAATTTATAATTTTAACAGCTGATTAGGAAACAATAGAAACCGCTCATATATTGGATCATCTTGAAGGGTAGCTTAGTGGATCCAACACAGGCCTGGGAATCAGCTCTGTCACCTGCCTGCAGTGTGACCTTGGGCAAGTCACTTCGGTTCTTTTTTCTCAGTTACCTTATCTGAAAAAAATGAGGATTAAGACTCTGAGCCCCATGTGGAACCTGGACTGTCTCCACCCAAATTACGTCATATCTATCCCACTGCTTAGTACAGTGCCTGGCCTATACAGAGTAGCCTCGCATATAGAGCAGCAGCATGGCTTAGAGAAGCAGTGTGGCTCAGTAGAAAGAGCACAGGCTTGGGAGTCAGCGGTCATGGGTTCTAATTCCGGCTCCATCACTTGTCAGCTGTGTGACTTTGGGCAAGTCACTTAGCTTCTCTGTGCCTCAGTTACCTCATCTGTCAAATGGGGAATGAGACTGTGAGCCCCACGTGGGACAACCTCATTACCCTGTATCTCTCCCAGCACTTAGAGCAGTGCTTGGCACATAGTAAGTGCTTAACAAATACCCTCATTATTATTATTATCATATAGTAAGTGCTTAACCGAAACCATAACTAGAGGAGTTTGCCTGGTTCATGTGTCGTAGGGCAAAATGTCCCAATCCATTTTGGGACAATAGTGTGAAAGGATAATATGACAGGAAGACGAGCAATTAGTCTGGGAAGGTTTCCTGAAGGAGGTGGGGTTTCAAGAGGGTTTTGACGCTGGGGAGAGTGGTGGTCTGCTTAGTGTGGACGGGGAGGGCCTTCCCGGAGGAGAGGGAGGGAGGACAGGAACAAGGGGTATGTGGTGTGAGAATTGAGAAAGAGAGGGAAGATGTGTCAGTTGGTATGGCTTCCACATGAGGAGAGACTTTCATTCATTCATTCAATCGTATTTATTGAGCGCTTATTGTGTGCAGAGCACTGGACTAAGCGCTTGGGAAGTACAAGTTGGTAACATATAGAGACGGTCCCTACCCAACAGTGGGCTCACAGTCTGGACCAGTCTGTCGGTGGTGTTCACTGAGTGCTCTCACCGAGTGCAAACTGAAATGGACCCTGAATGAGAGACTGAAAAAGAGCAGGACTCTCGTCTGGAAAGATACAGGGTGAGATGGGACTTAATAATGATGGTATTAGTTAAGCGCTTACTACGTGCCAAGCACTGTTCTAAGCACTGGGGTAGATACAAGGTAATCGGGTTGTCCCACATGAGACTCACAGTTTTAATCCCCAGTTTACAGATGAGGTAAATGAGGCACAGAGAAGTGAAGCAACTTGCCTCAAGTCACACAGCTGACAAGTGGCAGAGCCAGGATTGGAACCCACGATCTCTGACCCCCAAGCCGGGGCTTTCTCCACTAAGCCACACTGCTTCCATCAGCGACGTCCTGAAGAGTATGACGAGGTAAACATAGAATTGGGGCTCACCAATGCTCACAGCTCCAAGTGATAGACACTCAAAACACTGTCGATGATTTTTATTGAGTGCTTATTGTGTGTAGAGCACTATACTCATTGCCTTCGAGAGTACACTTGGTAGACACTTTCCCTGATCATAAGGAGTTTACATTTTAGACTGTAAGCTCATTGTGGGCAGGAAATGTGTCTGTTATAGTGTTATATTCTATTTTCCCAAGCACTCAGTACAGTGCTCTGTATACAGTAAGACTCAATAAGTGTGACTGACTGCCTAACTGACTGAATAAAGGGAACAAAACTCTTCCCCAATCAAATATTCCCCATAAGACGTGCTGGCTCTCCACTTTGACAACAACTTGTTTTAATTTGCCTGCAGTAATGACGATGACTGTGGTACTTGTTAAGCTCTTATTATGGTGCCAGAAACTGTACTAAGTGGTGGCGTGGAAAAGAGAAAATTGCTTACAGCTTGAATCACCATTGTACAGATGAGGTAAATGAGGCACAGAGAAGTGAAGTGATTTGCCAAGTCACTTAGCACGCAAGTGTCTGAGCAGGATTAGAACCCAGGTCCAGTCTCTAGTCACTGGGCCAAGCTGCTTCTCAGATCAACTGTTACCCATACTGGTTTAGGGGAGGCTGTATTTATCTTTCTCCTTTTCTGTTCTACTCTCTTCCTCTTTTTTTTCTTCATTTTCAGTCTCTCTGCCCTTGGGTCTCTCTGACTGTCTCTTTCTCCCCTCTTATTCCCTCTTTATCTCTCTATCTCTCTCTCCATGTCCCCTTTCTCTCTCAATCCTTTTTCTCCCACACCCACACACCCTTTCTTAATTTCATGTTGAACTTCCTTGAAAATTCGAAATGTACTGGAATGAATAGGAGAATACGCTTTGATGTTGAAACAAATTTGTAACAGTAAAATCAAGACACTCATTCTGTCGTCTGGAATTGATGAGGCCGTTAGCTGTTAATTTCAGGGTGTCACTAGCAACCGTTTGGGGAGTAAAGATTGATTTGAATAACAGTAGGTTTTCCTTAGGGTGAAGTAGAAATACAATTAGAGGGAGAAGCTCATAATTTATCTCCGCTTTCTATGAAAAATATTATCAAAAAGGTTAAGAAAAATCCTCATATGCTAGAAAGAGGACCATTAAAAAAAAAGAGTGTCAAAGCTTCCTCCCAGCGTTTGATAGAAATTGCAATGAAATTACCCACTTTTGTTTGTTAGAGGGGAGAGCTTTCAGAAAGATAATGAGGCATTGTACAATCCAGAATGGATGAGAGGTGTTCGGCTCTCTTGGTTTCAAAATACGTCTGTTCAAGGCTTCCTGTGTTGGATGAAGTTGTGCATCAGATGGGAGAGGGAAGCATATGGAGCCTTAATCAAATACTGAGGAAAGCCCCCCTTCGCCCCCAAATAGGAAGGGGGTAATTCCCCCCTCTAGACTGTAAGCCCATTGTTGGGTAGAGACCATCTCTATATGTTGCCGACTTGTATTTCCCAAGCTCTTAGTACAGTGCTTTGAACGCAGTAAGCGCTCAATAAATGCGCTCAAAAGCCCTGGCTGAATCATTCAATAATTTATTGAATGCCTACAATGGGCGGAGCACTGTACTAAGCATTTGGCAGAGTACAGTGGAGTTAAAAGACAAAATCTTTGCCTTTGAGGAGTTTCCACAGTCTGAGTTTAGTGCTCACTCTCAATCAATCAGTGGTATATATTGAGCGTTTACTGTGTGAGGAGCACTGTAAATTAAAAATAAAATGCATGATGGTACTTGTTAAGCACTTACTATGTGCAAATAATAATAATAATAATAATAATAATAATAATAATAATGTTGGCATTTGTTAAGCACTTACTATGTGCAAAGCACTGTTCTAAGCGCTGGGGGACACAAAGTGATCAGATTGTCCCACATGGCGCTCACAGTCTTAATCCCCATTTTACAGATGAGGTAACTGAGGCTCAGAGAAGTGAAGTGACTTGCCCAAGGTCACACAGCAGACATGTGGCGGAGCTGGGATTTGAACCCATGACCTCTGACTCCAAATCCCGGGCTCTTTCCACTGAACCATGCTGCTTCTCTATGAAGCTTAGAAAGCACTGTTCTAAGCTCTGGGGAGGTTACAAGGTGATCAGGTTGGTCCCACGGGGGGCTCACAGTTTTAATCCCCATTTTATAGACAACTTACAGTCTTAATCCCCATTTTACAGATGAGGGCCCAGAGAAGTTACGTGACTTGCCCAAAGTCACACAGCTGACAGTTGATGGAGCCAGAATTTGAACCCATGACCTCTGACTCCAAAGCCTGGGCTGTTTCCCCTGAGCCATGCTGCTTCTCCTAAGCACGTATGAGAGAACAGTACATTTCCCTTGGGACCATAAGCTCCTTGAGGGCCAGAAAACCTCTCCTTCTGTGTTGACTACAAATTTGACTATGAAACGCTTAAGGATTCAAATGTTCACCCCAGCCCCAACATACTTCAATCAGCATCCTTCTACTCTAATATTTTCCCCATCCTTCATCTATTTTAATGCCTATCTCTCCCTGGAGTCTCTAAGCTCCTTGTGGGGAGGATTCACGTCTACCAAGTACGTTATAGTGTACTTTCCCAAACGCTTAGTGTCACGCTCCGCACACAGTAAGCCCTCAACAAATACCACCGATTGATTGATTCATTGATCCATCTACTATATCGTACCCTCCCAAGTGCTTAATGCAGTGTGCTGCGTATAGTAAGCACTCAACAAATACCACTGCTTGATTGATTTCAGAGATTCCCTCAAAATATGGACATGTACTGAACTAAAATCAGGCCTGGCACTCATTTAACAGCTGATCAACTAATCATGATAGAAGTAGCGTGGCTTAATGGAAAGAGCACAGGCTTGGGAGGTAGGGGATGTGGGTTCTAATTCCAGCTCCGCTACTTAATAATAATAATAATAATGGCATTTATTAAGCGCTTACTATGTGCAAAGCACTGTTCAAAGCGCTGGGTTCTACTACTTGTCTGCTGTGTGACTACTACTGGGTTCTACTTGTCTGCTGTGTGACTCTGGGCAAGTCACTTCACTCCTCTGTGCCTCAGTTACCCCATCTGTAAAATGGGGATTAAGACTGTGAGCCTCACATGGGACAACCGGATCACCTTGTATCTACCCAAGCTCTTAGAGCAGTGCTTGGCACATATTCATTCATTCAGTCATTCATTCAATCATATTTATTGAGCACATACTGTGTGCAGAGCACTTTACTAAGCGTTTGGGAAGTACAAGTTGGCAACATATAGAGACGGTCCGTACCCAACAACGGGCTCAAAGTCTAGAAAGGGGAGACAGACAACAAAACAAAACATGCAGACAGGTGTCAAAATCGTCAGAACGAATAGAATTAAAGCTGTATGCACATCACTAACAAAATGGAATAGTAAATATGTACAAGTAAAATAAATAGAGCAATAAATCTGTACAAATATATACAAGTGCTGTGGAGAGGGGAAGGAGGTAGGGCAGGGGAGATGGGGAGGAGGAGAGGAATACATGTTTTGTTTTGTTGTCAGTCTCCCCCTTCTAGACTGTGAGCCCATTGTTGGGTAGGGACCGTCACTATATGTTGCCGACTTGTACTTCCCAAGCGCTTAGTACAGTGTTCTCTGCACACAGTAAGTGCTCAATAAATATGATTAAATGAATGAATGAAAAGAGGACGAATACCATTATTATTATTATTCCTTCTAGACTGTGAGGCCATTGTGGGCAGGGATCGTCTCTATTTGTTGCTGAATTGTACTTCCTAAGTGGTTAGTACAGTGCTGTGTGCACAGCAAACGCTCAATGATTACAATTGAATGAATATTTAATGAGCACCTACTGTATGCAAGAGAGTTAAAAAACGTGGCTACCTTCAAGGAATTTACAATGTAATGTTGGAGAGACAGAATTGAGTTAATTTGCAGATAGGAAGAAGTAGATAGTGGAAAACAGGTGGCTATGTGGATGAATAAATGCTTAGCTAATCAAGTTGATTTGTATAAAAAGACCTTCGGGTGATTGTAAATATACTTTTGGCACAAAAGTAATAGTGATAATAATTGTTGTATTTGTTAAATGCTTTCTACGTGCCCAGCACTGTACTAAACACTGAGGTAGAAGCTAAAACTCCCGTTGCCACTCTTGGAAACAGAATCCATGGTCTGCTCCAGGACTGATGTTTTGTGAAGTATTAATTCGCTGCTCTTTACGGTAGCTAAATGGGGCGGCATTTTGTCTCATCTTGTCTTATGCCATCAAGTCATCTCAGACCCATAGCGACGCCACGGACACATCCCTTCCAGAACGCCCCTCTCTCCATCTGCAATCGTTCTGGTAGTGGATCTGTACTGTGAGCCCACTGTTGGGTAGGGACTGTCTCTATATGTTGCCAATTTGTACTTCCCAAACGCTTAGTACAGTGCTTTGCACATAATAAGCGCTCAATAAATATGATTGATTGATCTGTAGAGTTTTCTTAGTCAAAATACGGAAACGGGTTACCATTGCCTCCTTCTGAGCAGTAAACCTGAGTCTCCACTTTGACTCTTTCCCATGCCGCTGCTGCCCAGCACAGGTGAGTTTTGCCTTGTAGCAGTTGGCCTTCCAGTTGCTAGCCAGGGCCCAAGCTAGAAATGGAACAGGTGTGTCTCTATTTGACTCTCCCTCCCATAGTCGAGACTGGTGGAGTACTGGAAATTCTCCAGCTGAGACCCTGAGAAGGGAGTGACATTTTAGGGGAGATGAAAGGAGCCATTTCACAGCCGTTAAAGTTGCACCGTGAATAGCTTCAGCTATGAAGCCCCGAAGGCATCTCTATCGCATCAATGCCACAGAGTCGAACATTGCTCCTACAATAATATTGACCGATCCATTTTGTTTCTTTCACGATATTACAAATGATCCTAAATCAATGTGTTCGCAGCAGGCCCTTCTCCCCGGGTTACGTCTTTGAGTAGCCTCGGCCTCTACCCAGCAAAAACCAAACTTTCTTTGATGTTGGAAAAAATGGATAAAGCACCCAAGGGAAATGAGTGAAGAAGCTGGTTAAAATGCAATGCAATGGAAAGACGGAAAAGGTGCACTTGAACCCATAGAAACCTGATCTTTACTGCTTTTATCATGTTTGAAATAGGACACCAGAAATATATAAGCATTATGCAAATTATCCAATTTGATGTACAATAATTTACATTAGATCTTTTCAGAATAACCCAAACTCTATAACACAGCCTGCTGTGAAGCAGGCCAGTGTTTTAGAAGAGGCATATTAATCTTGTTTTCTCTCGCTAAATACATGACAGCTAATATGTAAAAACAAAGCGCTCTTAAAGGACGGAAATTATTTTATGTTTACAAAATTTGCTTGGGTAACAACTCATTTCAAATATGCGACCTTATGAATTTCGTTGGATGTTAGCACCCATCTGAATGAATTAATGTACTGTTCATGTGAATCCTGCATATATTTCCATTAATGCCGTAATGTTCCATTGAAATTTTACCCTCACTGTAAGTAGTAATTAATTAATATTGAATGGCTTGGATTTTTCATGTTAGTAAAGTGCTCCAAATAAACTTAGGCATTGAGTTAAGTAATTTCTGTCTGCCTCGCCCATTAGATTTTCAGCTCCTTGGAAGTAGCAAATGAGGGTCTTGAGTCTGTTCAAGGGATGGACAATGGAAGCAGTGTGGCCTAATGGAAAGAGCACCGATCTGTTGGCCAGAGGTCATGGGTTCTAATCCCGACTCCACTACTTATCTGCTGTGTGACTCGGGGCAAGTCATTTCCCTTACCTGTACCTCCGTTTCCTCATCTGTAAAAAGGGAATTATGACTGTGAGCCCCACATGGGATATGGACTGTGTCCAATCTGATTATCTTGTAGCTAACCCAGCGCTTAGAACAATGCCTTTCCCATAGTGATCACTTCACAATTCCACAAAAAAAAACCAAAAATAAAAAGCAACAAAAAAAGCCTTCTCTGTGCCTCTGTTTCCTAATTTGTAAAAAGAGGATTCAATACTGTTTTCCCTCTTGCTTAGACTGAGAGCCCTGGGTGAAATAGGATCTCTACCTTCAAACAATCAATTAATCAATCAATGGTGTTTATGAGAAGCAGTGTGGCTTAATGGAAACAGTCCGGGCTTTGAAGTCAGAGGACATGGATTCTAATCCCGGCTCCGCCAGTTGTCTGCTGTGTGAGCTTGGGTAAGGCACTTAATTTATCTGTGCCTCAGTTACCTCATCTGGAAAATGGGGATCCAGTACACTCTCAAAGTGTGTCCTCTTTCACATGGACACATGGACACTAACCCGTTTGGGGAAGCAGCGTGGCTCAGTGGAAAGAGCCTGGGCTTTGGAGTCAGAGGTCAGGGGTTCAAATCCTGGCTCCACCAATTGTCAGCTGTGTGACTGTGGGCAAGTCACTTCACTTCTCTGTGCCTCAGTTCCCTCATCTGTAAAATGGGGATTGACTGTGAGCCCCCTGTGGGACAACCTAGTCACCTTGTAACCTCCCCCGCGCTTGGAACACTGCTTGGTACACTGTAAGCGCTTAATAAATGCCATCATTATTTATTATTATTCTCTTGCTTCTAATGGAAAGAGCACAGGCCTGGGGGTCAGAGGACCTGGATTCTATTCCCAGCTCTGCCGCTTACTGTTAGCGTGACCTTGGACAAGTCACTTAACTTCTCTAGCTCTCAGTTCCGTCATCTGCAAAATGGGTATTCAATGCCTGTTCTCCTTCCTACTTAGACTGTGAGCCCCATGTGGGACCTGAAATGCTTGGAATATAGTCAATGCTTAACGAATATTTTTATTATTACTATTATTATCATTAATAAGCACTCTACTGAGCAGTATGCAGAACACTGTATTGAACCCCTACTATGTGCCTAGAACTATATTGAATGCCTACTTTATTTACAGCACTATTGTTATTATTATTAGCAATGACAATAATAACAACAAAATTACTTATTAAGCACTTACTATGTGCCAAGCGCTGTACTAAGTGCTGGGTTGGATACAAGATCGTCAAGGAACTCTCAGTCTAAGTAGTTGGGAGAACAGGTATTGAATCCAAATTTGCAGATAAGGGAACTCAGGCACAGAGAAGTTAAGTAACTTGCCCAAGGTCACACAGCATTCATTCATTCATTCGTATCCATTGAGCGCTTACTGTGTGCAAAGCACTGTACTAAGTGCTTGGGCGAGTTCGATACAACAGCAAGCAGACACGTTCCCTGCCCACAACGAGCTCACAGCCTAGAGGGGAGATATATATTAGTCTACATAAATTAATAACTAAATAAATTAAAGATATATTCAGGTGCCTATATATGCATAGGTGCCATAGGGATGGGAGGGAGGATGAATGAAAGTAGGAAGTCAAGACAAGAGGCAAACGAGGAGCAAGACCCAGATTAGATCTCAGTTCTGTTGCCACCTACTACGAGTTTGAGAGGGTTGCTAAAAACAAAAAACATGGCCCCTCCATTTATCAATAATATTTCCTCAAGAGTCAGCTGGCTCTTTTCACCCCCATCGTGGACACTTCCAGGAACTCTAGCCTTTGACCCTTGACAAACTGAAAAACACTGAAGATTTTTTTTTTTGTCCATGGGAACCTTAAGGCAGTAAATCATCAGTTGAAAGTAGAGTGGCATGGTCAATCTTTGTTTTATTATCTGTCTCCCTGACTGTATTGATAGCTCCCTGAAGGCAGGAATTGTGCCAACTAACTCTATTGAAGTGTACCGTCGTCCCCAAGTACTTATTCCAGTGCTTTGTGAGCGATAAACACTCAGTAAACACCAATAATATTTACTCTTGTTGGTCTGACACATAGCAGCCCAGTGTGGTAAGAAGGACTCCATTCCATGGAGTAAATGGTTGAGTCTCTATGTGATCGGAGCATCCAGCTCAGTCTTCCGGAAACAATGAGTGGGTGCTAATTTTAATACAGTGCCCTGGTCACTAAATAAAATTGAATAAATGAATTTAATCAGCTTGCCCCATCCTTTCTCTCTTCACTAAACTACTCCAGCTTAGCCCACACACTCCACTCCCCTAGTGCCAGCTGACTCACTGTGCCCCGATTTCATCTATCTCCCTGCTGACCCCTTTCCCACATCTTCCCCTTGGCCTGGAATCTCCCCCCCCAATCCATATATGCCAGAAACGACTCCCTCTTCCTTTAATGCATTACTAAGATCACATAATAATAATAATAATAATAATAATAATAATAATAATAACATTTATGAAGCGCTTTCTATGTGCAAAGCACTGTTCTAAGCACTGGGGGGTTACAAGGTCATCAGGTTGTCCCATGGGGGGCTCATAGTCTTAATCCCCATTTTACAGATGAGGTAACTGAGGCACAGAAAAGTTAAGTGACTTGCCCAAAGTCACACAGCTGACAATTGGTGGAGCTGGGATTTGAACCCATGACCTCTGACTCCAAAGCCTGTGCTCTTTCCATGGAGCCACGCTGCTTCACATCTCCTCCAAGGGGCCTTCCCCAATGAAACCCTCTTTTCCCAACTCTCTTTCCCTTCTTTATTGTATCTGTGCTTCACTTTGTAACCTCTGGACATTTGATATTCTCCCTCCCCCCAACCTCACAGCACTTGTGTACATATCTTTAAATTATAGATGATAAATTATTTATTCATATTAATGCTTGTCTCCCCCTCCAGACTATAAACTCATCACAGTCAGGGAACGTGTCTGCTAATTGTATTGTATTCTCTCAAGTGCTTAGTACAGTGCCCTGCACGTAATAAGTGCTCAATAAATGCAACTGATTGACTGATAGTGTGCTAGTGTGAGAATTCATCACCAGTGGGAATTGAGTCAAATTTGAGGCACAACTTCCAGAGACTCCTGTAGGTTTTGCTCTTAAGCATTAAACTCTCCTCACCTTATATACCTTCCATGCCACCTAAGCATTCACGATCCACAACCTCCATAAGACTTGGAAACATACCTGTATTTATTATTTTCCTTCCTATCTGTAATTAATTGTAATGCCTTTCTCCCACAGTTGACTGTAAACTCCTTGAAAGAAAGGATTGGATCTAGTAGCTCTAGAATATTTTCCCAGTTTTTTTTTTTAATCATATCTGTTAAGCACTTGATATGTTCCACACACTATATGAAGCTCTGGGGTAGACACAGAGAACAGAAATCTGCATATAGTAGGCATTCGAAAAATACTTTGGCAGAAGCGATCTGAGTATGAGGTGGAAAGGTGTTTTCTACCAATTTGTGGCTACAGCACACATGAAATTCAACGAGTTGATCATGTTTTCCCGAATTTCAGAGGTTAGCAATCCTGTGAGATTAAATTGATTTCCCAGTGGTGTCTCCTGCCCTTTCAGGTTTGTAAACTCTTTGAGGACAGGGATCATATCTTCAAATTGTAGTGTCCCCTTTCCGAGGGTTAGGAACAGTGCCATGCCGATGGTAGGAAACCAGTAGACACTACTGTTTGACTGATTGACTGTGGTAAAACATTGGCAGAGATGTGCCAGATTTGGGCCCCATGTTTTCAGACACTAAATTTGAAATCTAGTCATCTCCCTCTCTAGACTGTAAGCTCACTGTGGGCAGGGGAGTGTGGCTGTTATGTTGTTATATTGTATACTCCCAAGCGCTTAGTACAGTGCTCTGCACACAGTCAGTGCTCACTGACTGACTAAGAAGCAGGCACTCAATTAATGAAATTTATCAGTCAAGGTTTAATGTGTGCAGAGCATTGTACTAATCACTTGCTGAAAGTAGATTGGAGAAGCAGCGTGGCTCAGTGGAAGGAGCCCAGGCTTTGGAGTCAGAGATCATGGGTTCAAATCCGGCCTCCACCAACTGTCAGCTGTGTGACTTTGGGCAAGTCACTTAACTTCTCTGGGACTCGGTTACCTCATCTGTAAAATGGGGATTAAAACTGCGAGCCCCACGTGGGACAACCTGATCACCTTGTATCTACCCCAGAGCTTAGAACAGTGCTTGGCATATAGTAAGCGCTTAGCAGTTACGATCATTATTATTATTGTTATATTGTATCTAGCTCATTGCTTGGCACATAATAAGCACAAAACAAATACGAAAATTATTCTTAGGCTTTTGGTAAATTCTTACTATGTGCCAGGCAGGCACTCAATAACCACTGGGGTGGATACAAGAAAAAATCGGGTTGGACGCAGTACTAATCCCATTTTAAAGATGAGGGAACTGAGGCCCGAGAAGTGAGGTGACTTTCTCAAGGTCACACAGCAGACAAGTGGTGGAGCCAGATTAGATCTCATAGCCTTCTGACTCCCAGGAACATGCTCTATCCACTAAACCATGCTCCTTCCTTATTATTATTATTATTATTATTATTATTATTATTACCGGCGGGGGCGGGGGGGATTGCAGATGAAACACAGGTTTGTGTCCAGAGCAGGGACTGTTCCCATCCAGGACATTTTTCCTAAAATGATTGCCTATCGCTTCGGTACTTTAAAAGCTCACACCGCATTTATAGCTGAATTTAATCCTGTCCCCTGTGTTAAGAAATCCACAAACCACGATCTGCTGCTTGCACCGTGGATCTTGTTTCCTGCTCATTGCTGTCTCATTAAGGTAATATCCGGAAAGTTGCAATCCTGCAGTTAAATCTGAATTTTTCATTAGTTCGAGCTGAGGCCGGTGAGGTTTTGGTATTCTGTCATGTGCCGCGGGAGGGAAAAAATGTGCTACAAAAGGTCATCCCGTTAACAGCGTGATCGAAATCTATAAAATAACTCCCCCGTGTGCAGAGAGGTTTAACGAGTACTTCTTCCTTCTCCTCATGTGTTCCATCGGGAGAGGGGGGAGTCGGATGGGATTCAGAATTTTCCTTCTGTTTCGGTTTCTCTCCACCGGTCCAGTTGCCGATTCTGAGGGAGAAAAAGGGTGACAGTACACGCCTTGGGGACCCGAGGACTAATGAGGAGCTATCATTATCATCATCATACTAATGATGGTATTTGAGAAGCAGTGTAGCTCAGTGGAAAGAACACGAGCGTTGGAGTCAGAGGTCCTGGGTTCAAATCCCACCGCTGCCAATTGTCAGCTGAGTGACTTTAGGCAAGTCACTTAACTTCTATGTGCCTCAGTTACCTCATCTGTAAATTGGGGATTAAAACTGTGAGCCCCCCGTGGGACAACCTAATCACCTTTGTAGCCTCACCAGCGCTTAGAACAGTGCTTTGCACATAGTAAGTGCTTAATGAATGCCATTATTATTATTATTATTATTATTATTATTATCATTGTTATGTCACTTACTATGTGTCGGACACTGTACTAAGCACTGGGGTGGCTACAAGCAAATCGGGTTGGACACATTTCCTGTCCCACATGGGGCTCACAGTCTCAATCCCCATTTTCCAGATGAGGTAACTGAAGCCCAGAGAAGTGAAATGACTGGCTCAAGGTCACACACCAGATGAGTGATTGAGCTGATCATATTTACTGAGCGCTTACTGTGTACAGAGCACTGTACTAAGCGCTTGGGAAGTACAAGTTGGCAACATAACCAATGACCTTTCGGCTCCCAGACCCGGGCCTTATCATCATCATCATCAGCAGCAGCAGCATTCATTCATTCAGTCGTATTTATTGAGCGCTTCCCGTATGCAAAGCACTACACTAAGCGCTTGGGAGTGTACAATATTACAACAGACGCAGTCCCTGCCCACAATGAGCTCACCGTCTAGAGGGACAGATATGAACATAATAAATGAGTGGACAAATAAAGAAATGACAGAGCTATACATAGTTGCTGTGGGGCTGGGAGGGAGAATGAATGATGAAGTCAGGGAGATTCAGAAGGGAGGGGGAGAAGAGGAGGGGAGGACTTAGTCAGGGAAGGCTTCTTGGAGGAGATGAGCTTTCAATCAGGTTTTGTTGCAGTAGCACCAGTATCTACAGGCCATACTGGGCTCCTAAGGCAAGAACGTTACTGGAAATCTGGGGATTAGAGAACAGAAGTCAAAGACACAGGTACTGCCCTCCAAGGATAAATCATCAAGTGGATACACATCAAGCAGTGATGTTAATGGAGTGCTTACTGTGTGCTGATGACTTCGTCTATCTTTCTAATAATAATAATAATGGCATTTTTAAGTGCTTACTATGTGCAAAGCACTGTTCTAAGCGCTGTTCTAATCACCTGTCTACTTATTTATTGACAAACACTGAGTGGATAAAGCACGGGCCTGAGAGTCAGAAGGACCTGAGTTCTAATCCTGGCTCTGCCACGTAGCTGCCGTGTGACCTTGGGCAAGTCACTTAACTTCTCATTTACCTCATCTGCAAAAGAGGGGATAGGTCAGTGTGGGAAAAGGACTGCTTATATTTTCTTGTATCCATGCCAGGGGTTAGTACAGTGCCTGGCACATATTAAGCACTTATACACCATGATAATAATAATTATTATTTTTACATATACACATATGTATATTCATATAATATATATACATATATTTATGTATGCATATACCTATATATAATTCTATTAATTCTGACAATTTTGACACCTGTCTACATGTTTTGTTTTATTGTCTGTCTCCCCCTTCTAGACTGTGAGCCCGTTGTTGGGTAGGGGCCATCTCTATATGTTGTCAACTTATACTTCCCAAGCTCTTAGTACATTGCTCTGCACACAGTAAGCACTCAATAAATACAATTGAATGAATGAATGAATGAAAATACATCAGCCACTTATCCTGCCAGGACAAGAGGCTGAGACAGGATTAGAACCCAGGTCTTCTGACTCCCAAGCCTGTGCTGTACTCACTAGGCCACACTACATCTTTGCACTCTTCTCATTGCTTGTGGTATGAACTTGGGCAAGGTGCTTAACTCCTTTGTGCCTGTTTTTTCTTCGCTTAAATGGGAATTGCCTCACCTTTAGACTAGGTGCCTTGTGGGAGACAGAGTCTGTGTCCAACCTGCTTATCTTGTATCTACAGTAGCACTTAGCACAGTGCTTAGCAAATAGTAAGTGTCCTAAAAGAAAATTACAAGTATTATTACTGATAGGGGTAATCAGAAGGAACCGCTCTAAAGAAACTGATATCGTGCTAGAAATCAGGAGAGTGAGTCAAGACTAAAATGATAGGAGAAAATTCAAGGAGCCAAACTATCACATCAAATGGAAAATCAGAATAAGCCTCTTTAATGGTGTAATGGATACAGTAATTGATTATAAATACATTAACAGATGGCTACAAGTGTCACTAGACCCGAATATTCTTAACCACGTCAGCCCCAATGGGCTTGATTTTTCTATAAAACCCTTAACATGGTGAGCCCGTTGTTGGGTACGGATCATCTCTATATGTTGCCGACTTGTACTTCCTAAGCGCTTAGTACAGCAACCACTGGGAATCAGCGTGGCTCAGTGGAAAGAGCCCGGCTTGGGAGCCAGAGGTCATGGGTTCTAATCCCGGCTCTGCTACTTGTCAGCTGTGTGACTTTGGGCAAGTCACTTAACTTCTCTGGGCCTCAGTTACCTCATCTGTAAAATGGGGATTAAGACTGTGAGCCCCACGTGGGACAACCTGATCACCTTGTATCCCCCCCAGCGCTTAGAACAGTGCTTCACACATAGTAAGCGCTTAACAAATGTCATCATTATTATTATTACAGTGCTTTGCACACAGTAAGCTCAATAAATATGATTGAGTGTACTGAGTGACCCATGATGAGGGACTGTGATGAGGATACCAATATGGAAATTTAGTGTCTCCTTGCAGAGATTTTGAAATGGGAAATGGGACAGGGAGTGATGAAAAAATTGAGACAGAGAGCAAGCAGAGAGCAAGAAAATAGCCTTTGGACTCATATGTTAAGTCTGATAATTTGTTCCATTTTTTTTCCCTTTTATTTTAATATTTTCACACTAGCATAATGTAGACTGACTGGAAAAAGGGAATAGGCCAATATCATTGACAAGGCACAAATGCCACCCATTAAAATTAAATAAGCAACCCATTCTGTATTTGTTCTCCTATTGTATTAAAAAATCCCTTGGGTGCAGTGGTTACTGACATTTTCCCAGGTGACAACCTGGTTTTGACAACAATAGTTGTAGACTCCAGATGAGTCAGAAAGAGTTGGGTTCTAATCCTGGCTCTGCTGTGTGACCTTGGACAAGTCACTTCACTTCTCTGTGTCTCAGTTACCCCATCTGTAAAATGGGGGATTGATATTGTGAGCCCCATGTGGGACAGGGACCGTCCACTCCTATTTGCCTGTAGCCAACCAAGCACTTAGTAACAGTGCCTGGCACATAGTAAGCGCTTAACAAAAACCACTATTATTATTATTATTATTATTATTCTCTGGGCTTCAGTTCCCTCTTCTATAAAATGAAGATTAAGACTGTGAGCCCCTTGTCCAACCTAATTACCTTGAATCTACCCTCACACTTAGAACAGTGCCTGGCACATAGTCAGTGCTTAACAAATGCCATAAAAACAAAGAAACAAATAAAAAATACTACCCCAACTTACAGCAAATTCCAATGCAGTGCATGGCTCTGGATTTTCATCTTCTCATAGAGCGACTTGGTTGAGAAGCTGAGAACGCACTTCATCACTTCATCCGGTGTTTGCTACGCCGTGTGACGCCAGATTGGAGTTTAGTGGAGTCAATTAGAATCAGTTCCGAATGAGTAATTTTTTTTTTTTAAATAGCCTGTCTAATTTTAGAATCGAGCTTATAGACCAAATAAAAATATATGATGACATGATAGGAATAGGAAAGATACAGGGCCCACTGCTGGGTAGGGACTGTCTCTATATGTTGCCAACTTGTACTTCCCAAGCGCTTAGTACAGTGCTCTGCACACAGTAAGCGCTCAATAAATACGATTGATTGATTATCTCAGATGCCAATGAGGTGTTTCTGTGAATATTTTGAGGCTCTATGCAATGATACTTGTATGATTATGAATGTATCCTATTGTACAAGTCTATGCAGGTTTGTAAAGTCAGCAGTCAATCAAATGCATCTTTTTTCTGCATTCCCTTTGCCCTCCTTTCTGTTTCACTTAGGCATTAGGTCTACTATTAATAATGAATAATGGTATTTGTTAAGCACTTACTATGTGCCGGGCACTGTACTAAGTGATGATGAATGATGATGAAGGCAGCGTGGTTTAGTGGAAAGAGCCAGGGCTTTGAAGTCAGAGGACATGGATTCTAATCCCAGCTCTGCCAGTTGTCTGCTGTGTGATCTTGGGCAGAAGCAGTGTGGCTCAGTGGAAAAGAGCCCGGGCTTTGGAGTCAGAGGTCATGGGTTCAAATCCCAGCTCCACCAATTGTCAGCTGTGTGACTTTGGGCAAGTGACTTAACTTCTCTGGGCCTCAGTTACCCTCATCTGTAAAATGGGCATTAAGACTGTGAGCCCCCCGTGGGAGAACCTGATCACCTTGTAACCTCCCCAGTGCTTAGAACAGTGCTTTGCACATAATAAGCACTTAATAAATGCCATCATCATTATTATTATTATTCTCCAGGACTCAGTTACCTCATCTGTAAAATAGGGATTAATGCCTATGAGCCCCACGTGGGACAACCTGATTACCTTGTATCTACCCCAGCACTTAGAACAGTACTTGACACATAGTAAGCACTTAACAGCTTTATTATTATTACTATTATTATTATTATTATTATTATTATTAAAAATGACATTCTAGAGAGGGAGAAGATATCCCAGCACAAGGCAAGAAGAGCTAATCAGAAGAGGAAGCATCCACCAATCATCAATAAATCAATGAGATTTATTGAGCACTCACTGTATGCAGGGAGCTGGCTCTGCTACTCGTCTGCTGTGTGACCTTGGGCAAGTCACTTCACTTCCCTGGGCCTCAATTCCCTCATCTGGAAGAGGTTGGGAGAGCACAGTGCAAGAGATAAAGTGAGATGAGATCCATTCGATAGATTTTTGCTTAGGAAAATAATGATGGCATTTCTTAAGCGCTTACTCTTCATTCATTCAGTTGTATTTATTGAGCACTTACTTTGTGCAGAGCACTGTACTAAGTGCTTGGGAAGTACAAATTGGCAACATATAGAGACAGTCCCTACCCAACAATGGGCTCATAGTCTAGAAACGGGCTCACTATGTGCAAGGCAATGTTCTAAGCGCTGGGGAGGATACAAGGTGATCAGGTTGTCCCAAGTGGTGGTCACAGTCGTAATCCACATTTTACTGATGAGGTAACCGAGGCACAGAGAAGTTAAGTGACCTGCCCAGCTGACAATTGGTGGAGCCAGGATTTGAACCCATGACCTCTGACTCCCAAGCCCATACTCTTTCCACTGAGCCACGCTGCTTCTCCTGAGCCACTCTGCTTCTCCAAGAGGGACACCTTCTCTGTATGATGTGTCCAGTATATACAAACTCATTTGCAAGGGTGATCAGATTCAGAAATTGGAGTTCAAAGAGCACGAATGTTATATGTGCTCGCTATGCCATCAAACTCCAACAGAATTTTCAAGCTAGACTGATCTTGCGATTGGGTTTCCGTTCAGCTTCTCTTCCTCCCTGGATGTGCAGTAGTTGCAGTTGTGCTTTGTGTCACCCCAACAGCAACACACACAAAAAGAAAAATAAAAAAAAAAATTGAGGTGGTTGACAGTATCAGGTTGCTCCTACAAATATATATTTTTATGGCATTGGTTAAAGTGCTTACTGTGTTCCAGCCACTGAACTAAGTTCTGAGCAAACACTGCACAAGCACTTGGTACAGTGGTCTGCACTCAGTAAGCGCTCAGTTAATATGATTGAATGAATGATGGAATAGATATAAGATAATCAGATTTGATATGGACCTAGCAGCTAGTCCATTTACCATCCATCTCCATTAGATTGGAAGCTCCTTGAGGGTAGGAGTCCCATGTCTTGCTTCTGTTATCCTTTCTCAGGCACTTATTACAGTGGTCAGAAAAGACTATTATATATGTATATATGTACATGTGTTTGTACAAATTTATTATGCTATTTATTTATTTATTTATTTATTTATTTTTCTTGTACATATTTATTCTATTTATTTTATTTTGTTAATACGTTTTGTTTTGTTGTCTGTCTCCCCCTTCTAGACTGTGAGCCCACTGTTGGGTAGGGACCGTCTCTATATGTTGCCAACTTGTACTTCCCAAGCACTTAGTACAGTGCTCTGCACACAGTAAGCGCTCAATAAATATGATTGATTGAATGAATGAATGAATGAGTCGATTGAGCTTCATTTCTATTTATTCTGATGACTTGACACCTGTCCACATGTTTTATTTTGTTGTCTGTCTCCCCCCTTCTAAACTGTGAGCCTGTTGTTGGGTAGGGACCGTCTCTATATGTTGCCATCTTGTACTTCCCAAGCGCATAGTCCAGTATTCTGCACACAGTAAGCGCTCAATAAATACGATTGAATGAATGAACGAATTTCCTAAAGCAATGGAGTGGAAAAATGTGTTTTGTGGTGCTTAGAGTATAAAAGGTACTTGTGGTTAATAGTAGTAATAAAAATGGTGGTTGTTAAGCACTTACTATTTACCAGGGAAGATACCAGCAAATCGGGTTGGACACAGTCCTTGTCCCTTGAGGGGCTCACAGTCTTAATCCCCATTATACAGATGAGGGAACTGAGACACAAAGAAATGAAGAGATGTTGCCCATCTTTAGTTGGTGCTTTCCAAGCACTTTTTTATGGCAATTGTTAAGTGCTTACTATGTGCAAAGCACTATTCTAAGCGCTGGGGAGGTTACAAGGTGATCAGATTGTCCCACGGTGGGGCTCACAGTCTTCATCCCTGAGGGAACTGAGGCTCAGAGAAGTTAAGTAACTTGCCCAAAGTCACACAGCTGACAAGTGGCAGAGCCAGGATTTGAACCCATGACCTCTGACTCCCAAGCCCGGGCTCTTTCCACTGAGCCACGCTGCTTCTCTGCTTGATACAGTGCATTGTACTGAGACGGTTCTCAATTAAAAAAAAAAAAGAGATTGCTACTACCACACTTTGTACTGCCCCCACTACTACTAATAATAATTGTGGTATTTGTTAAGCACTTACTATGTGCCAAGCGCTGTCCTAAACACTGGGTTAGACACAAGTTGGGTTGGACTCAGTCCCTTTCCCATATGGGGCTCATAGTCTTAATCCCTATTTTACAGATAGGCCCAGAGAAGTTAAGTGACTTGCTCAATTCACACAGCAGAAATATCACTATTCATTCATTCAATCGTATTTATTGAGCGCTTACTGTGTGCAGAGCTCTGTACTAAGCGCTTGGGAAGTATAAATTGGCAACATATAGAGATGGTCCCTACCCAACAGTGGGCTCACAGTCTTGCTACTACTAATGATGGTGGTATTTTGAGAGGCAGCGTGGCTCAATGGAAAGAGAACAGGCTTAGGAGTCAGAGGTCATGGGTTCAAATCCCAGCTTCGCCACTTGACAGCTGTGTGACTTTGGACAAATCACTTCACTTCTCTGTGCTTCAGTTCCCTCATTTGCAAAATGGGGACTAAGACTGTGAGCCCCACATGGGACAACGTGATCACTTTGTATCCCCCTCCCAGCGCTTAGAACAGTGCTCTGCACATAGTAAGTGCTTAACAAATACCATCATTATTACTAGTACTACTACTACCCCAGCAAAGCAGCGTGGCTCAGTGGAAAGGGCATGGGCTTTGGAGTCAGAGATCATGGGTTCAAATCCCAGCTCCGCCGATTGTCAGCTGTGCGACTTTGGGCAAGTTGCTTAACTTCTCTGGGCCTCAGTTCCGTCATCTGTAAAATGGGGATTAAGACTGTGAGCCCCCCGTGAGACAACCTGATCTCCTTGTAACCTTCCCAGCACTTAATAAATTTATTATTATTATTATTATTATTATTATTATTATTATTATCATAATCATCATCATTATCATTATTATCATTATTACTACTACTATCTTGCTCAGGAAAGGAATGGTATTTTCTTCAAAAGAGCAAAGCCATCTAATCCACCTGTCTTTTACTTCATGATCCAGGTTTTGGGTTTTTTTAATGGAAA
This sequence comes from Tachyglossus aculeatus, assembly GCF_015852505.1. NCBI lineage: Eukaryota > Metazoa > Chordata > Mammalia > Monotremata > Tachyglossidae > Tachyglossus > Tachyglossus aculeatus. The sequence continues at coordinate 41,448,884 of NC_052077.1, forward strand.
TCGTTAGGCACTTACTCTATGCCAGGCACTCTATTAAGGGCTGAGATAGATGAAAGATAATCAGATTGGACACAGTCCACATCCCACATCGGGCTCACGGTCTTAATGCCCATTTTACAGAAGTGGTAACTGAGGCACAGGGAACTGAAGTGACTTGTCTAAGTCACACAGCAGACAACTGGTGGAGCAAGGATTCGAACCCAGGTCCTCTCTCCCAGGCCCATGCTCTTTCCACTAGGCCACACTGCTTTGCTGGGGTGGGGAGTGTGTGTGTGTGTGTGTGTGTGTGTGTGTGTGTGTGTGTGTGTGTGTGTTTCTCCATTGCAAAAGAAGTAGTGTTAAGAGCAGGCGAGATCAACCTACAGTAGGACCCGATTCCAGCTCTGCCACTTGTCTGCTGTGTCACCCTGGGCAAGTCACTTCACTTAAAGAGGCAGTGTGGCTTAGTGGAAAGAGCCCGGGCATGGGCGTAAGAGGATGTGAGTTCTAATCCTGCCTCTGCCACTTGTCTGCTGCGTGACTTTGGGCAAGCCACGTAACTTCTCTGGGCCTCAGTTACCTCATCGGTAAAATGGGGATTTAGACTGTAGTCCCACGTGGGGCAACCTGCTTAACTTGTATCTAACCCAGCATTGAAACAATGTTTGGCACATACAGTGCTCTGTACACAGTAAGTACTCAATAAATACTATTGAATGGATGAGTTATTATTATTATTATTATTATTATTATTATTATTATTCTCTTGACATCGGGTACCTCATCTCTAAAATGGGGATTAAGGCTGTGAGCCCTATGTGGGACAGGGACTGTGTTCAACCCAATTACACACATTAAGCGCACAATTGCACACAGTAAGTGCTCAATAGATACAAATGAATGAATGAATGAATATTATTATTATTATTCTCTGGACCTCAGATACCTCATCTCTAAAATGGAGATTAAGGCTGTGAGCCTTATGTGGGACAGGGACTGTGTTCAACCCAGTTACCTTGTATCTACCCCAATACATAGTACAGTGTCTATCACATAGTAGGTGCTTAACAAATAGCACTATTATTATTATTATTATTATTATTATTATTATTATTATTATTATTGTTATGCTCTAAAAGTCAGGTTCATGTCTTGCAGGGAAGCCAAGTAACTCTCCCTTCAAGGCTACTACCTGAATCTCAAGGTTTTTCCTGAAAAAGCCTTCATGCTCTCAAGTTTTACCTTGTTCCTCCTGTTTTTTTTTTTTTTCATATCTAATGAAACAATTTGTGTAATACCAGTGCTGTATCCTGCTGAGAACTATCAGACATGCAGGCATGAGATGTCACTAAAGCCATTACGCTTTTCAAGAAATATCAGCCACAGCCGATCAACATGAGGGTAAGAGAAGAAGAAAAAAAAAAGGAAAGAGAAACAAGAATAGGAAAGAGAAGGAAGAGCAGGATTTTTATTGAGGTGATTTCTACTTGAATTCATTTCACTGTGGCTTAATAAAAATGTGTAGTGTAGCAGTACAAATTATCATTGTGATAGCAATGCCACTCCATTGATGTAACCTGGGTAACATAAGAAATTCATTGCCATTTGGGGCATTATTAAAGATTGTCCCTTTAAACGTACATGGACTTGAGATAGATGATCTTTGAATTATAAAAAATGAGCATGTATAAGTCAAGTTCATCTTAAATAGGAATGGGGAAGACCGATTCATTTACTTTATATTTTTGAAATTGCAGAGATTTTCTTTGCCAAAAGCAATAGCTGCATTTACAAATTAGAATGGCAGAAATCAATTGCTAGTAAGCTCATGGCAGTAAATTCTGAGTATTTGGAAGATAATTACTCACACTGTAAAGGCAGATCAGTAATCTGCCAGAGAATGTACACATCTATGAATTAGATATTATAAATTATTTATTTATATTTATGTCTGTCCCCCTCTGTGGACTGTAACCTTGTGTGGGCAATGAATGAGTCCACCAACTCTGTTGTACTGTAGTCTCTCAAGTGCTTAGTACAGTGTTCTGCACACAGTAAGCACTCAATAAGTTGCATTGATGATGGAATGCTCCCTGAAATGCTTGCACTCTGTGCACAATAAGCTCGCAATAAATACCACCCATTGATTGATAGAATGATCTAGTACACTCTTATAAGCCCCCAAATTCCACATTTCCCCACAGTCCAGAGGACTAGTGAATAAACGAATGATTAACCCCACAACTCTGACTTTACTCATCCATTTCTCCACTTCGAAGCATCTTCATTCATTCATTCATTCAATCATATTTATTGAGCGCTTATTGCAGAGCACTGTACTAAGTGCTTGGGACGTACAGGTTGGCAACATATAGAGATAGTCCCTACCCAACAGTGGACTCATCCCTTCCCTTCTCACCGTGGCCTCCTCCAATTAAGCCCTCTTTTTCCCGCCTCGCTCTCCCTTCTGCAGTTAGATCTGAGACCTCTGGACATTCGATATTCCCCTCACCCCTAACCCCACAGCACTTAGATAGATATCTTTTTAAATTATTCAATATAAATTATTTATTTATTCATAGTAATGACTTTGTCCCCCTCTAGACTGAAAGCACATAATGGGCAGGGAATGTTTCTGCTAATTCTATTGTATTGTGCTCTCCCAGGTGCTTAGAACAGTGATCTGCACAGAGTAAGTGCTCAATAAATATCATTGATTGATAGGTTCCCTGCTATTATTCTCAGGTTAAAAAAAATTTGAGGTGACAATATGTCCTTCAGATTAATACCTTTGATGTTTTCGTGAACTTCTTGCCTGTTCTTTAAAAGTTGGAGAGACTCGAATTCATTACCTACTTTATTGTTTTCACTAGCCCATGCTTTGTTGTGCTGCAGTTATAAGTTTTCTCTTCCCTCCTCAGCCTCCATCCACCCTGCAGAAGTTTCTCATGCCCTGTAAAAGGGGACTCTGACTGCTTTCTCTTGCTTTGTTTGGTGCAGAAAAATAGTGTTAGTTTACCCCAAGTCTCTCAAACTTGTACGAACCTTAACGGTGCTTTGGAAACGATCTAGGGTTTATGTGCCAAATCGAGCCCATCATTCAAGGTTTTGTCATGATGGGCTGCGCTCCGGTGATTTAACTCGTCCTGAACCCCAATATCAGTCTGTCTCCTGATGCTGAAGTGTTTCACAGTCAGGAGTCTATGTACTTGGCGCTGCTGTCATTTTTTTTTCATTTACACAGGAAGAAAAGTTTGTTGTCCAAACAAACCGATTTTCTAGTAAAGGCCAGGCATCAGACAGGCTTAAAATGAGGCTGTTGTTTACCTGGAATCCTTTTGCAAACTTTAGACATATACATAGATAAAGTTAAGGGGACTTCAGAATGTCAGTAGTATTTATTTTCCTGACACCATCTAAGGTGGATAATCACCGGGCTCTCATATGACAGAAGAATGCTGCCCTGAGTTCATCGGTAAAGTTATTTCTTTGCTTCCAGAATCATCACTCTCCATGCTCGAACCGCTCTTTTTTTGTCACCAGGACAGGAAACGGAGCCACAGAGGACGTCTGTCTTGACATAAGGTCTTTTCTTTCTCCGATTCTGTTTATTTCCAAGTGTGATCTTTCGCTCTGTATACTCGGTCTGATATTGGAATCTAGAGAACCATTGGGATTAGTTTGATCTTCTTGCCTCACTTAAGTTCTACCAGTCTATCGGTTGGTAACTGTAGAAAATAATTCACCCCAGGGTCTTAGGACTTCAAAAATGTTTCATTTTTTTCCTCCTCATGGCGTGAGTTTGTCTCTTGGAACAATTCCTCGGAACCAGTGATGGCTTAGTGGCAACAACTGGGGTTCAGAGGACCTGACTACTAACCCCTGCCCCATTATTTGTCGGCTGAGTCATGACTTGTCTGTGCCTCAATTTTCTCATCTGTAAAATGGGGATTTAATCCATCAATGGTATTTATCGTGCGCGTAGGAGTTAGAGAGCACTATACTTAGTGCTTGGGATAGTACAACATAACAGGCTTGGCATACCTTTCCTCTCTCCCCACTCAGACTGTAAGCCCTGTGTGGAACAACGACTGTGTCAAATCTATCTTGTATCTACCTCAGTGCTTAGTACAGTACTTGGCATATAATAAGTGATTTAACAATTCAATTCTTATCATTATCATTAGTAGTAGTATTGGTATTAATATTAGTAATATTATTATCCAGTAGTGGTAGTAGTAGCTTCATTTTCAGGATATTTTAATTCTCAGAAACTCAGTAATTGTCCAAAACTCAGTCAAGTGGAGAAGGGGCGATCTGATTTTGAGGGTTAATTCAAGGTGCCTAGATAGAAGATGAGGAAATACACTCATTTATAATAACAATAATGATGATGGCATTTATTAAGCACTTACTATGTGCAAAGCACTGTTCTAAGCGCTGGGGAGGTTACAAGGTGATCAGGTTGTCCCACAGGGGGCTCACAGTCTTAATCCCCATTTTACAGATGAGGTCACTGAGGCCCAGAGAAGTTAAGTGACTTGCCCAAAGTCACACAGCTGACAAGTGGCGGAGCCAGGATTTGAACACATGACCTCTGACTCCAAAGCCCGGGCTCTTTTCCACTGAGCCACACTGCTTCTCATTTCTTCTATACAATCAATCAGTAAGTGCTATTCACTGAGCACATTGGGCAGACCGCTGTAGCAAGCACTTGGGAGTGCACAACAAGACACTGTCGGTAGCGACAACAATAATTGGTCTAGAGGTCAGTGTGAACCACAAGCCGGCCACAGGTTTGCAATGGGCCTTGGAGCATAGCAGCTGTAGTAATAATAATAATAATGTTATTTGTTAAGTACTATGTGCAAAGCACTGTTCTAAGCACTGGGGAGGGGATACAAGGTGATCAGCTTGTCCCATGTGGGGCTCACAGTCTTAATCCCCATTTTCCAGATGAGGGAACTGAGGCTCAGAGAAGTGAAGTGACTTGCCCAAGGTCACACACCAGACAAGTGGTGGAGCCAGGATTAGAACCCATGACCACCGACTCCCAAGCCCGGGCTCTTTCCACTGAGCCAATGCAAGATGGGAATGACAAAAGCCAATGCTTTGGCTCTGCCTGTGACCTAAATAAGAGGGAGAAGATGTGGAGAGGTTGACTTTTTTAAAAAACAGGTTATTTCTCAGTTATCACAACTAAAAATGCTTTTCTAAAAAAAGGCATTAAATTTATGGCACTGAGAAGCACAAAACTAGCCAGTGACCCATTCCCAACTCCCAAGGAACTGAAACCCAATGAGGGATCCAGACATAAAAGTGTTCACCAACAGAGTGATTGAGAATTGAAAGTATAATTGAAAAAAATATACACTCATGAGCCAGGGTTTTAGAACCCAGGTCCTCTGTCTCCTAGGCCCGTGCTCTCTTCACGAGGCCACGTTGTCAGCAAAAACCTTGGAGGTTCCATTAGGAATCAAGCGCTTAGTACAGTGCTCTGCACACAGTAAGCGCTCAATAAATGCGACTGAATTAATGAATGAAGCAGAAAATGCATTTGGGAGTGTTTAAAGTGTTATTTGACCTTTCAAAAGAAGAACTTTTTCCAACATTCTTCTTTTAATTCTTTTTAAATTAAGTACTTTATAAAACCCATGGACTGTTATTCAGCCATCTATCAGACATGTTACCTATAAAGATGAAAACAGTAAATGTACTTGAAAGCTGCCTTTGGTATTTTCAAAGGCAGCAGATGACTTTATTTTGCATACAGTGTATCCTTGCATCTCATAGGCTTCAAAGGCTTAGACCCCAAAGACCTCAATTCTCAGCAGCTGTTTTCTGTAGCTCTAATGCAGGACCCTAAATTAGAAAAGAAATATTCTGGTTAGGATGGTGTGAAGCCCCGGAAATCAGTGGAGCTTCTGCTTTCCAAATGATTCTGCAAAGAATTTCCCAGATCAAGAGTTTTTTGTGTATGTGTGTGCTGTTGTGGATGGAAAGGTTTTTTAGGTGTAATAATCCCTCATTCTCCACCTTGTCTGTTCTTCCCCAGTGCCTATACCTTTAGCGCTTATTACAGTGCTGTGCACATAGTAAGCAGTCTATATAAATACTCCTAACTGATTACCGTCCCCCTCGGCCGAGCGTTGTTGGTTCTGAGAGTTTTCCTCCTGATTTCTGCCAAGCTTTCTGGTCAGTGGGAGCCAGCAGGTGGGTGGGGGCGGTGGGACTTACATGTGTGATCTTGGGCAAGTCACTTCACTTCTCTGGGCCTCAGTCACCTCATCTGTAAAATAGGGATTAAGAATGTGAGCCATATGTGTTTGCTGGCATCCACCCCAGCACTTAGTACAGTGCCTGGCAGCGCTTAAGAAATACCACATTTATCATTCTTATTACCTCTGGGCTCAGATTGGATGTGGATTTTAGACTGCGAGCCCACTGTTGGGTAGGGACTGTCTCTATATGTTGCCAACTTGTACTTCCCAAGCGCTTAGTACAGTGCTCTGCACACAGTAAGTGCTCAATAAATATGATTGATTGATTGATTGATTTCTGGTCGGACTAGCAGCTGATCCAGAGCCCTGCTCCGGAGGAGGCAGCTGACCTGACTTGACTCATTCATTCAATTGGATTTGTTGAACACTTACAATGTGCAGAGCACTCTATCAAGCTCTTGGAAGAGTGCAGCATAACAATTAGCAGAGACATTCCCTTCCCATGATGGGCTTACAGCCTCAATGGGGACAGACATTAATATAAAAAAATTACCTCATTTGACCTCATCTCCGTCCATAGTCTGACAAAGACAACTCCTTGTGGGCAGGAGTCATGTCTACTAGCTCCCTTGGATTGTACTTTCCAAGTGCTCTGCATACAGTAAGGGTAAACCTGTCCTCTGGATTATAAGCCTAATGTGGGCAGGGGATGTCTCTATCAACTCTGGTTTTTTGTTTTGTTTTATGGTATTTGTGAAGTGCTTACTATGTGCTTATGTACTATGTGCTCTATGTACTTAGAGAAGCAGCGTGGCTCAGTGGAAAAGAGCATGGGCTTTGGAGTCAGAGGTCATGGGTTCAAACCCCCGGCTCCACCAATTGTCAGCTGTGTGACTTTGGGTAAGTCACTTTACTTCTCTGTGCCTCAGCTACCTCATCTGTAAAATGGGGATTAAGCCCCACGTGGGACACCTGATCACTTTGTAACCTCTCCAGCACTTAGAACAGTGCTTTGCACATAGTAAGCACTTAACAAATGCCATCATTATTATTATTATGTGCCAGGTACTGTACTGAGAGTTGGGGTAGAGGAGCAGCGTGGCTTAATGGAAAGAGCCTAGGCTGAGGATTAAGAGGTTGTGGGTTCTATTGCCAGCTCCACAACTGATCAGCTGTGTGACTTTGGGCAAGTCATTTGACTTCTCTGTGCCTCAGCTACCATCATCTGTAAAATGAGAATTAAGACTGTGAGCCCCACATGGGATAACCTGATTACCTTATGTCTACCCCAGTGCTTAGAACACTGCTTAGCACATAGTGAGCACTGAACAAATGCCATCATTATTATTATTACAAGTTAATCAGGTCAGATGCCGTCCCTGTCCCACGTGGGTCTCCCAGTCTTAATCCCCAATTTACAGATGAGGGAACTGAGGCACAGAAGAGGAAAGTGACTTGTCCAAGATCACCCAGCACACAAGTGGTGAGCCAGGATTAGAACCCAGGTCCTCTGACTCCCAGGTTAGTACACTATCCATTCAGCTATAATGTTGCTACTAATTATTCAACTCAATTCCATCTCAGACAACCACTCTCCCCCACTTCTAAGCCTCATTGAAGTCACATCTCCTCCAAGAGGACTTGACAGACTAAACCCCTCTTTTCCTCATCTCCCACTCCCTTCTGTGTTATCCTGACTTGCTCCCTTTGCTCTTCCCTCCTCCCAGCCCCAAAGCACTTATGTACATATCTGTCATTTTATTTATTTGTTTTAATGTCTGTCTTCCCTACTCTTAATAATGATAATAATGGCATTTGTTAAGCACTTACTATGTCCATAACACTGTTCTAAGTGCTGGGGTGGATGCAAGGTGATCAGGTTGTCCCACGTGGGGCTCACTGTATTAATCCCCGTTTTACAGATGAGTTAACTGAAGCACAGAGAAGTTAAGTGACTTGCCCAAAGTCACACAGCTGACAAGTGGCAGAGCTGGGATTTGAACCCATGACCTCTGACTCCCAAGCCCGTGCTCTTTCCACTGAGCCACGCTGCTTCTCTAAACTGTGAGCTTGTTGTGGGAAGGGGAATGGCAATGTTTATTGTTGTATTATACTTTCCCAAGCACTTAGTACAGTGCTCTGCACGCAATAAGCGCTAATTAATTGTGAGTGAATGGATGAGGAGGGATGGGAGAGGGTTTGGGGCTTTGGAGTTTGAGAGGGGTTTATTAATTTATGTGTATTAATGTCTGTCTCCCCCTCTAGATTGTGAGCTCACTGTGGGCAGGGAATGTGTCTGTTGTTGTAGCTTACTTTCCCAAACAGTACTGTACTCTGTTCCCAGTAAACTCTCAATGAATACGATTGAATTAATTTATTGAGCACTTACCACGTGCAGAACCCTGTACACCGTACCTGAGAGAGTACAATATAGTAATAAACAGAACATTCCCTGCCCACAAGATTACAGTCTAGAGGAAGAGTTCCTTTAAGAATATCCTGCTGGGCTGAAATTTTGATGTCAGCTCTTTTCAGCACCTAGAACAGTGCTTGGTGCATAGTAGGTGCTTAACAAATAATATTTTTTTTGATATTTGTTAAACTCATAATATGTGCCAAGCACTGTTCCAAGCGTTGGAGGAAATACAAGGTCATCAGGTTGTCCCACATGGGGCTCACAGTCTTAATCCCCATTTTCCAGTTGAGGTAACTGAGGCACAGAGAAATTAAGTGACTTGCCTAAAGTCACACAGCTGATAGGTGGTGGAGCCGGGATTAAAACCCATGTCCTCTGACTCCCAAGCCTGCACTCTTTCCACTAAGCCATGCTGCTTCTCTACCAATATTATTATTATTATTATTATTATTATTATTATTATTATTATTATTATTATTATTATCTCCTAGCCCCCCTCAACAATCTAGGGAAATTGCATTTCTCTGTCATCCACCAAACAAGGGCATTTAAAGGTCCAACAAAAATGTCCATTACCCAGCTTCAAATATCCTGGAAACAACAATTAATAATAATGATAATAATGATGGTATTTGTTAAGTGCTTTCTATGTGCCAAGCAGTGTTCTAAGCGCTGGAGTAGATACAAAGTAATCAGGTTGTTCCACGTGGGGATCATGGTCTTAATCCCCATTTTACAGATGAGGTAACTGAGTCACAGAGAAGTCAAGTGACTTGCTTAAAATCACACAGCTGACTAGTGGCTGAGCCAGGATTAGAACCCATGACCTCTGACTCCCAAGCCCGGGCTCTTTCCATTAAACCACGCTGCCATTTCTTCAAACTTTGGGCCAGTCAAATTATTTCTCTGTGATTCGGTTACTTTATCTCTAAAATGGGGATTATCTTGAATCTACGCCACCACCCCAGCTCTTAGTACAGTGTCTAGCACACATACGTGCTTAACAAACAATATTAAATTAATAACAGCAATAAGGTCACACAGCAGGCAAGTGGAAAAACTAGGATTAGAACACAGATCCTCCAACTGTCTGAACCGGGATCTTTCTACGAGGCCTTGCTACTTCCCATGTTGCGACTAAGAAATCAATCAATCAATCATATTTATTCAATATTTATTGTGTGCAGAGCACTGTACTAAGTGCTTAGGAGAGTACAATATGATGGAGTTAGTAGACACATTCCCTGCCCACAATGAGTTTACGGTCTAGAGCACTCGAAAACGAGTATCCAGACCCTCAGGATTTCCAATCAGCCCTAGGTTGGAAACTGAGGCAGAGTGAGGGCCTCTCAACCTGTGGACAGCAGGTCAATTGTATTTATCGAGCGCTTAACTGTGTGCCGAGCACTTTACTCAGTACCTGGGATAATACAATCCAGAAATAGACGGACACATTGCCTGCCCACACGAGTTTATCGTCTGGACCACTGTGGATCACTGGGGCAGTTGGGCTTAGCTGTGGCCATTCAAGGTTGCATAGGAAACTAGGCTCCTCTTGACACACATTATCGCTTTTATTTTCCTTATTATTGTCCATCCACTGTGTTGTTTCATGTTTCTGTTTTATCTGTCCAAACGTGACTGTCGCCAACCTCCCCTTCTCTTTAACCCTTAGTCTGAAAGGCCTGTGGGCACACAGATAGTATGTGATTCTCACCCATGTCCTTTTTTTCTCTAGCACTTAGCACAGTGCTTTGCTCACAATAAAAGCTGAACAGAAATTACTGGTACTGCTCCAATGGCTTCAGGCCAGGTAGACGTCCATATCGTTTGAATAGATGTATCCACTATCCCCAGATCATTCTCATGGAGAAGGGTGAACGGAATTGTTGTGTTTTTCCTGACGGAGAAGCGTTTGCCGCCGGTAACTCGCTTCGGATAAAGTGTCTAACAAGATGCGTCCGGTCGGTTCTCATTTCCCTCGTGCAACTCAGAGGGAATTCATTAAAAAGCAATATGCACGTGGTCATTCTTGAATGACATTAATCAGGATCGTGCCTCCATATTAGAGAGGGTCAAGCGTGCAGACAGAGAGCTATCGTGGTAGCTTCTTGAGGGGTGTGTTTTGACTCGTTTGGATTCACTGAAGATTCACGCTGTGTAAAAATGTTTTTGCTTGTTTTTGCCGTTTCTTAAAAGCTCTGGTAACATCAGGATCGCAATTCCCAGGCAGGCATTTAAATAATATAACTTCCTTATTAATAGTACTGTGATACAATCAAATGATGGGTGATTTCTATTATCTTTATAAATAGATAAGAAGCATATAGATGTGAATGAAGCACCGATGTGGAAAATGTTAAAATAGCAAATCTTATTGTAGGAAAGAATTTAGAAATAACTTGCCAGGAGGGGAATGACCTCAATTAAATTTTATGTGAAATAATAATTGGCGTTTTTAATAAAGGAATGCTATTGCAAATTGCATATTTGATATTATAATATTATGGTACGTTTTATTTCCCTCTGGCTTATATTTATATTAAATAAAAATCTTTGAGATAATCAAGTAGGATTTATAATTTAAAGTGTTTTTTTTTCCTTGCTTGCTCAAACAGATTTTAAATATCTTTTAAGCCCAAAAGGGGACAAAGAAAGAGAACTATTTCCAGACTTTTCCCAGATTTTTCCCACTGTAATGAGGCAGCAGCTTGAATAAGCAGTGCTTTAGGTGCTGAGAGATCGATTTAGAAGTGCACTCCTCACTACGAAGAGAAGGGGACTCAAAAAGATGTCCCTAAAATCTGTCTATTTCACCCAAATCCAGCTCTTCAGCATTTCTCGGCCGATAACTTTGTATCTGTGGAAAGAAAGTCAGGTCGCAGATACAAGAGTGTAGAAATGAAAATCAGCTTTCTAGGTAAACATTTCCTTCAAGTCCAGCGTGTCTCTCCTGAGAAAACTGTCTGGACTCTTTGGAAAATTCCCTAGGGAAGTTGGTAGAAGGGCTTCCACTGTCTCCAGATAAGAAAGTTGCAATATTTATGTCACTGGAGGTGTTAGTTGGATATGTCCCTTCATTCTAATCCCCACCCATTCACAGATACCGTGATTCATAGGCTGTTCTCCACCTAAAATTTTCCCAGACTTATCAACTTCAGATTATAATGATAATGATGATGGTATTTGTTAAGTGCTAACAGTGTGTCAAGCACTGTTCTTAGGGCCGGGATAGATTATAAGCTAATCAGGTCCCACATGGGGCTCACGGTCTAAGCCAGAAAGAAGACAGATATTGAATCCTAATTTAACAGATGACGAAACTGAGGCAAAGTGAAAGTAAGAAGGAGTGTGACTTTGTGGAAGGAGCATGGGCCTACGAGTCAGGTTCTAATCCTGGTTGCACCACTGTGGGCTGTGTAACCTTGGGGATGTCACTTAACTTCTCTGTGTCTCAGTTACCTCGCCTGCAAAATGGGGGTTAAGAATGTGAGCCCTATGGGGGACAGTGGCTATGTCCACCCTGATTACTTTGTATCTTCCCCAGTGCTAAATACAATGTGTGGCACATATTAAAACACTTAAAAACAGCAACAACAAAAATTCCCTAAGGTCACACAGGGTCCTCCTCCTCTTCCTCATTCCCCTTCTCCTCATTCCCCACCTCCTCTTCTTCCTCCTCTTCTTCCACTTCCTCCTCTTTCTCCTCCTCCCCCACCAATCCCTCTTCTTCCTTGTATTCCCACTCCTCCACCCATTCCTCTTCCTCCCAATCCTCCTCCTCCCGTTCCTTCTTTTCCTCCTCCTTCTCCTCCTCCTTTTCCTCCTCTTTTCCTTCTCCTCCTCCTCCTCCTCCTCCTCCAAACAATTCCCAGCTGGCTCTCTCCCAGACTCTCAGTTATGGCAAACACCACCTGGATCATGAGAAACTCTCAATTCCTTCTCAGCATCAGTGGTACATCAAATCCACTAGACTTTGCCAAAGAAATTGGACTCTGCCCAAACCCCCAAAATATCTTCCCTTGCTCATCACGCGGCATTAGTCTAGAGATGCTGGCAGACCCGGGAAGAAAAATTCCCCAGGTCTGCTGACATAGCACATTTATCTGCAAAAGATTTCCCCTTCTCCATCTCACAATTTGAGTGGGACCCTGCAGACGTTCCCCGGTTCCCGTGAACTGCGATAGATTGAAGGGCCAAGATCTCCACCCTGTGGAGAAAGGAAAAGAATCAAAGATGGCCTTTTAGACAGGAAAGGGAGGCAGAGGTCAAAAGTTAGCTTCACTCTGAAGCCAGGAGGAATATAGTAGGGTGGTTAAGGTTTATCTAATCTAAAAGCTTGAGTTGAAATAGACAGTGCCTTGTCTCCCCAGGATTTGAAAAAGTGACTAAAGGGAACCCACACCTAAAGTTTGGAGGGGTCTCATATGGAATGAGAGAGAGAGTGGAGAATTTTTCCATCCCCAAAGAAAATCCAGAATGTATCATTGTCCACCTCCAACAGTGTTTCTAATGTTAAAAGACTCCACAAAACTCCTCTGTACTTAACATAGCCTCTAGACTGTAAATTTGTTGTGGGAAGGGAATGTAGCAATTATATGTTGTGTTGAACTGTCCCAAGCACTTAGTGCAGTGTCCTGCACACAGAAAGTGCTCAATAAATATAATTGATTGACTTACGATTGTCTGACTTTTCAGTGAGATTTTTAATCTCCTTGTGGGAGGGAATCATGTCTATAAACTCCATTGTACTGAACTTCTCTAAGCACTTGGTTCAGTGTTCTGCATACAGGCAGTGCTCTATAAATACAATTGATGGATTGCTTTTTGTAACACAAAGCTGGAGTGGGGCAATTATGCAGGTCAATTAAGAATTCAGTCTATGAATAAGGAGAGCAGAGGGAAAAGAGATGGAGAAAGAAAAGAGGAGGAAAGGAGAGAAGAATAAAGAGAAAGAAGGTACTTAAGACTGTTTTTCTTACTTCTGTTTTACTTTCCCATGTACTTTACCAGTGAATTAACCCACCCAGTTGAATAACTGATGGTTGTTAGGATTAAGACTCTAAGCCCTATGTGGGTCAGAGATTGTGTCCAACTGGATTAGTTTACAGAGTTTACAATAGTGCCTGGGACATAGTAAGTGCTTAACAAATACCACAATTATTATTATTACAGAGCTGTGCACACAAATGGTGCTCAGTAAATGCTATCGACTTTCTTACTGCCTGCCATGCAAAAGACTAAAAAAACCACTATTCATTCAGTTGTATTTATTAAGTTCTTACTATGTGCATAGCACTGTACTAAGCACTTGGAAAAGTACAGTACAGCAACGAAGAGTGACAATCCCTGCCCACAGTGCGCTCACAGTCGGGTTGGGGGAGTGTGGAGAGAGATATCAGTACAAATAAATAGTTATAAATATAGGTCAATATAATTACAGATATATGTGTAAATGCTTGGGTCAGGGGGCAGAGCAAAGAAAGCAAGTCAAAATGATGCAGAAGAGAGTGGGAGAAGAGGAAAAGTGGGGCTTAGTCTGGGAAGGCCTCTTGCAGGAGATGTGCCTTCAGTAAGGCTTTGAAGGTCGGGGAGAGTGATTGTCTGGTGGATTTGAGAAGGGAGGGAGTTTTAGGCCAGAGGTAGGACGTGGGCCTGAGGTCGGCACTGAGGCAGGACTAGATGGAGGCTCAGTGAGAAGATTAGCACTAGAGGAGCCAAGGTTGTGGGCTGAGTTGTAGAAGGAGAACAGCAAGGTGAGGTAAGAGGGGGCAAGATGATGGAGCATTTTAAGACCAATGGTGAGGAGTTTTTATTTGACACAGAGGTTTGTGACAACATAGAACCTGTCAAGAATTTTGTTTTTTTCTGTACAAACGGTACTATTAGGGATTTAGAAGTTCTTGCGCCCATTTGCGATCATTTAGTCGGTCTGTCTTTAAAAAAAATCAGGTCGAAATTTCCTGACAATCGTCACGTTCTCAAAAATTGAAAGCTAAATGAAAGGAAAAGGCGTACAAAGGATAATAAGTGGGTTCCGGGGGAATTCGGTAACGTCTGTCTTTATCCATTTTTCCCTATTAAAATGGGACGCTCTCAAAAGTCGTTCATTTCAACTTCAAAAGGGAAAGCAGAGGTCCACTGTGAATCCGTGAGGAAATTGCACAGTCACTAGATTGGGTTCGGAACAAAAATATAATACACGGCAAATGCCAGGAAAGGCAGAATAATCATGCGGATGAACCTAATGTGATTAGAGACAGGAATGGGAAAGTGGGTCAAAGTGAGAGTCGGTGGAAAAACACAGAGTGGTAATTAGGGGGAGGTGATTTGGACCAGGAAGCAGGGACCAGGGATGTAGGATTGAGCAATCTAGGCCCTCCGTGAGGGTCAGCTATTGGAGCAAAATGGCCTTTAGACTGGAAGTGAAATTCACCCCCCAAGTCCCACTCCTAGAAAGTGGAGGCATTGTAACTGAGCTCATAACAATAATGATAATAACAGTACTTGTTAAGCGCTTACTCTGTGACAAGCACCAGTCTACACTCTGGGGTAGTTACAAGATAATCAGGTTGGACACAGTTCCTGTCCCCCATGGGGCTCACACTCTTAATCCCCATTTTACAGATAAGAGACTTGAGGCCCAGAGGAGAGAAGCAACTTGCCCAAGGTCCCAGAAAGGACACGTGGTAGAGCGGGGATTAGAACCCATGTCATTCTAACTCCCAGGTCTGGGCTCTAACCACTAAGCTGCTGCTTCCCCAAGACACTGGCTATAGGAGAGGCACTGTATTCTGGATTCCCGCAATGTCCACAGGTTATTGTGGAGATGGCACAGAATACCCTTCTGGCTGGCCATAATTATGGTATTTGTTAAGCACTTACTATGTGCCAGGCACTATACTAAATACTGTGCTATGCACGTAGTAAGCACTTATTAAATGCCATCATCATTATTATTATTATTATTATTATTATTGGGTTAGAGACAACCAAATCAGGTTGGACTCAGCCCCTATCACATGTGGGGCTCCCAGTGTTAATCCCCATTTTACAGAGGAGGGAACTGAGACCCAGAGAAGTAAAGTGACTTGACCAAGGTCACACAGCAGACAGGTGGTGGAGCTGGGGTCAGAATCCAGACCCTCTGACTCCTAGCCCAGGCTCTGTCCAACGACAGACCCATCTCTACCTGAGCTCTGGCCACCGAGACCTGTGGCTCGAAGATTTCCCGAGATCAGGAGGGCAATGCAACAGCTCTGGAGAGAAGCAGCGTGGCTCAATGGAAAGAGCACGGGCTTTGGAGTCAGAGGTCATGGGTTTAGATCCCGGCTCTGCCAATAGTCAGCTGGGTGACTTTGGGCAAGTCACTTAACTTCTCTGTGCCTCAGTTACCTCATCTGTTAAATGGGGATTAAGACTGTGAGCCCCACGTGGGGCAACCTGATCACCTTGTAACCTCCCCAGTGCTTAGAACAGTGCTTTCCACTTAGTAAGTGCTTAATAAATGCAATAATAATAATAATATAATAATTATATAATATAAATATTATAATAGTATTATTATTATAAGGAGGTGCTCAGAAGGCTCCCCAGAAATCTATCTACTTTCAGGTCGACCTTGAAAGGACTTCTACAAAATGGAGCATAATTGTGATCATGCTTCTCTGGGTTGTGCCTCCACTAGACTTTAAGCTTCCTGGAGGCAGGGGTCATGTGTAATAATAATAATAATACTGATGGTATTTACTAACACTTACTATGTGCCAAGCACTCTTCAAAGTCCTGGGGGAGATACAAGGCAATTAGGTTGCCCCACATGGGACTCACCGTCTTACTCCCCATTTACAGATGAGGTAACAGAGGCACAGAGAAATGAAGTGACTTGCCCAAAGTCACGCAGCAGACAGTGGCAGAGTAGGGATTAGAACCCACGTCCTCCCAAGCCCGGGCTCTTTCCCCTAATCACTCTGCTTCTTGTAGTATGTACTTGTTTGTACTCTCCCTAGCACTTAGTAAAGTGTCCTTTTTGTTTTTTTAAAAAATGGTGCTTGTTAAGTGCTTACTTTGTGCCAGGCACAGTACTAAGCGCCTGGGTAGATACAAGCTAATCAGGTTGGACCCAGCCCCTGTCCTACATGGGTCTCACAGCCTTAACCCCCATTTACAGATGTGGTAACTGAAGCCCAGAGAAGTGAAGTGACTTTCCCAAGGTCACCTAGCAGAAAAGTGGTGGAGCTGGGATTAGAATCGAGGTTCTTCTGACTCCGGGGCCCATGTTCTATCCACTAGGCCACATTTTGCACTTCCCCACGTTTCTTCTTAAACACGGTGAGTGCTCATTAAAGAGCACTTCTTGATTTATTTGGTACCTGTGTAGTGACCGTGATGTCACATGTGCCTGTGTATCTGTCCTCTGCCAGGGCTATCAGCGGTCATTATTTTGCAGTTGAGGCAAGTGGGTTTAATTGATTGGCCATTGGCCCTATAGCAGGACAGTAACTGAGCTGGAGCCAGAACCCAAGCATTCCAACTCCCAGGATCATACACTTTCCATCAGACCATACTGCCCTCTAGATTGTAAATTCATTCTGAACAGGTAATATGTCTGTTCATTGTTATATTATAATAATAATAATAATAATGGTACTTGTTAAGTGCTTACAATGTGCTGAAGGGTAGATACAGGGTAATCAGGTTGTCCCACGTGGGACTCACACTTTTAATCCCCATTGTACAAATGAGGTAACTGAGGCACAGAGAAGTTTAGTGACTTGCCCAAGACCACACAGAAGACAAGTGGCGGAGTTGGGATTAGAACCCACGTCCTCTGAATCCCAAGCCGGGCTCTTTCCACTAAGCCACACTGCCTCCCCATTGTACTCTCCAAAGCAATTAGTACCATGCTCTGCTCAGAGTAAGTGCTCAGTAAATACAGTTGAATGAATGAATGGTATTTATTAAGGGCCTACTGTACGCAGGACATAATACTGAGCACTTGGGAGAATACACTACAACAATAATCAGACACATTCCCTGTCCATAACAAGCTGACAGTTAGGTGATCATATGGAATTTGCAAATACTGCTGGGGAAACTCTTCAATCTTCAGGTTCTTCTCCAACTCTGTCTCTCTGCCCCTCTCCGAGTTCCTTGCGATGGTATTGTGTGATTACCTAGCTTCCACTGAAGTCACTAACCTATTTGCAGAAATCATTAGGAATAAAGCCAGCTGATTTGCGATTCTGACTTGGGCCTTTTTTGCTCTCTCCTCCTGGCTCACATTCATTAAACATTAGCCCGAGCCTTTGAGAGTCCCAGCATTCTTCAAAGATGTGATTTTAACCTAATCTGTGGCAAAATTTGCACTTAACCTCTCAACAGAATTCCCCAAAGCTGGATGCTCCAACACTTCAATTCCTGCTCCAGACGAGAGACTGTAGAGTGACTCTCAGATGGGATTTCTGAATCACAAACTCAGGAGGAGACAGTAAAGATTTTGGATGCTTTGCATCTTGCTAAAGGGATTAGACTTCCAAGTGACTTTCTCCCAGGGGGAAAGTCAAAGGGAATTAGGGGTGAGGAAATTACTGACCTTTTACGACTGAGAGGCAATGAACTTTTGACTTAGGGATGCTGGAAAAGAGATCTTTACAGTAGAAGGTCTCTCTAGGGCTTTGATGTCTAGTCTCCCTCTGTAAAAGGGCCATCAGAAAAATAAAAATAAAAATAAAAAAGATGTGGGTATGCACGGTTAAAAGATATACAATTTCCACACTATGGGAGGGATGGGGGGGAGACAGTCAGAAGCCAACCGAGTGTTGAAAGATTGTAGCCAGACAATCCGCGAATGCCGGACAGACCACGGTTCTGATCAGATTCTCATATCTCCAGCCAAATTCCCATCACAACATGGCAATTTCCCTGACTGCTTCCTCGAAGTGACTACCCCACATGGGGTGAAAGTGACAGGAAAAAAGCAGGCTGCTCTAAGAGACTCTGGAGTAATTAAGTGCATACGATAAAACTGAATCGCTTAAGCGATAAACGCAGCTCACTCTAGTCCTTGGGAAGGATAGCAACACAGGTCTGAACGAAGCCGGGTTCTGTTGAGATATTAACTCATTTACCGGTTAATTGCTACAGTAAGATAAATGGTACTTTTTCCCTAAATGGCTTCACGTCCAAAATAAATGGAAACTGCTAGATTTCCGCAGTTGGAAAGTGGAAAGAAGGATTGAACGTTGTATTCGTTTGGAAGCCTATTTCAGTTGCAGATGCTGTGACTGTGGGCTGGGAACATGTCTGTTAATTCTGTTGGACTGTACTGTCCCAAGCACTTAGTATAATGCTCTGCACATAGTGACTACTCAGTGAATATGATTGATTGATTGAATGTGAATATCCCCCTGCCTGTATGGAAGCAGATGGATTTGAGGTGTGCCACAGTGTAACCCTGGAAGATTCTGTAAATGCAGCATAGGACTGAGTAGATCTACCTCTGTCCTTTTTGGTTGTGGGGTGGTGGATGATTGGAAGTCGCCCGCTCCTTTCCAAGGCAATTTCTCCCGTTGAAGTCGCTGGCTCGAAGCTGAAGGGAGGTTTCCATTCGGGAGCAAGTTTGGGAAGGGAGATGGTAAACTATCTCCAAAGCCCGAGACCTTAGGATGTCCTCCTTCTGGCCTGGAACACAATAATAATAATGTTAATAATAATAATAATAATAATAATAATAATAATAATAATAATAATAATAACTGGCATTAAGCTTTTATTATGTGCCAGGCACTGTACTAAGCACTGGGGTAGATACAAGGTAATCAGGGTATCCCACGTGGGGCTCACAGTCTTCATCCCCATTTTACAGATGAGGGAACTGAGGTATAGAGAAGTGAAGTAACTTACCCAAGGTCACACAGCAGACAGGTGGCAGAGCCAGGATTAGAACTCAGGTCCTTCCGACTCCAAGGCCTGTGCTCTAACCACTAGGCCATAATGCTTCCCATGCCCTCCCTCTTCATAGCCGACAGGGGAACAACATGGCTTAGTGGACAAACCCCGGGCTTGGGAGTCACAAGTCATGGGTTCTAATCCCAGCTCCACCACTTATCAGCTGTGTGACTTGGGGCAAGTCACTTCATTTCTCTGCACCTCAGTTACCTCATCTGTAAAATGGAGACTAAGACTGTGAGCCCCACGTGGGACAACCTGATTACCACGTATCTTCCCCAGCGTTAACAGAGCATGGCACATAGCAAACTCTTAACAAATACCGTCATCATCGTCAACAACATCATCACCTTCACAGCCTTATTGAAGGCAGGTCTCCACCAACAGGTCTACCCCAATTAAGCCCTCTTTTCCGCTTCTCCCACTCCCTTCTATTTCCTCTTGCATTTGGATTTTCACCCTTTATTCACGCCTCCCTCAGCCCCACAGCTTATATATCCATTTTCAGAATGTATTTATTTATATTAATGCCTGTATCCCTTCTGGACTGTAAGTTCATCATAGGCAGGGACTGTGTCTTCCAACAATGTTATATTAGAGTCTACCCAGCCCCTAGTATTACAGTCTGCACACAGTAAGCACTCAATAACTAAGATTGGTTGACTAATGAAAAAAAATTCCAGATATGTTCATGAGTGCTGTGGGGCTGAGGTTGGGGTAAATATCAAGTGCCTATAGAATACAGATTCAAGTTTGTAGGAGTCACATAAGGGACAGGGAGTAGGGGGAAATGTGGATTTAGTTGGGGAAGGTGTCTTGGAGGAGATGTGATTTTAATAAGGCTATGAAAGTACGGAGAGTGGGGGGTCTGTCGTGTAGAGAGGGAAAGATGATTTCCAGGCCAGGCGGAGGATAATAATAATAATAATAATAATAATAATAATAATAATAATAATGGCATTTATAAAGTGCTTACTATATGCCAGCACTGTTCTAAGCACTGGGAGGGTTACAAGGTGATCATGTTGTCTCTCGTGGGGCTCACAGTCTTAATCCCCATTTTACAGATGAGGAAACTGAGGCTCAGAGAAGTGAAGTGACTTGCCCAAAGTCGCACAGCTGACAATTGGCGGAGCCGGGGTTTGAACCCATGACCGCTGACTCCAAAGCCCGGGCTCTTTCCACTAAACCATGCTGCTTGGGTTGGCAAAGAGATAGACGGGATCGAGGTACAGTGAGTAGGTATGTGTGAGGGCTAGATTGTAGTAGGATATCAGATAAGTGAAGGCAAGATAATTGAGTACTTTAAAGCCGATGAAAAAGAGTTTCTGTTTGATGTGGAGGTGGATAAACAAGCAGTTCAGGTTTTGGAGGAGTAGGGAAATGTGAATTGAATGTTCTAGTAGAAAAATGATCCAGGCTGCAGAGTGAAGTATGGATTGGGGTGGGGAGAGACAACAGCGAAATCTGGGAGGAGACTGGTGTGGTAATAATAATGGTAATAAGCATGGTATATGTTAAATGCTTACAGTATGCCAGGCACTGTATTAAGCGCTGAGGTCATTAGAGCAAGTCGAATTGGACACAGTTTGTGTTCCACTTGGGGCTTCCAGTCTCAATCCCTGTTTTACAGATGAGGTAACTGAGGCACAGAGAAGTGAAGTAACTTGCCCAAGGTCACACTGCAGCCAAGAGGCAGAGCTGGGATTAGAACCCGGGATAATAATAATAACAATAATAATAACAATAATGGCATTTATTAAGCGCTTACTATATGCCAAGCACTGTTCTAAGTGCTGGGGAAGTTAAAAGGTGATCAGGTTGTCCCACGTGGGGCTCACAGTCTTAATCCCCATTTTACAGATGAGGGAACTGAAGTACAGAGAATTTAAGTGACTTGCCCAAAGTCACACAGCTGACAAGGGGCAGAGCCGGGATTTGAACCCATGACCTCTGACTCCAAAGCCCAGCCACTTTCCACTAAGCCACATTGCTTCTGGGTTCTTCTGTCTCTCAGACCCATGCCTCTATTCCAGTGACTTGTCCAAGGTGACACAGCAGACAAGTGGAGGAGCCGGGATTAGAAACCAGGTCCTTCGGACTCCGAGGCCTGGGCTCTATCCATTAGGCCATACTGCATCATAATCTGTGTCCAACCTGATTAGCTTGTATCTACCCCAGTGCTTAGAACAGTGTTTCACATAGAGTAAGTGCTTAACAAATATGATAAAAAGGGGTGGGATCAAGATTAGGAACAAGTTGTTGTTTTGTATGGTATCTGTTAAGTGCTTACTATGTACTAGTCACTTTTCATTCATTCATTCATTCAATCGTATTTATCGAGCGCTTACTGTGTGCAGAGCACTGTACTAAGCGCTTGGGAAGTACAATTTGGCAACATATAGAGACGGTCATTATCCAACAGTGGGCTCACAGTCTAGAAGGGGGAGACAGACAACAAAACAAAACATATTAACAGAATAAAATAAATAGAATAAATATGTACAAGTAAAATAGAGTCATAAATACGTACAAACATATATACATATATACAGGTGCTGTGGGGAAGGGAAGGAGGGAAGGCGGGGGAGATGGGGGGGAAGAGGGGGAGGAAGGAGGGGGCTCAGTCTGATAAGGCCTCCTAAGCACTGGAGCACTCCTAATCCTGGCACTGGAGCACTTTTCCAAGCACTGGAGTAGATACAAGATAAACAGGTTGGACACAGTCCCTGTCCCACCTGGGGCTCACAGTCTTAATCCCCATTTTCCAGCTGTGGTAACCGAGGCCCAGAGAAGTGAAGTGAGTTGCCCATGGTCACCCAGCAAAGTGGCAGAGCTGGAATTAGAACCCAGTTCCCTTGACATCCAGGCCCCGGCCCTTTCCACTAGGCCACGGTGGTCCACCCTAGTTCCCGCTCCTCCCTGCGAGAGACAGGCCCCGGAGTCTAGATCAGAACATCCCTTTGCTCTAAAATTCACAGTCCCAGCCGTTCCTCCTCCTTAGCGAGCTTCAATGGAATGCCCCTAGCTATTACTGTCATTATTATTATTTTATTATTCCCTTGGTCCTCCTCTTCCTCCTCCTCCGTCGATCCAACCACATCACGAGAAGCAGCATGGCTCAATGGAAAGAGCATGGTCTTGGGAGTCAGAGGGCATGGGTTCAAATCCCAGCTCCGCCATTTGTCAGGTGTGTGAATTTGGTCAAGTCCCTTGAGTTCTCTGTGCCTCAGTTACCTCATCTGAAAAATGGGGATTAAGACTGAGCCCCACATGGGACAACATGACCACCTTATGTCCTCTCCAGTGCTTAGAACAGTGCTTTGCACATAGTAAATGCTTAACAAATGCCATCATTATTATTATTATTTTATCCCCCTCCACCTTCCCCCTTTTCTACCCACGCTTTGGCTTTCCCAGCTTGTAGCCAGCTGAGTCTCCGGAAACGCTGCCAGAGGAAGCTCACTGGAGGAGGCGATGAAAAACGGCTAATTGTGCGAAGGCATAATGAGGCTCCAAACCGGTCCCTCCCATCCTGTTGGAGGGTGGAGAGGACAGGGACGGGGGAGGGAGAGAGGGCACAGGGGGGTCTCTTCTCTCCCCACCCTACCAATGCCACCTCCAGGAGGTCAGAGGTCGCGTGGTGCCTGGGAAGCGCCATTTCCCTGCGGGTTGCCAACTCCCGGCGGCCTGCGTTCAGCGATTCTGGTTGGCGGGGAGTTGCCCGCGAGCGCTGAGGACGTGGCACTGCGGAGGAGCAGCTGCAGGGCCCGAGGGCAGGGCACCGTGGTTTCGGGTGAGCCCGGTCACCCCCTGCGCCAGCCTCCAACTCCATTAAGAGCTGCTAATGACATCTCTCCTAGCTAATGGGCCTCACCTGTGAGGAGCCCACCTGCTACCCACCCACCCACCCTTCGTCCATCCACCCTAGAATCTCTCCTAGCTGCTGCTCTGGTCAGGGCCCCAGGGGGAACGTCCAGTACACCGTCCCTGCGGTTTTTGTGCGGTTTCCTCCTCCGGCCTGACCGCCTCTCTGCCAACACAGGCCGCTCTGCTCGGATGCTGGGCTCAGCACTCACGCACGGCAGGAAGATCCACACAATTCGTCCACCGTATTTTTGGAGTGCTTATTACTGTACTAAACGCTTGCGAGAGTACATTATGACGGTATAGCAGACATATTCCAGGAGCTCAGGCAGAAGGAAAGGCCGGGTCAGACTTTGGAAGCACAACAAATGTGACACACACACACACACACACACACACACACACTCTCTCTCTCTCTTTCTCTCTTTCTCTCTCTCTCTCTCTCCCTCTCCCTCTCCCTCTCCCTCTGGGAAGCAGGGCATAATGGATAGAGCCTGGGCCTGGGAGTTCGAAGGCCATGGGCTCTATTCCCGGTTCCACCACTTGTCTGCTGTGTGACCTTGGACAAGTCACTTAACTTCTCTGTACCTCAGTAACTTCACCTGTAGAGAAGCAGTGTGGCTCAGTGGAAAGAGCCCAGGCTTGGGAGTCAGAGGTCATGGGTTCTAGTCCCGGCTCCGCCACTTATCAGCTGTGTGACTTTGGGCAAGTCACTTCACTTCTCTGGGCGTCAGTTCCCCCATCTGTAAAATGGGGATTAAGACTGTGTGCCCCATGTGGGAAAACCTGATCACCTTGTACCTCCCCCAGCATTTAGAACAGTGCTTTGCACATAGTGAGTGCTTATCAAATACCAAAATTATTATTATTATTGTTATTATCGTTATTATTATTAGTAGTAGTAGTAGTAGTATTAAAGCAGGGATTAAGTCTGTGAGACTCATGTGTGAAAGGGACTGCATCTACCTCGATTTGCTTGTACCCATCTCGACACTTAGTACAGTGCCTGGAACGTAGTAAACACATAACAAATACCATTATTATCATTATTATCATTATTATAATCATTATTATATTCTGTATGCAAATCGCAAACACACAACTATATGCAGTCACATATTCCAAACCCACAGACCCGTAAATAGATGCTCATATTTCACAAACTCGTATATAAACAGACTTATATGCACAGACGTAACTCACACGGACAACACACACATAGACACAGACTTATAGAGAGGCAGTGTTGCTTAGTGGAAAGAGCTCAGGCTGGGGAGTCAAAGGTGGTGGGTTCTAATCCCACCTCCCCTACTTGTCCGCTGTGTGATTTGGGGCAAATCATTTAACTTCTCTGTGCCTCCGTTAGCCCATCTGTACAATGGAGATTAAGACCGTGAGCCCCATGTGGGACAACATGATTACCTTGGATCTACCCCAGCGCTTAGAACAGCACTTAGCACATAGTAAGTGCTTACCAAATTCCATCATTATTATTTTATTATTCTCTGTGCTTCTGTTACCCCATCTGTAAAATGGAAATTAAGACTGTGAGCTCCACATGGGACAACTTGATGTCTACCCTAGCACTTAGAACAGTGCTTGACACATGGTAAGAGCTTTACAAATACCATCTTTATTATTATATGCAAATAAAGGTTCAAATGCATCCACACACACACATATTCTCTCTCTCTCTCTCTCTCTCTCTCTCTCTCTCTCTCTCTCTCTGTATCAAGACCAGAGCCTGGAGCTTCTATAACAGAGTGTTGAGCTGGGAATCGGCTGACCCTATGTTCAATCCCAGCTCTGACATTAGTCTGCTTTGCAATCTTAAATATCTCACTTAACCTCTCTAAGCCCTCCTTTTCATTCATTCAATCATATTTATTGAGCGCTTACTGTGTGCAGAGCACTCTTGTCCCACTTCCTTCAGCCCTGATCTCCTTCTATTCACCAACCCCATTCCTGCCCAGCTCCACAGCATCTATGAATGTATCTGAAATGTATTTATATTAATGTCTGTCTCCCCCTCTAGACTGTAACCTCGTTGTTGGGGCAGAGAACATGTCTGTTTATTGCTATATTGTACTCCCCCAGACACTTAGAATTCATCCCTTCATTAAAGAGAAGCAGCGTGGCTTAGTGGAAAGAGCCTGGGCTTCGGAGTCAGAGGACGTGGGTTCAAATCCCGGCCCTGCCACTTGTCTGCTGTGTGACTTTGCACAAATCACTTAACTTCTCTGTGCCTCAGTTACCTCATCTGTAAAACGGGGATTAAGACTGTGAGCCCCATGTGGGACAACCTGGCTACCTTATATCTACCCCAGCACTTAGAACAGTGCTGGGCACATAGTAAGCTCTTAACAAATTCCATCTTATGACTCAATCATATTTATTGAGCACTTACTGTGTGCAGAGCAATATATGGGCTCAATAAATATAACTGATCACTGACTCTCTGTGCCTCAGTTTCCTCACCCATAAAAAGGGATAGAGTTCTTTCTACCCTTCCCTCTTAGAACGAGGGAGACTGTGTCTGATCTGTTCACCATGCTTCTACTCTAGTAACTGTCATCTAGTGAGTAGCTGACAAATGCAATGAAAATAATAACAACAATATTAATAATGATGGCATTTGTTAAGCACTTACTGTGCGTCAAGTACTGTTCTAAGCGCTGGGGTAGATGCAAGGTAATCAGGTTGTCCCACGTGGGGCTCACAGGCTCCATCCCCATTTTACAGATGAGGTAACTGAGGCACAGAGAAGTTAAGTTCATTCATTCATTCAATCGTATTTATTGAGCACTTACTGTGTGCAGAGCACTGTACCAAGCGCTTGGGAAGTACAAGTTGGCACCATATAGAGACGGTCCCTACCCAACAGTGGGCTCACAGTCTAGAATACTGATTATAGGGCCCGTTATCTAACCACTAGGCTTGTGAGAAGCAGCGTGGCTCAGTGGAAAGAGCCCGGGCTTGAGAGTCAGAGGTCATGGGTTCTAATCCCGCCTCCGGCCCTTATCGGCTGTGTGACTTTGGGCAAGTCACTTAACCTCTCTGTGCCTCAGTTACCTCATCTGTAAAATGGGGATTAAGATTGTGAGCACCACGTGGGCCAACTTGATCAGCTTGTATCCCCCAGCGCTTAGAACAGTGCTTTACACATAGTAAGCGCTTAACAAATACCATTATTAATATTATTCTGTGGCTTGTTTTGTTGTCTGTCTCCCCCTTCTAGACTGTGAGCCCACTGTTGGATAGGGACCGTCTCTATATGTTGCCAGCTTTTACTTCCCAAGCGCTTAGTACAGTGCTCTGCACACAGTAAGCGCTCAATAAATACGATTGATTGATTGATTCATTCATTCATTTCTCCAGAAGGCGGTACTGTTTTAGTCCGTAAATTATGGGATTGGCTAGTCATTCCGGAAAAGCACTTTTGGATCATAAACTTGTCTTCTTCGCATGTTTCAGGGATAAAATTAAAGTGAAAACCAACATTTTCTTCTTTCCTGCCTGGAATCGCCAGGCTCAAAGTCATCCCATTTCCAGGAATGATAAAAAGTGACATTGTCAAATGGGACCGCAGCTGAGAAAAAAAATCACCTGAGGCCATTTTTGTTTTGTACTTAAGTTTTATTTTGTCATTTATTCCTATTAGCAATCATTAAGCAATTTAATAATTATAAGCTCCATTAACATTTTAATGAGTCTAGTGGCCATTGCTAAGTGTAATTAAATTAGTTTTATTGTATGATATTTTGAAGCTGTGATTAAATTGAGTTTTACTGAGCTTAGAAGAATAAACCTATGGAGAAATAACTATTCGGCAACGGTCTTGTTAACTTATGAGGAGTCTATAAAACAGACGTTAAAAGGGAGAGAAAGAGAATATTCCTCTATCAAGTCAGTTCTTAGGGTTAGTAATTCAAACACAGTAAATTGGGAATCAGTTGAGTTGAGTGGATATGGCATGGAAAGCCTCTACTTTCCAGCCCAGATGGATGAATCAGAGACACACATCCACCTTTTAGTAATAGTGATGATAATAATAATAATAATTTTGGTATTTGTTAAACTCTTACTATATGCCAGGAATGATACTAAGCACTGGGGTGGATACAAGTAAATTGGGTTGGGCACAGTCCCTGTCCCCCATGGGACTCGCAGTCCTAATTTCCACTTTACAGATGAGGAAACTGAGGCACAGAGAAGTGAAATGACTTTCCCAAGTTCACGCAGCAGAAGAGTGGCAGTCAGGATTAGAACGCAGGTCCTTCTGACTCAGCAGCAGCAGCAGAGGTAGTAGTAATAATAGTAATGCCCACTGTTGGGTAGGGAGTGTCTCTATATCTTGCCAATTTGTACTTCCCACGCGCTTAGTACAGTGCTCTGCACACAGTAAGTGCTCAATAAATACGATTGAATGAATGAATGAATGAATAGTAACAGTAACATCTTCTAGACTGTGAGCCCGGCTTCTAGGCTGTGAGCCCGTTGTTGAGTAGAGACAGTCTCTATATGTTGCCGACTTGTACTTCCCAAGTGCTTAGTACAGTGCACTGCACACAGTAAGCGCTCAATAAATACAATTGAATGAATGAATGAATTTACTGCACATCCACTTTGTGCACTGCAGTGTAGTAGATGTGGGAAAATACAGAATACTGAAGCTACAAATTTCCTATCCATTAAGATTTTATAATCTAAATGTGGGGAGACAGAGAGGACTGATTTGAATTGAGGTTTAGTTCAATAGGACATAAAGATAATAATGAATAACAATTATGGTATTTGTTAAACTCTTACTATTTGCTAAGCGCTGTTCTGAATGCTAGGATAGATACAAGTTTGGACGCAGTCCCTGACCCATATGGGACTCACAGACTAGGTAGGGGGTAGTAGGATTTAATCCCCATTGCATAGATGAGGAAACTGAGGCACAGAGAACTTAACTTGCTTCTCCAAGGTCGCACGAAAGAGGTAGAACCAGAATTAGAACCCAGGTTCTCTGACTTCCAGACTTCTTTGCTATAGGCTACTCTGCTGCTTAATGACTAAATGAAAAGATGCATTTTTATTTGTTCTTTTCAAATGCAATATAATCCTTCCTTAACGACTTCTTTCAATGTGCAAGTATTCGGTCGGATAATATGTACGTAATTAATCAATCATTGGTGCTGATTGAGCGCTTGTGTGCAGAATATCGTACTAAGTGCTTTGGAAAGTACAATACAACAGATTTGGTAAACCTGTCCCTTCCCCAGGAGAAGTTTATAGCCTAGAGGGAGTGACAGACATTAATATAAATAAAGGAATTACAGCTCCGTACTTAATGACAGCTATGCACAAAAGGTCAGCCAGGACAGGGGCGACGCTCTCTGCTTCTTCTGCACTTCTTTACTTGAGAAGCAGTGTGGCATAGTGGAAAGAGTCCAGGCTTGGGAATCACAAATCATGGGTTCTAATCCTGGCTCTGCCGTTTATCAGCTGTGTGACTTTGGGTAAGTCACTGAGCTTCTCTGTGCCTCAGTTACCTCATCTGTAAAATGGGGATAGAATCTGTGAACCCCACGTGGGACAGCCTGATTACCTTGTATCTACCCCAGCGCTTAGAGCAGTGCTTGGCACATAGTAAGCGCTTAGCAAATACCATCATCATTATTAGTATTATTATTATTATTCTCCAAGCTCTTAGTACGGTGTCCTCCACATTGTCAATCAATCGATCGTATTTATTGAGCGCTTACTGTGTGCAGAGCACTGTACTAAGCA
Source organism: Tachyglossus aculeatus (assembly GCF_015852505.1). Lineage (NCBI taxonomy): Eukaryota > Metazoa > Chordata > Mammalia > Monotremata > Tachyglossidae > Tachyglossus > Tachyglossus aculeatus. Next base: position 41,478,092 of record NC_052077.1, read on the forward strand.
CTTGGGAAGTACAAGTCGGCAACACATAGAGACAGTCCCTACCCAACAGCGGGTCTTCGAATCACACCAGTCATTGATTGACTGGGAGATGTTAACAAGCCTCACATTAAAAATATCTAACAGATAATGCTGTGGGCAGAGAATGTGTCTGTTTATTCAATCGTGTTTATTGAGCGCTTACTGTGTGCAGAGCACTGTATTATTGGTATATTCTAGACTGTGAGCCCACTGTTGGGTAGGGACCGTGTCTATATGTTGCCAACTTGTACTTCCCAAGCACTTAGTACAGTGCTCTGCACACAGTAAGCGCTCAATAAATACGATTGAATGAATGAATGAATGAATATTGTACTGTCCTAAGCACTTAGTACAATGCTCTACACAAAATAAGGGCTCAATAAATATGACGGAATGAATGAACGAATGGTATCTATCTATGCTGACCAATGCGTATGATCTCAATTCTAAACATCTATGCTCCCTTAAACCTCAGTGTGGCTCAGTGGAAAGAGCCTGGGCTTGGGAGTCAGAGGTCCTGGGTTCTAATCCCGACTCCTCCGCTTGTCAGCTTTGTGACTCTGGGCAAGTCACTTAACTTCTCCGTGCCTCAGTTCCCTCATCTGTAAAATGGAGATTAAGACTGCGAGCCCCACGTGGGACAACCTGATCACCTTGTATCCACCCCAGCGCTTAGAACAGTGCTTCGCACATAGTCAGCGCTTAGAACAGTGCTTCGCACATAGTAAGCGCTTAACAAATGCCATCATTATTATTTCCGCTCACCTTAATTTAACCATAAATGCCACTGAGTCAGATGGAAGCTCACCCCATGTATCCTATAATTCCCTTGCCCCTGAACTGCTCTTTCAAGCTTTGATGCGGTTTTTTGAAATGCCCACAAGAGTGAAACGAGATAGTTGTGTTTTCTGATGAACTGCTTTACAGGGAACGTAATTATGCATTTTACAGGATAGTAATTTGTATACCACATAAAGCACATGTTTACTTATGGGAATTTTGTGGTTTTGCTGTAATTATTAGAGCCTATTGATCGTATTCCATTATGTTAATGTTTTCAAATTAAGCAACGTAAAGCAATTTTCTGTCATACTATACTGCCGCAGCCTCAGGGATATTTTTGTCAACTTTTACTAAAACCACAAAGGCCTATTGTGTGTGCACTTGTAACTCATTTCATTTCTAGTTAATTTTTCCCTACCCTTGTAATCAATTAATTTCAACCAATGGAAACATTTGGAGGTGTCTGACTCGGGAATTTCCTTTTGGGTAAGGTACAGGAGATGGTGAAAAATCGAGACGTTTCAACGATGCCCCTGAACGAACAGTGGTGTGGGCCCCTCTCTGGTTAGAAAACATGACAGAACTGGAAATTGTTTCCTCTCTTAGTCACGAGAGAGCAAGATAGCGGGGGAGCAAGGGCCTGAGAGTCAAAAGGTCATGGGTTCTAATCCTGCCGATGCCACTTGCCTGCTGTGTGATCTTGGGCAAGTCACTTAAGTTCTCTGGGCCTCAGTTACCTCATCTGTAAAGTGGGGATCGAGACTATGAGCCCCATGTGAGACAGGGACTGTGTCCAACCTGATTAGCTCATATCCTGGAAAAGAGCCCGGGCTTTGGAGTCTGAGGTCATGAGTTCAAATCCCGGCTCCACCAATTGTCAGCTGTGTGACTTTGGGCAAGTCACTTCACTTCTCTGTGCCTCAGTTACCTCATCTGTAAAATGGGGATTAAGACTGTGAGCCCCCCGTGGGACAACCTGGTCACCTTGTAACCTCCCCAGTGCTTAGAACAGTGCTTTGCACATAGTAAGCGCTTAATAAATGCCATTATTATTATTATTATTATTATTATTATTATTATTATTATTATATCCACCCCAGTGCTTAGTACGGTGCCAGGCACATAGTAAGAGCTTACCAAATACTATTATTATTAGAGCTTGGTCAGCTATCATCATAAGGTTCTTTATCATTTTTTATTTGTCACAAATATGTTTATTTTTGCCTTCCCAGTAAGAGTTTCTTTTGGTCCAGCTGATATTATTTTGCTTTTCTGGGCTTCCCAAGTGCCTAGTTTAAGTTGGTGCTCCATAAATGCTACTATGACTCCTTCGACTATTACAGTGGTAATGATTATCATTACTATCTCCATCACATATGTTAAGGGCTAACTATGTGCCAAGCCCTGTTCTGAGCCCTGATATATTCACTCATTCATTCAATCATATTTATTGAGCGCTTACTGTGTGCAGAGCACTGTACTAAGCGCTTGGGAAGTACAAGTTGGCACCATATAGAGACGGTCCCTATCCAACAGTGGGCTCACAGTCTAGAAGGGGGAGACAGACAACAAAACAAAACATATTAACACGATAAAATAAATAGAATAAATATGTACAAGTAAAATAAATAGAGTAATAAATACGTATAAACATCTGTACATATATACAGGTGCTGTGGGGAGGGGATGGAGGTGAGGCAGGGGGGATGCGGAGGGGGAGAAAGGGAAGAGGAAAGGGAGGTTCAGTGTGGGAAGGCCTCCTGGAGGATACTATTACTCCTACTGCTACTTTGATCCCAACTATCACTAAGCGCTTAATAAATGCTATTATTATTACTACCTCAAATCCTCCAGACAATTACCCTCTCCACCTTCAAAGCCTTATTGAGGGCACATCTCCTCCAAGAAGCCTTCCCTGACTAAGCCCCCCTTTCCTCTTCTCCCACTCCTTTCTGAGCCACCCTGACTTGCTCCCTTTATCCATCCCCCTCTCCCAGCCCTGCAGCATTTATGTCCATATCTGTCATTTATTTATTTTTATTAATGTATCTCCCCCTGTAGACTGTGAGCTCGTGGGCAGGGAATGTGTCTGTTCATTGTTGTACTCTCCCAAGTGCTTTGCACACAGTAAGGACTCAAAAAATATGATCCAAAGACTGAATGAATCTACCCCTGCCCTCAGTACAGTACCTGGAATGTAGTAAGGGAATATAGAAGCAGCGTAGAAGTAGAAGTCGCTGACTGTCTCTCAACCCACTAATCAGGAGCCATTATCATCCCAACTTTAAAAAGAATTAAACAAAAATTAGGCTGTATTAAAGGGCTGTTGAACTGAATTATTTTTTTACCAGAAGGCCTTCAGCCTATCGCAGTTCTAGTTCTTCCACTCATTTCTCAAAGGGTGATGAGAGGTACTTTCACACAAAACAGCAGTTGATTGGGATTTAAAGCAGCATGTTTGGGAACATTTGGGTGTCGAAATGAAGAGGCTTCTCTTCATTTCGACACCCAAATGTCCCAAAGCACGCTGTGACTCTCCCCCAGATGGTAAGTTTGTTGTGGGCAGGGAATGTGTCTGTTATATTGTACTCTCTCAAGCGCTTAGTACAGTGCTCTGCATACAGTAAGCACTCAAAAAATGTGATTGACTGAGTGATGTCTGTCCCAGGATTTCACAGGGTCGGCCTGTTAGCTGCACATGAAGCAATTGTTTCTCTTCTGAGCAGAATCTTAAGGGCCAAATATTATAATAATAATAATAATAACAATAATAATAATAATAATAATAATAATAATGTTGGCATTTGTTAAGCGCTTACCATGTGCAAAGCACTGTTCTAAGCGCTGGGGGGATACAAGGTGATCAGGTGGTCCCATGTGGGGCTCACAGTCTTAATCCCCATTTTACAGATGAGGTAACAGGCTCAGAGAAGTTAAGTGACTTGCCCAAGGTCACACAGCAGACATGTGGCGGAGCCGGGATTCTAACTCATAACCTCTGACTCCAAAGCCCGTGCTCTTTCCACTGAACCACGCTGCTTCTCAAAACTGATTGAGGTACTTGCTAAACAGAAGTACAGTTCAGACCTCTTGGATGGAGACAAGATAAACAGGCTGGACTTATTCATTCATTCAGTCGTATTTATTGAGTGCTTACTGTGTGCAGAGCACAGTACTAAGCGCTTGGGAAGTACAAGTCGGCAACATATAGAGACGGTCCCTACCCAACAGTGGGCTCACAGTCTAGAAGGGGGGAGACAGACAACAAAACAAAACATATTAACAACATAAAATAAATAAAATAGTAAATATGTACAAGTAAAATATATAGAGCAATATATCTGTACAAACATATATACAGGTGCTGTGGGGAGGGGAAGGAGGTAGGGTGGAGGGGATGGAGAGGGGGAGAGGAATGAGGGAGCTCAGTCTGGGAAGGCCTCCTGGAGGAGGTGAGCTCTCAGACGGGCTTTGAAGGGAGGAAGAGAGCTAGCTTGGCGGATGTGGGAAGGGAGGGCATTCCAGGCCAGGGGGAGGATGTGGGCCGGGGGTCGGCGGTGGGATAGGAGAGAACGAGCCACAGTGAGGAGATGAGCGGCAGAGGAGCGGAGGGTGCGGGCTGGGCTGGAGAAGGACTTAGTCCCTGTTGCACATGGGACACACAGTCTAAGGAGGAGGAAAAACAGATGTTTCATCCCATTTTACAGATGAGTAAACTGGGGCACAGAGAAATTAAGTGGTTTGCCCGAGGTCACAGAGCAAGCAAGTGCTGGAGCAGGTTTAGAAGCCAGGTATTTTTGACTCCGAGGCCTGGGTTCTATCTTCTAGGCCGTGCTGTTTCCCCTGGTTATTATCCCCCGCTTATTATCCCAAGGAAAGGATCTGACAGTCCATTTCTGTCCATTGTTAGGGATCGTTTACTCAGGTAGCTGCAAATTCAATGTGAGCTTCACTGATTTTACCCAAGAGCCTCTAGGGAGATGGGAAAGGGTGAATCACTCTCTTGTTTGCAAAAAGCGTGGCATTAATCATCCCATACCTTGACTTTCTGGGCAGGGGTGACGTGTTTTTGATTTTTTATCTTATTAAAGTTATGCTCAAGTTGTTTGTGGAGCAGCATAAATCTCCGGGTTCTCTGCTTGCAATCTCTCCAGGTAAGGAAAAGGCGAAGTGAATCTGTCATTGCTGAAAATGCTAAAGATCAGCAAGTGCAGAGTTACTGTAGACATGACCTTCTTCCTTCATTACCCTTTGCCGGTCCCGTGAGTGGGGAGAAGATTGAGTGCTCAGAAACAATGGGGCAGATTTTCTGTCTTGCCCAGAAATGTTTCTGCTCATCATCGGCCACGTTCACTCGGCAATTTTCCCCCGTGGGTGTCTCGAGGTGACAGAGGAGGCGGTCCCTTTGGATCGCCAGAAATAACAATAATAATAATGATGATGTTTGGATCGCCAGAAATAATAATAGTGATAATGATGGCATTTATTAAGTGCTTACTATGTGAAAAGCACTGTTCTAAGCTCTGGGGAGGTTACAAGGTGATCAGGTTGTCCCACGGGGGGCTCATAATCTTAATCCCCATTTAACAGATGAGGTCGCTGAGGCACAGAGAAGTGAAGTGACTTGCCCGAAGTCACACAGCTGACAATTGGCAGAGCTGGAATTCGAACCCATTAACTCTGACTCCAAAGCCCAGGCTCTTTTCACTGAGCCACGCTGCTTTCATTCATTCATTCATTCATTCATTCAATCGTATTTATTGAGCACTTACTTTGTGCAGAGCATTGTACAAAGCACTTGGGAAGTACAAGTTGGCAACATATAGAGACGGTCCCTACCCAACAGCGGGCTCACAGTCTAGAAGGGAAAGTCCCCTACTCAAAGCCTACTCAGGACTCAAAACCCTCCAAGAGGCTTTCCCAGATTCAGCCCCACTTTTCCTCATCTCCCACTCCCTTCTTCGTCCCCCTGACTTGCTCCTTTTTTTCTTCCCCCCCTCCCAGCCCACAGAAGTTACGTATACATCTATTTCATTTATTTGTATTAATATATATTTCTATTGATGTCTGTCCCCCCACCTAGACTTTGAGCTCATCATGGGCCGGGATTTTTGCTCTTTATTGTTGTAATGTACTTTCCTAAGGGCTTAGTACAGTGCTCTGCACACAGCAAGTGCTTAATAAATACGATCGAATGAAAGAATGATCGAATGAAGCGGAGAGGTCATTCAGGGAGCAATCTCTGCAGTGGGGCTGAGGCTTGGATACGGGAGAAGAGCATGGCCTAATGGATAGAGCCCAGGCCTGGGAGTGAGAAGGAACTGGGTTCTAATCCCGGCTCTGCCACTCATTCACTCATTCATTCATTCAATCGTATTTATTGAGTGCTTACTGAGTGCTGAGCACTGCAGTAAGCGCTTGGGAAGTACAAGTTGGTAACATATAGAAACGGTTCCTATCCCAACAACGGGCTCACAATCTAGAATGGGGAGACAGACAACAAAACACGTGGACAGGTGTCAAGTCGTCAGACCAAATAGAATTAAAGCAAGATGCCCATCATTAACATAATAAATAGAATAGTAAATATGTACAAGTAAAATCAATAGAGTAATAAATCTGTACAAACATCTATACAGGTGCTGTAGGGAGGGGAAGGAGGTAGGGCTGGGGGGATGGGGAGGAGAAGAGGAAAAAGGGGGCTCAGTCTGGGAAGGCCTCTTGGAGGAGGTGAGCTCTCGGTAGGGCTTTGAAGGAAGGAAGAGAGCTACCTTGGCGGATGTATGGAGGGAGGGCATTCCAGGCCAGGGGGAGGACGTGACACTCACACTCATCTGCTGTGTGACCTTGGGTGAGTCACTTAGCTTCTCTGTGCCTCGATTTCCTCAAATATAAAAAGGGGATACCTCTTCTCCCTCCTATTTAGACTGTGAACCTCATGTGGGACAGGGACTGTGCCCAGCCTAATTAACTTGTACCTACCTCAGAGATTGGAACAGCGTTTGACACATAGTAAGCACTTAACAGATGGCATATTTTTTTCATCAAATGCCAAGTCAGGGTCTGCAGTTCTTGCCACATTGTGCTCATGGAAGTGTTGTCCATTTTTGTGCTGTCTGCGTAGCCCATTGTTGGGTAGGGATTGTCTCTCTCTGTTTTGAATTGTGTAGAAGCAGCGTGGCTCAGGGGAAAGAGCCCAGGCTTGGGAGTCAGAGGTCATGGGTTCTAAACCGGGCTCCGCCACTTGTCAGCTGTGTGACTTTGGGCAGGTCCCTTAACTTCTCTGTGCCTCAGTTGCCTCATCTGTAAAATGGGGATTAATAATAATAATAATAAGGGCATTTATTAAGCACTTACTATGTGCAAAGCACTGTTCTAAGCGCTGGGGAGGTTACAAGGTGATCAGGTTGTCCCACGGGGGGCTCACAGTTTTAATCCCCATTTTACAGATGAGGTCATGAGAATTAAGAATGTGAGCCCCACGTGGGACAACCTGATCACCTTGTATCCCCCCCAGTGCTTAGAAAAGTGCTTTGCACATAGTAAGCACTTAACAAATACCATTATTATTATTATTATTATTATTATCATTATTATTATTATTATTATTACCTTCCAAGTGCTTAGTAGAGTGCTCTGCACACAGTAAGTGCTCAATAAATGCGATTGAATAAATGAATGGATAGAACATGGGCTTGGGAGTCAGAAGGTCATGGGCTCTAATCCCACTTCTGCCACTTGTCTGCTGTGCAGCCTTGGGTAAGTCATTTCACTTCTCTGTACCTCAGTTACATCATCTGCAAGATATGGGTATCGAGATACCTTCATTCATTCAGTCATTCAATCATAGTTATTGAGCACTTACTGTGTGCAGAGCGCAGTACTAAGAGCATGGGAAGTAAAAGTTGGCAACGTACAGAGACGGTCCCTACCCAACAACTCTCTACCCTCCCCAGCACTTAAAACAGTGCTTCACATGTAGTAAGCGCTTAACAAATGCCATCATCATTATTATTATTACATATCAGGCACTGTACTAAGCACCAGGGTAGATACAAGGAAATTGGGTCCGGTACAGTCCGTGTCCCACGTGGGGCTCACAGTCTCAATTCCCATTTTACAGTTGAGGTAACTGAGACCCAGAGAAGTTAAGTGCTTTGTCCAAGGTCACACCACAGACAAGTAGCGGAAATGGGATTAGAACCCATGACCTTCTGGCTCCCAAGCCCGTGGTCTGTCCACTATACCATGTCAGCGATATCATCTCCAAATTCATTCATTTATTCATTCATTCAATCGTATTTATTGAGCACTTACTGTGTGCAGAGCACTGTACTAAGCTATGAAAGACACATTCTAACATACAAATTGTAAACTCCTTAAGGACAAGTTTCATATCTAACTCTCTTGTACTCTCTCCAGCACATACAGCAGATTTCTACACACAGTAAATGCTCCCTAAATACTTTTAATTGAGTGAATGTTGTTCATGTGTTTACTTCAGTGTTTCTTTAATACCGATTTGCCAATCATACTGGAATTGCAATTAGAATTGCAAAGTAGAGATAGTGCAGAATTTAATTTTCTCAGTTACAAGCATTTCCAGAATTCAACCATCCCTACCTCTTTCCTTGTACAATTGGCGACTCTATTAGTCTGTGCACCTCAGAATTTGATCAACTGCAGATAATTGCAGATGTTTTTTTTTTTAACTTGACCAAAAATGTCTTCTCTGATGTTTGCTGCCACTCTGTATAAAATACAAGTAAAGGCCGTGTTAGAAAAATTGTTAAAAGACTTACAGAAAATAGGCATCAGATCCACTCTTTCAAAACCGAATGTCAAACTTTTCGATGGTTTCCCACGGAGAGGAAGGTTTTACTCCTTGTTACAGCAATTTGATCATCCAATTTGGCAGAGATCAAAAGCAGGGAAGAAGAGAAAGAGAGGCTCAGAGTGGGGAGATAAAGGGGGAAGGAGCCCTGCAAAAAATCAAAGAGCAGTGGGCCAATAGCATTTTTACAAGCTCCGACCTCTGGCAATGACTTTAATAGTGCTTTCCGCGGCCTAACCGTGGTCAGAGCAGTAGCTGGAAAGCTTGTTTTTTTAATTTGTCTCTCTCTGATATTTTTCTCGTGTCATACCAAGAGACTGTCCTTCATTCCCACATTCCAGACAACACTCCTTCAAATCTCAAAGTCACCTTTAATTCCTAACTCCTCCTCACTATGAATCTCCCGTCCCTGAAATCCACCTCTTTTCTCAGCCCAGGATAAAAAATTCTCCAATCGTTTCCCACCCTGAATTCTCCCTTTGCCCACCAAGTCCGCAGACACAGATGATCCAGAAGTCTAGGGCTTCCCCCATGATACCTATCAATCGAATTAATTCATATACTATGAGCGATTTCTTCTGGGCATGAACAAGGCTAATCACGGCCAACATTGATTTGAGGCTTCACCTAGCTGGATAATTTGAACATATAGATCAATGCAAAATCACCTAAATCGATTAGTTTCATTTTGATTCATAATTTCAAATGCAGGGACAGGTCAGAAGTTTCAAATCTCCCCCACTGTTCTGCTTTATCTTTATATTTTATTTTTTTAATGGTACAGTCCCTTTATAGGGTAAGGTTGTTGTTGTCAGGGAACTCTATTCTATTGTGTTCTCCCAAGCACTTATTATAGTGCTCTGTGGACAGTAAGTGCTCAATAAATATGATTGATTAATTGGTACTTGTTGAACGTTTGCTAGGTTTCAAACACCGTTCTGAAGTTCTGGGGTAGATATGAGGAAATCAGCTTGGACACAGCCCCTGTCCCACATGGGGCTTACAGTCTTAATCCCCATTTTAAAGATTAAGTAACTGAGGCACAGAGAAGTTAAGTGACTTGCCCATACTGGCCACTGAATTAGAACCCAGGTCCTTTGATTTCCAGGTCCATGCTCTTTCCACTAGGTCACACTACTTCTCAGACTGCTTTTATTTGAAGAATGCAGTTCAGATCAAAACTCAACAAACTCTGTCAAAATAGTCTCAGACACGGTTGTTTAACTCATAGTCAAATGACAGATCATTCACAAAATAGCTTTTCTCAAAGCTTTTCTGGGTCTTCATTGAGCCTAATTGAATGACCGTAATACAGACTTCTCTTTCCCTCTAGACTGTAAGCTCGTGGGCAGGAAACATGTTTACCAACTCTGTTGTAGTATACTCTTCCAAGCATCAAGTACAGTGCTCAATAAATACTACTGATTGATAGATTGAATGTCCAATCCTTACAGAGTAAACAGTATCTGCTTGGGTTTGATTTCCCCATAGCTATCTGATCACAATGAGAACTGAAAAAATAATAATCAGTGACTATCAGCAGGTAGGAGAAAGCACTTAGTACACTGTTTTGCATAGACTAAGGGCTCAATAAATACAATTGAATGAATGAATATTCTGGCAGCCAATTCTTCTTTGCCTATTAGGCTGTAGAGCAGAAGAACCACAACAATTTGAATCACCTTGGTATGTTAAGACTTAGCAAGACGACGCAGGTACATTAGCTCTTTCTATGGATATAAAAGAACTTGCATTATCCAAAGGATTAGAGGTAATTCCAAGCACTTAGCACAGTGCCTGCACACATACAAAATCCTCAATAAACAGCATGGATTGATTGATTATCACGAAGAAGATACATACATATTCTAATGGTAAAGCAGGCCTGGGGGAAGCAGGAAGAGAACTGAATATTTAGAAACTGTCCAAGACTTATAGTTGAAGAGAAAAGACAGTTGTCCTTCTTTGTTTCCTGTTGGTATATCTAGAGAGAGGATATTCACAGGGTGGCCATCACTGGGTAGCTTTCATGAGGACAATCTGTTTTTTAGCCTACCACATGTTAATCAATCAGTCGTGTTTATTGAGCACTTATGGTGTGTAGGGAACTGTACTAAGTACTTGGGAGAGTGCAACGGAAGCAGCGTGGCTCAGTGGAAAGAGCATGGGCTTTGGAGTCAGAGGTCATGGGTTCAAATCCTGGCTCTGCCAATTGTCAGCTGTGTGACTTTGGGCAAGTCACTTCACTTCTCTGGGCCTCAGTTACCTCATCTGTAAAATGGGGATTAAGACTGTGAGCCCCCCGTGGGACAACCTGATCACCTTGTAACCTCCCCAGCGCTCAGAACAGTGCTTTGCACATAGTAAGTGCTTAGTAAATGCTATCATTATTGTTATTATTATTGCAACATAATATAACAACAGACACATTCCCTTACAACAATGAGTTTACAGTCTAGTATATGGATGCATTAGTATTTAGTATGTGGATGCATTAGTATTACAGTATTTTATTTCTTCCCAGAGATGGTGTGGAAATAGATGTGTCACAAAGGGGAAGGTACTGAGGCCTCACTAAAATGCATGATTAATTGGTTCAAACATACCTACTCCCTCCTCATAATTCCCAAATCCAGCTGACCACAGCCATATCAAAGGCCTTTTTAAAATCCCACCAGCCTCCCTGACTTCATTCGTCAACATCTGGAACTGTGGAAACCTATCATCAATATTTAGCACTGGAATTTTAATGTAATGGTATTTGTTTAATGCTTTCTATAATAATAATGGCACTGGTTAAGTGCTTACTATGTGCCAAGCACTGTTCTAAGAGCTGGGGAGGATTCAAGGTGATCAGGTTGTCCCATGTGGGGCTCACAGTCTTAATCCCCATTTTACAGATGAGGTAACTGAGGCACATGGAAGTGAAGTGACTTGCCCCAAATCACACAGCTGACAAGTGGCAGAGCCGGGATTTGAACCCATGACCTCTGACTCTCAAGCCCGTGCTCTTTCCACTGAGCCACGCTGCTTCTATGTGCCAGGCAATGTAATAATAATTGTAAGAATGATAATTATGGTATTTGTTAAGCACTTACTATGTGCAAAGTACTGTTCTAAGTGCTGAGGGTGATACAAGGTGATCAGGTTGTCCTACGTGGGGCTCACAGTCTTAATCCCCATTTTACAGATGAGGTAACTGAGGCAGAGAAAAGTGAAGTGATTTGCCCAAGCTTACAAAGCAGACAAGGGGCAGACCCTGGATTAGAACCACGTCCTTCTGACTCCCAGTCCTTTGCTTTAATCACTAGGCCATGCTGCTTCTCATTTCATTTTATTTTATTCTATTTGATTCAATTTGATTTTATGTTCTTATTTGATTTACAATGATCCGCAGCCTTCGTGACTTAGATTTATTCAATTAATTGTATTTCTCACCCCCTACCGCGGGCAGACTACTATTCTAAGTGCTGTGGAGAAGACCACAGAGTTAGTAGATATGATCTCCCCTCCTTCCTCTCCCCCTCCTCCCCCTCTCCACCCCCCAAACTTACCTCCTTCCCTTCCCCACAGCACCTGTATATATGAATATATATTTGTACATATTTATTACTCTATTTCGCTTGTACATATCTGCTCTATTTATTTTATTTTGTTAATATGTTTTGTTCTCTGTCTCCCCCTTCTAGACTGTGAGTCCACTGTTGGGTAGGGACCGTCTCTAGATGTTGCCAACTTGTACTTCCCACGCGCTTAGTATAGTGCTCTGCACACAGTAAGCGCTCAATAAATATGATTGATTGATTGATTGATTGATTGATCTCTGCCCATCCAGATTCTACAGTCTAGCGGGAGAGGCAAACGCGAAAAGAGCTGCTCGTATGCTCTGTACCCTGGTAAACCACAGAGATATGAAAAGGGGAAAATACATAAGTTGATAAATGGGTGATGCTGTGATTGGAGAAATGGCAAGTCTGGAAAGGGGAGGTTTAATGAGGGAATGTCTCCTGGAGCAGTCCATAGGTTCAAGGGTGAGACAGATCTGGATCCGAAGCCAGCAAGGAATGAAATAGAACAAGGAAATTTAGCCATTGATCTGACCCCATTTGACAGCACACGGAATCAAGGATTTAGAGTGGACTGAATCACTGGTGAATCTAAAGTCAATTTTAAAATAATGCTAACGTAGTATCAGATTTCATACCTGTTGTGAGATAATCACAGTTCTAAGGGCTAGAAGCACTTCACTTTGCACTTTGTCTTTATAATACTCTGACACCAAGACCTTGGATCCAAGCAATGACTTTATATGGTTCTTTTATCAAATACTTTACATGCCGAAAGAGAGATGACTCTCGTGTAGGAATATAATGCCCAGCGTTCTCAGAACGGGAATTTGGGTCCTATCATTTTTTTTCTGAAACCATCAGGTCAATATAAGTAATTTTGGAAAAATCATGAATTCTTTCAGTGAAAGAAGTAGCATTGCATCATTTCTTCCTCCCCTGATTTCAATTACTGATTACACTTCAGTGTTTCTGATAAAAGAGAGGGCATAGATGAGTCTAGCATTTGGCTATGTTGCTATAAACAAAGCCAAAAAACAATATGAATGTTAGGAAATAACATTTCTAGGAGCCAGATTTACTGGAATTGCCTGCTGTAATTCATTATATTTTATTTGGACTGTCTTTTTATATAAAAAACTCAGGTGCACTAAGGGTGCACTCGCAGAATTTGTAATCAGCAGTTTTAAAAATAGACAATCAATCTGAATAAAATCGAAGCATGTTTTTCTCTACAGCATGTCATATTTTAAGGTGTCAGAATAGCACTATAAGTTATGCAGGGTCACAGGTTTTCCTTCTCACATTTACTGTAGAAAAAAATGGCTTAATTTGTTTGAAAGAATTTCCTCTATTTTCAGTTTTAAAAAAGAACCGCTTATGAAATCATGTTGTCAGGTATTTCAAGTTGGAAAATGATGGGAGAAACAGTGTGGTGTAGTGGAAATAACAAAACTTATTTTGTTTTGTTTTCATGGTTGCCTCCCCCCTTATAGACTATGAGCCCATTTTTGGGTAGGGATTGTTTCTATCTCTTGCTGAATTGTACTCTCCATTCATTCATTCATTCAATCGTATTTATTGAGCACTTACTGTGTGCTTGGGAAGTACACGTTGGCAACATAAGCACTTAATACGATGCTCTGCATACAATTAGCTCCGCACACAGTAAGTGCTCAATAAATATGATTGATTGAATGAATGAATGAATGGAGAGTACAATTCAGCAACAGATAGAGACAAACCCTTTGCCTTCCATGCGACCTTTGGCAAATCACTTAACTTCTCTGTGCCTCAGTTTCCTCATCTATATAATAAGGATTAAATACCTGTTCTTCCTCTTACTTAGCCTGTGAGCCCCATGTAGGACAGGGAATGGGTCTGACCAGATTATCTTCTATCCACTACAGAGTTTTGCTCATAAGCATTTAAGAAGGACTACTCTTTTTTAGTAACATCATACAATTAAGAAGCAGTGTGGTCTTAAGGAAAGAGCACAGGATTGGAGGTCAGGAGATCTGGATTCTAATCCTAGCTCACTTTCTTGCTGTGTGATCACGGGCAAGTTCTTTAAATGATCTGCGCCTCAATTTCTTCATTTCTATAATATCCATTCTCCCTCCCCCTTAGCTTGTGATTTCCTGATTTCACTGTATCTAACCCAGCCCTCAGTACAGTTCTGTACACTAAGTGCTTATTATTATTGTTATCATTATCATTGTTAATTATAAAAGTATAATAGAAGACAGCATGATTCATGCCCACAAAGACTTTATAATCCAGAAGGAAGACTGTCGTAAAATCATTGACAAATATTGAAGCATTCAAATAGTAGTGTACGAACCAGCTGTATAAGAATGCAATGAAGACCTAAGTGCAGAAGAACTTCCCGTCAAAGTTTAAATGAACTGAAGGTTGTTAAAATATCTGATTTCCTTTGGGTTATTTTTGGATTTCAAACGACCTGCCCTCAGGATTTTTTGATCCCTAAACGCAAAGTTTCCTAGAAGATAACAAACCATTTCAGATTTGAGTTTGTAGCAGTGATAATGCCTCTTGGCTGTCAACTCATTGTGGGCAGGGAACATCTCTACCAACTCTGCAGTATTGTACCTTCTCAGCACTTAGTACAGTGCTCTGCACATACTAAGCGCTCAATAAATGTCATTAATTGGTTGATAGTAATATTAGTATTTATAAAGTGCTTACTGCATGCAGCGCAGTGTACTAAGCTCTTAGAGAGAATGCCCAGTGGTGGGAAATAACATGACTGTGATAAGAAACCCTGGTCTATAAGAAATAAATTTAGGGTCCGAGAGATTGGTGCCTAGATTCAGGATTCACCAATAGTCTGCTGGGTCACCTTGGGCAAGTCACTTAACCCTACCAAGTATCATTTTTCTCATCTGTAAAATGGGAATAATAATACCTCACCAGCCTGTAGTGAGGATGAAATCGGATTACGTGAATGCATTAGGGAAGCCTGAAAGCATTGTGTAAATACAAGGTATTAGTATTAAAAGCAATGTTTATTAAGCTTCAATGTTTCACTGTTGTTTATGTAGTTTACGGCACGTAGTTTATAGCATGAAGTTTACGGCAATTTTTCAGGCTTTTTGCTTTTTTAAATAACACAAAATAATTGGGGAAGGGTTTTTTTTTTTTTTTAATGAATGAGTTCCAGAAGCTTTTCACAAAAGAAATTTTGACAGGCAAATTGCTGAATTTGTGTCTTAAATGTACATGGATTTGACATGGTTATGAGATCGCCTTTATTTAGTTCTAATTGGAAAGGAAATGTATTCTCATTTTGATGCAGTATCTGTTCTCAAAATGAGAATTATGTCTCTGTCCATCTAAGTGTCTAGATGTGAGTAGGTTGGTTTTCAAGACAGGGAGATTGTATAAGAGAAAATGAAAAACTCTACCCAGTTCCTCTCAGATGAATGCAATTTGGTGGATAATAAATCAATCAGTGACATTTATTGAGCACTCACTGTATGCAGAACACTCTAATGAGCACTTAAACTATTTAATTAAAAAAGCTTATATAAAACAGGATAATGACCCTAAATTTGATTAATGCCTCTAGGTTACAAAACTTGGAACTGAAACCAATATTTCCAGAGGAAAACACCTTGTTGATATGGTAGACATTTTTGAATGCCCCATCTCCACTTGCAGATATTGAAATTTTGCAGGGTAAAATGTTCCACTTACATTCTGAATTGCTGAAAATGTATTTAAGGACAATTATGTTCAAAAACACCGGCACACTCATCTTTGTAGTCGCTCAACCATTTCAAAGACCAAATGACAAATTCAGCCCCATTAAGAGAGCTGTTTGTGAAGCTCATTAGCAGCAAGTATTCCAGTGCACGAAGAATATTTAATAAAATGTAATAACCCCTAAATGCTTAGGTTAGTGGCATATTTTGCCGCTGTAAGGAACACACGTTGAATTTTTGTTTCAATCCAAAGCCCCTGGACTTTAAAAATATCATCCCTGCTGGGGAGAGCACTTGTCTACATAGAGTGGTGTTATTATTTATTGCTACAATATTGAGGAGATTTATTCAATAAGGAATGCAAATTAAATTTAAACAAAAGAAAATTTAGGGAATACAGCAATTTCAAAACACGTGCCCTATTAGTTGGAATTGGTTGAAACACAGCCTAAGTGGCATTTACTTGAAATGGAGTCTTCAGTTTCATTAGAGAAGCAGCGTGGCTCAATGGAAAGAGCCCGGGCTTTGGAGTCAGAGGTCATGGGTTCAAATCCTGGCTCCACCAATTGTCAGCAGTGTGACTTTGGGCAAGTCACTTCACTTCTCTGGCCCTCAGTTCCCTCATCTGGAAAAGGGGGAGTAAGATTGTGAGCCCCACGTGGGACAACCTAATCACCTTGTATCCCCCAGCGCTTAGAACAGTGCTTTGCACATAGTAAGTGCTTAACAAATACCATCGTCATTACTGCTGTATGAAGGAATTGCTTCCAAAAAGCAGGCTCATCCTTGGGAATGGGCATTCCAAACATTCCAAACACTGAGAAGCAGCATGGCTCAGTGGAAAGGGCACGGGCTTTGGAGTCAGAGATCATGGATTCAAATCCCAGCTCTGCCAACTGTCAGCTGTGTGACTTTGGTCAAGTCACTTAACTTCTCTGTGCCTCAGTTACCTCATCTGTAAAATGGGGATTAAAACTATGAGCCCCTTCTGGGACAACCTGATCATCTTGTAACCTCCCCAGTGCTTAGAACAGTGCTTTGCCTGCAGTAAACGCTTAACAAATGCCATCATTATTATTATCAGGAAGGATTTTCCCACATTCAGTCCCATGTCTTCCTCTCTGTAACTGTTTTAACCAGACTGCACCAACAGAAATCATTGCGAACCTCGGAGGAAGGACTTTCAGAGAGAAGGAGTTCATCTCTGTGAGCGGTGTAGGAAATAGCATGGCCTAATTGAAAAGCACAGGTCAGAAAGTCAGCAGATCTGAGATCTAATCCCGGCTTGACCCGTGACCTGCTGGGTGGATTTGGGCAAGTCATTTTACTTCTCTGGATCTCAGTTTCCTCATTTGTAAAATGGGAATTTTCTACCTATTCACACCCCTGTTAGGCTCTGAGCCCCATGTAGGAAGGAGGCTATGTCTGATCCAATTATCTCTTCTCTACCCCAGTAATGGCCACATAGTAAGCATTCAACAAATACATGATTGCTATTACTATAGCAAATGAAAGTCCGTATTTCGACTATAAAATGCTTCTTAATAATTATAATGGCATTTATTAAGCACTTACTATGTGCAAAGCACTGTTCTAAGTGCTGGGGAGGTTACAAGGTGATCAGGTTGTCCCATGGGGGGCTCACAGTGTTAATCCCCATTTTACAGATGACGGAACTGAGGCCCAGAGAAGTGAAGTGAAGAGAGTGCAATACAACAGAATTAGTGGGCATTCTCCCTGCCCATAATGAGTTTACAGAAAACTCTCCTGGCTTGGAATTAAACTGGCGAAAAATCGTTGGATAATGCTAGCTTCTAACGATCTAGTAGAGCAACTAGGTGGCACCAGAGAATCAAGCTTTTTCTTTCAGAAAAATGAATTTGAACCTGATAGCCCCACATTCCTGATCACTAATCACACCCACAGCCCCTCCTCATTCATTCATTCGATCGTATTTATTGAGCACTTACTGTGTGCAGAGCACTGTACTAAGCGCTTGGGAAGTCCAAGTTGGCAACATATAGAGACAGTCCCTACCCAACAGCGGGCTCACAGTCTAGAAGGGGGAGACAGACAACAAAACAAAACATATTAACAACATAAAATAAATAGAATAAATATGTACAAATAAAATAGAGCATAATAATAATAATAATAATGGTATTTATTAAGTGCTTACTATGTGCAAAGCACTGTTCTAAGCGCTGGGGAGGTTACAAGGTGATCAGGTTGCCCCACGGGGGGCTCACAGTTTTAATCCCCATTTTACAGATGAGGTAACTGAGGCACAGAGAAGTTAAGTGACTTGCCCAGAGTCACACAGCTGAAAAGTGGCTGAGCCGGGATTTGAACCCATGACCTCTGACTCCAAAGCCCGGGCTCTTTCCATTGAGCCACCCTGCTTCTCAAACAAACAAATGTGTACAAACATTTGTACAAAAACATTTGTATAAAAATGTATACAAACATTTATACAGGTGGTGTGGGGAGGGGAAGGAGGTAACGCGGGGGGATGGAAGGGGGAGGAGGGGGAGAGGAAGGAGGGGGCTCAGTGTGGGAAGGCCTCCTGGAGGAGGTGAGCTCTCAGTAGGGCTTTGAAGGGATGAAGAGAGCTAGCCAGGTGGATGTGCAGAGGGAGGGCATCCCGGGCCAGGGGGAGGACGTGGGCCGGGGGTCGATGGCGGGACAGGCGAGAACGAGGTATGGTGAGGAGATTAGCAGCAGAGGAGCGGAGGGTGTGGGCTGGGCTGGAGAAGGAGAGAAGGGAGGTGAGGTAGGAGGGAGTGAGGTGATGGAGAACCTTGAAGCCCAGGGTGAGGAGTTTTTGCCTGATGTGTAGGTTGATTGGCAGCCACTGGAGATTTTTGAGGAGGGGAGTAACATGCCCAGAGCGTTTCTGCACAAAGATGATCCGGGCAGCGGTGTGAAGTATGGATTGAAGTAGGGAGAGACAGGAGGAGCCTCAGTTAGGCTTCTTGGTGCATGAGGAAAATAATCTCACGCCTTCCTTTTGGAAGCCCCACCGATCCAATGGAGCCTCATTTGGTTCTTGTTAATGTACGGGGATGTCAACTCTATGGACTCAGAATCTACTCCTTCCACTAAAGGGTCTGGGAGCGATGAAGCCAGTCCAAGGAAAGATTTTTTTTATTATTTTTATTTTTAAGGCTCTGGCCTGTCCTTTGAGATATAGGAGACTCAGAAACAGCCAAACAGCAAGAGGAAATTCAACACGCTTTCATTCGTGGGTTAGCTTTGGAATTCCCTAACCCCAAATCCCTTAGCTGAAGGGAAAGACTCAGCCATGGAATAAAAAGGAAGAAGAAATATCATGATGAAACTAGAAGCTACTTTAAAGTTTTAAATTGATTTCTCAGAGACCCTCTCTCCTTCCCCTCCCCCCGCAAATTGCCATTCTTTAATCATTCATGTACAAAACAGGCCGAAGACAAAAAAATCCATTCATTCAACAATCGATGGTATTTATTGAAAGCCGATGAGTGTAAAATGCTGTACTGAAGTGCTTAGGAGAATAGAAGAGAGATTCACTTTCTCCGCCCTCATGGAGTTTGTAAACCAATGGGGCAGGCAGATGGATAAAAGTGATTTATCAAGAGTGGGAGAAGGAGGGAACATGAGCATATAACAGGATGTCATACTAATGTCAGGGTGACATACAATTAAATGTTTATACCGATGTACGTGGTGAAAATAGGAATAAGAATACACAAATGCTATGAGTGGCTGTTGGATTTGATACAAATTTGTCTTATGCCGTTGAGTCGTCTCCGACACACAGTGACGCCATGGACACATCGCTCCCAGAATGTCCCACCTTCATCTGCAATCCTTCTGGTGGTGGATTCAGAGAGTTTTCTTGGTAAAAATCCGGAAATGATTTACCATTGTCTCCTTCCCCGCAGTAAACTTGCGTCTTCGCCCTTTATTCTCTCCCATGCCGCTGCTGCCCAGAATGGGTGAGTTTTGACTTGTAGCAGATTGCCACTCGCTAGCCACTGCCCAAGCTAGGAATGAAATAATAATAATAATAATAATAATAATGATAATAATAATAATAATAATAATAATAGCATTTATCAAGTCCTTACTATGCGCAAACCACTGTTCTAAGCGCTGGGGAGGTTACAAGGTGATCAGGCTGTCCCACAGGGGGGCTCACAGTCTTCATCCCCATTTTCCAGATGAGGTCACTGAGGCCCAGAGAAGTGAAGTGACTTGCCCAAAGTCACACAGCTGGCAAATGGGTAGACCTCTGCTTCACTCTCCCTCCCATAATGGTAGAGGACTGGAAACAATCCAGCAGTGATCCTGAGAGGGGGTTGATACAAACATGGGGTTGTATATTGAGTGGGGAAGACTTCCTGGAGGAGGTGGGATTTTTAGGAAGGCTTTGAAAATGTAGAGATCCAGGACAAGTTAACTAAAAAAGACGGAGCTTTAATGCCACAGTTTAATTGTATATTTAGAGAAAATCTGTTGCATATAGGATATCAATCAGTGGATCAAAGACATTTATTGAATGCTTTCTGTGTGCAGAACAGGGGTCTAGGAGTCCATGGATCTGGATTCTAATCCCACCTCTGCACCTTTTAAAAAAAAAATCATATGTGTCCAACACTGGTGTAATAGCTGGGGTAGATACAAATTAATTAGGTTTTATGTAGTTCCTGTCATGCATGGGGCTCACAGTCTAAGTAGGAGGGAGAAGAGGAGAACTGAGGCACAGCGAAGTGAAGTGGCTTGTCCAAGGTAACACAGCAATTGACAGAGGTGAGATTAGACTACAAGTCCTCTTTCCACTAGGCCATACTGCTTCTCACTAAGCAATGCTGTTTCACCTTGGGCAAGTCACTTAATTGTTCTATGGGCCGATTGCCTTATCTGGAAAATGGAAATTAAATCCTCTTCTCCCTCCTATTTAGACGGTGAGGCCGGCGTGGATCAGGGTGTGCACCTGACCTGATTAAATTGTTAAGTGCAGTGCTTGACATCTAGGTGGGCCCCAGACTGAGCCCCCTTTTTCCTCTCCTCCTCCCCATCCCCGACGCCCCACCTCCTTCCCCTCCCCTCAGCACCTGTATATATGTCTGTACAGATTTATCACTCTATTTATTTTGCTTGTACATATTTACTATTCTATTTATTTTGTTAATCATGTGCATTTAGCTTTATTTCTATTTGTCTGACAACTTGACACCCGTCTACATGTTTTGTTTTGTTGTCTGTCTTCCCCTTCTAGACTGTAAGCCCGTTGTGGAGTAGGGACCGTCTCTATATGTTGCCGACTTGTACTTCCCAAGCGCTTAGTACAATGCTCTGCACACAGTAAGTGCTCAATAAAAATGAACGAATGAATAGGAAGTGTTTCATAAATTCCACAATTATTATTATTATTGTAAAATAATCCGTGTCCCACATGGGGCTCACACTCTTTATCCCCATTGTACAGACAAGGGAACTGAGGCACGAAGAAGTTAAGTTACTTGCCCAAGGTCAACCAGTAGACAAATGTGAACCAAAATCTACAATCTAAAAGAGGAGAAGTTTATCCAACTGAGGGCAAAGCCGACCTCATTTCCTGTTCTAAGCCTCCATTTCCTCTTCTCCCACTCCCTTCTGCTTCGCCCTGCATGTGATCCCTTAATTCACCCTTCAATCAGCTTCGCAGCACTTATAGACATACAATAATAATAATAATGATAATAATGGCATTTATTAAGCACTTACTATGTGCAAAGCACTGTTCTAAGCACTGGGGAGGTTACAAGGTGATCAGGTTGTCCCACGGGGGGCTCACAATCTTCATCCCCATTCTACAGATGTGGTAACTAAGGCCCAGAGAAGCGAAGTGTCTTGCCCAAAGTCACACAGCTGACAATTGGCAGAGCCAGGATTTGAACCCATGACCTCTGACTCCAAAGCCCTTGCTCTTTCCACTGAGCGACACTGCTTCTCTGCATCTCAATAAGTTACTTATTTATAATCAATGTGTCTCCCACTCTAGACTGTAAACTCATTATGGAAGGTTTCTGCTTTTTTCTATTAGAAAAGTAGTGTGGCTTAGTGGAAATAGCCCGGGCTTTGGAGTCAGAGGTCAGGAGTTCAAATCCCAGCCCTGTCACTTGTCAGCTGTGTGACTTTGGGCAAGTCACTTAACTTCTCTGTGCCTCAGTTACCTCATCTGTAAAATGGGGATTAAGACTGTGAGCCCCCCATGGGACAACCTGATCACCTAATCTCCCCAGTGCTTAGAACAGTGCTTTGCACATAGTCAGCACTTAATAAATATTATTATTATTTTTATTACTATTACATTGTCCTCTCCCAAGAGCTTAGTACAGGGCTCTGCACACAAAAAGCTCTCGACCAAAGTGATAGATCTATTCACTGATTGCAGGGCTAGAAGTCCTTGAGGTTTCTCTTCTCCTGGCTGGGAGGGGACGCACCAGCAATTCTCCATTCCTCACTTTTTTACCCCTCATCAATCAATTGTATTTATTGAGCGCTTACTGTGTGCACAGCACACAGTCTCACAGTCTAGAAGGGGGGGAGACAGACAACAAAACAAAGAAAAAACAAGTAGACAGGCTTGCTATAAAGACTGTGTTTTACCCTATTTTGTCAGGAAATATGATTTAAGAGGAAGTTGAATTCGTAAGCAATCATAATAGTAATGATATCTGTTAAGCACTTATTAGGGTGCCAAGCACCGTTCTAAGCACTGGGGTAGATACAAGGTAATCAGGTTGTCCCACATGGGCCTCACAGTTTTAATTCCCATTTTACAGGTACATATTTTCCTGAGGCACAGAGAAGTTTAACGGCTTGCCCAAGGTCTCTGGGCAAGTCTTACTCTGGACTTGAAGCTAGCAAATCCAGATATTACTACTTGCATATTTAGTAGTATGCTAAATGGCCACAACTATGGATAGCACCTTGTCCTCTTCAACCACAAGCACACCAAGAGGTGTCCTTTACCTTCAGTGGCATCTCCTTCAAATATGAAGGGGAACTATATTCACTCATTCATTCATTCAATCGTATTTGTTGAGCGCTTACTGTGTGCAGAGCACTGTACTAAGCACTTGGAGAGTACAATTCGGCAACAGATAGAGACGGTCCCTACCCAACAACGGGCTCACAGTCTAGAAGGGGGAGACACAGTGTAGAAGGGGTCTGAAATGATCATCATGTACACACCTCAATGCTTAGCACACAATATATGGTTGACAAATGAAGCAACAACACAAGAACAACCATTTAGAGCATGACCTCTAGACTGTAAGCTCCTCTCTAGGCTGTATAAGCTCATTTTGGGCAAGGAATGCGTCCGTTTATTGTTGTATTTTTTCATTCAATAGTATTTATTGAGCGCTTACTGTGTGCAGAGCATTGTACGAAGTGCTTGGCAGAGTACAAAATAACAAATAGACACAATTCCTATTCTCCCAAGTGCTTAGCACACAGTAAGTACTCAATAAATACTCATTAAATTTCCCCAGCTGCCATATTTCATGTCAAAATTACTAAAAAGCAAGGCTGAACTCCACAGAAGTGATTGTCCGCGTGGCTGGCTGCCTCCCTATTTATTTCCTGGAGAAAATACATTACGATCTGGAGAGGAGCAAAAGAAGATCAGAGCAAGTTTCCTTGGTGAGAACTCCACGAGGAGCCAGAGTTGCCAAGCTAGTGTCTTTAGGAAACTGTTTCAGACATCCCTCCTCCAGCAGGGAGTGAAGATAAATAATCTAATCAGGGACAGAAGGCTCCTTGCTTGCACCTGAAGAAAGTCAGCAGTAAGTGCGAGCTATTGCTTAGAGCCCCCGAAAGGAAGATCCTCATCTTGGCACAACCTGGATTTTCTCCCAAACGCTTTCGAGCACACGCAAATGTGAAGCAGCCAAGCTCCAATCCTTTGTAGCCGAAACTCCTCTGACGTTCAAATTGCCGTTTACGGAGCCATCCGAAACGTGTCCTGCCTTATGTTGGGAGGCAGAAATGAAAAGGCATTTTCAAAGTGATTCTGCTTTTGGAAAAAATGATCAATCCATTAATCAATCATTAATCAACAGCTGTCACTGAGAGCCTGTTGACTGGGAAGCACTGTAATAATAATAATAATGACAGTAGTGGTACTGAGCCACTGGGGTGGATACAAGTAATTTGGACATAGTTCCTATCCCACAGAGTGCTCACTGTCTTAGTCCCCATTTTAAAGATGGGGCAACTGAAGTACAGAGAAGTAAAGCAACTGGCCCGAGGTCACACAGCAGAAAGGTGGCAGAGGTGGGATTAGAACTCAGATCCTTCTGACTCCAGGCCCGTGCTCTTTCATTCATTCATTCATTCAACTGTATTTATTGAGCGCTTACTGTGTGTAGAGCACTGTACTAAGCACTTGGGAAGTACAAGTTGGCAACATATCGAGACGGTCCCTACCCAACAGCGGGTTTATAGTCTAGAAGGGCAAGACAGACAACAAAATGAAACATATTAACAAAATAAAATAAATAGAATAACTATGTACAAGTAAAATAGAGTAATAAATACGTACAAACATATATACATATATACAGGCACTGTGGGGAGGGGAAGGAGGTAAGGTGGGGAGAATGGGGAGGGGAGGAAGGAGGGGGCTCAGTCTGGGAAGTGCTCTTCCACTAGGCCATGTTGCTTTTCAAAAGCTTGGGTGGGTAAAACAGTACAACTGGGTACACATGCTTAATACAGCACACAGTAAGCGCTCGATAAATACCACTGAATGAATGAACTTCCTATAACACTTATATACACACCTTACATAGTCTCTTAATTCATTCAGTCGTATTTATTGAGTGCTTACTGTGTGCAGAGCACCATACAAAGTGCTTGGGAAGTACAAGTTGGCAACATATAGAGACGGTCCCTACCCAACAGCGGGCTCACAGTCTAAAGAAACTCACACAGATACATATGCCTTACATACCTTATGGCTTAAGTGGTAACGTATCTAGTTTATTGTTTCTAATTCTATCGTCGCCTCTCAGAGTAGCACCTGGAGAGTTTCCAGTTCTCTACCATTCTCCACTCTGGGAGGGAGAGTCAAGCAGAGGCCTGTCCATTCCATTCCTAGCTTGGGCAGTGGCTAGCGAGTGGCAGGCAATCTGCTACAAGTCAAAACTCACCCGTGCTGGGCAGCAACGACACGGGAGAGTCAATCAATCAATCATCAATCAATCAATCGTATTTATTGAGCACTTACTGTTTGCAGAGCACTGTACTAAGTGCTTGGGAAATACAAGTTGGCAACATATAGAGACAGTCCCTACCCAACAGTGGGCTCACAGTCTAAAAGGGGGAGACAGAGAACAAAACCAAACATACTAACAAAATAAAATAAATAGAATAGATATGTACAAGTAAAATAAATAGAGTAATAAATATGTACAAACATATATACAGGTATATATGTCGAGGGTGGAGACTCTAGTTGACTGCACGGAAGGAGGTGATGGTAAACCACCTCCGGATTTTTCAATCAATCAATCCATCAATCAATCGTATTTATTGAGCGCTTACTGTGTGCAGAGTACTGTACTAAGCACTTGGGAAGTACAAGTTGGCAACATATAGAGACATTCCCTACCCAACAGTGGGCTCACAGTCTAAAAGGGGGTGACAGAGAACAAAACCAAACACCCAGAAAACTCTCTGGATCCACTACCAGAAGGACTGCAGATGGAGGTGGGATGTTGTGGGAGAGATATGTCCATGGCGTCGCTATGGTTCGAACACGACTCGACGGAATAAGCCAATGACAATTCTGTCGTGCTCCTCCAAACTCTATACACGGTATTTGATAAATACTACTGATTGATCAACTGGTTGACACCACAAGACACATGACCAACATTTCTTGCCCTCAGGGAGCTTAGACTTGGCAGAATAGACAGGAAGAAAAAGATTCATAAATAGTGGGAGCGGAAGAAAAAACAAGGATAATAATAAATTGTAGTATTTGTTAAGTTTTCTACGTGTCAAAGACCTGGGGTAGATGTGAGATAATCAGGTCCCAAGTGGGGCTCACCGTCAAAGTCAGAGGGAGAATAGATATTGAATCCCCATTTTGTAGATGAGGGAAATGAGGTACAGAGACAAATAATGGTATTTGCTTACTATGTGCCAAGCACTGCTCTAAGCACTTGGGTAGATACAAAATAATCAAGCTGTCCCACGTGGGGCTCAAAGTCTTAATCCCCATTTTACAGATGAGGCACAGAGAAGTGAAGTGACTTGCCCAGAGTCACACAGCTGACAAGTGGCAGAGCTTAGATTAGAGCCCAAGACCTCTGACTCCCAAACCTGGGCTCTTTCTGCTAAGCCATGCTGCTTCCATCTCATGGAGATGTTAAGGGACTTGCCCAAGGTCACACAGTGGAAAATGAGCACGGGCTTTGGAGTCAGAGGTCATGGGTTCAAATTCCAACTTAGCTGTGTGACTTTAGGCAAGTCACTTCACTTCTCTGTGCCTCAGTTACCTCATCTGTAAAATGGGAATGAAGACTGTGAGCCTCCCGGGGGACAACCTGATCACCTTGTAACCTCCTTAGTGCTTAGAACAGTGCTTGGCACATAGTAAGCACTTAATAAATGCTATTATTATTATTATTATTATTTAGAACCCAGCTCCTCTTACTCCCAGGACTATTCACTTTCCACTAGGCCATGCTGTTTAAATGAGTGTAACCTCCTGATGGGCTAGATAAACATCTACCAACTGTGTTGTCTGGTACTCTCCCAAGTGCTTAGCATGGTGCTCTGCACACAGTAATAAATGCAATGGATTGAAATACCGATATAGGGGAAGTACTGCAAATACATGAGAATGAAATAGACTAGTAAATAACTGAAGATAGAAAACAATCAATCAATCAATATCCATTTATAATTACTGGGGATGGAATTTCAATATGTAAGAGCTAAGAGGGCTGTTGGGGTAAATTCAGAAAGAGCTTGGCCTAGGGCCTGGGCGTCGGATCTGGGTTCCAATCGTGGCTCTGCCACTTGTCTGCTGAGTGACCTTGGGCAAGTCACCTAACTTCTAGGTGACTTGAGAAGCAGCGTGACTCAGTGGAAAGAGCCCGGGCTTTGGGGTCAGAGTTCATGGGTTCAAATCCCGGCTCCCCCAGTTGTCAGCTGTGTGACTTTGGGCAAGTCACTTCACTTCTCTGGGCCTCAGTTCCCTCATCTGTAAAATGGCGATTGAGACTGTGAGCCCCCCATGGGACAACCTGATCACCTTGTAATCTCCCCAGCGCTTAGAACAGTGCTTTGCACATAGTAAGTGCTTAATGAATGCTATTATTATTATTATTATTATTATTATTAGTGCCTCAGTTGCCACATCTGCAAAATGTGAATTAACATTCTGAGCACTGTGTGGGACTTGGACTGTGTTCAACATGATTAGGTTGTATCTACCCCAGCACTTAGTAATAATAGTAATAATAATAGTGGCATTTATTAAGCACTTACTATGTGCAAAGCACTGTTCTAAGCGCTGGGGAGGTTACAAGGTGATCAGGTTGTCCCACGGTGGGCTCACAGTCTTAATCCCCATTTTACAGATGGGGTAATTTAGGTGGGCAAAGCACTGTTCTAAGCGCTGGGGAGGTTACAAGGTGATCAGGTTGTCCCACGGCGGGCTCACAGTCTTAATCCCCATTTTACAGATGGGGTAACTTAGGCACAGAAAAGTTAAGTGACTTGCCCAAAGTCACACAGCTGACAATTGGTGGAGCTGATATTTGAACCCATGACCTCTAACTCCAAAGGCCGTGCTCTTTCCACTGAGCCACGCTGCTTCTGTACAATGCCTGGCACATAGTAAGCTCTTAGCAAACACCATTAAAAAGTCAGTCTTGCTTGAGGGGCAGACTTTTAATTTTCAAGGTGGGAATAGAGATACTTTGAAAACACTCTCGTACAATTTCACAGCTACTCTCAGGAAGTTAGTGGTTTCTCCACGGACTCTGCTCAAAGTCACTGCCAGACATAGAAATTGACAGGGGCAGGCAAAGTACATAGTAAAGCGTACTGAATCATCCTCTGGCAACTTTGTAATTCATTATCTTGGTGGAATACTTCTAGGCTATTGATTTCCATAAGATGTAGACTTTCAGTTTCTACTAATCACGTCCATTAGTTTTCTCTAGACGGATTAATAATTTTTCATAATTGCTGTTAGCAATTGTAGGCATTTAATTTTCCTTCCCTGCCTGTACAGAGCTTGGTTGGCAGCCTATTTGTGTAGCAGATACAACAAAACCTAAGGCAGTGAAACCATCCCCATTTGTTACTCTGTTTGCACGGGAAGAGTAACAGGCATGTCAAACTCCCAAAACATATTTAATATTTCATCTTGCTGAGGAAACTGGGAATTTATCCCATTTATTTGAAGAAACTGAGGGACCTCGAGATATGAGTGACTTTGGGGTTAACATGTCAGAATATGAACACATACTTATTCCATTTGTGTTAATTAGCAAATAGAGCCCTGAGAGGAGGAAAATACTTTTTTTTTTTTATTGAGGCCAACTAGGCACTGGATTGTTTTAAACTCTTTGGACACTCTTGACTTATTCGCTGCAAATATATCCCTGTGCAACCCATGTCTATACAGATGAGCAGCAACGTGGCCTAGTGGAAAGAGAGCAGGCCTGGGAATCGTGGACCTGGGTTCTAATCCTTCCTCTCCACTTCAATCAATAGTATTCATTGAGCCCTCCGTGCATTCATTCATTCATTCATTCATTCATTCATTCGTATTTATTGAGCACTGACTGTGCAGAGCACTGTACTAAGCACTTTGCGAGAGAAGCAGCGTGGCTCGGTGGAAAAGAGCACTTGCTCTGGAGTCAGAGGTCATGAGTTCAAATTCCATCTGCCAATTGTCAGCTGTGTGACTTTGGGCAAGTCACTTAACTTTTCTGGGCCTCAGTTGCCTCATCTGTAAAATGGGGATTAAGATTGTGAGCCCCCCATGGGACAACCTGATCACCTTGTAACCTCCCCAGTGCTTAGAACAGTGCTTTGCACATAGCAAGAACTTAATAAATGCCATCATTATTATTATTAATACAATATAACTTTGTTGGTAGTCAGGTATCCTGCACAGAGTGAGCTTCCAGCTACTTGTCTGCTGGGTAACATTGGGCAAGTCGCTTAAGTTGCCCAGTGATAGAGAAGCAGCGTGGCTCAATGGAAAGAGCCCGGGCTTGGGAGTCAGAGGTCATGGGTTCTAATTCTGCCTCTGCCAATTATCAGCTGTGTGACTTTGGGCAAGTCACTTAACTTCTCTGTGCCTCAGCTCACTCATCTGTAAAATGGGGATGAAGGCTGTGAGCCCCCCGTGGGACAACCTGATCACCTTGTATCCTCCCCAGCGCTTAGAATAGTGCTTTGCACATAGTAAGCGCTTAACAAATACCATCACCGTTATTATTAACTTCTCGGTGCCTCAATTATCATATCTGGAAAATGGGAAGTAAGAGCGTGAGCCCCAGGTGGGACAGGGACTGCGTCCAGCATGATGAACGTCTATCTACCCCAGCGCTTAGAACAGTGCTAGACACATAGTAAGCACTTAACAAGCTGCCTTCCACTGTACTTTCCCAAACACTTAATACAGTACTCTGCACACAGTAGACTTTCCGTAAATACCATCGATCGATCAGTTGATTCGTGGTTTTGTGGTTCATAAGACCCAGCATCACTTTTGTTTAATAATGGTGTTTATTAAGTGCTGTTTTATGTGCTAAGCTCCAGGACAGATAACCATTGATCAGAATTCTGTGTTCCACATTCTGATTGCTGTGAGCCCATCTTCTAGACTGTGAGCCCATTGTTGGGTAGGGACCCTGTCTATATGTTGCCGATTTGTACTTCCCAATTGCTTAGTACAGTGCTCTTCATATAGTAAGTGCTCAATAAATACAATTGAATGAATGACTGCATGCCAAGCAAATCTTTTTTTTAAAAAAATCAAGGACTGTACCTTCATTCTGTGAATTTTATTTATTTGATAAATCAGTTCTCATTTTTTTATATCCATTGGACATAATAAAAATAATTATGGCATTTGTTAAGTGCTTACTATGTGCCAAGCACTGTTCTAAGTGCTGGGGGGAATACAGGGTAATCAGGTTGTCCCACATGGGGCTCACAATCTTAATCCCCATTTTACAGATGAGGAAACTGAGGCACAGAGAAGTGAAGTGACTTACCCAAAGTCACACAGCTGACAAATGGCAGAGCCAGGATTAGAACCCATGACTTCTGACTCCCAGCCCGGGCTCTTTCCATTGAGCCACACTGCTTCTCTTCTAGGACATTCTTCCTAGAGACCCTAGCTTTGATAACTCTCTGTGCTGAACTGAAAATTCCCAAATAGTCATTCCTAAAACCAGGAGAGGGAATCTAAATTTGACTTCCGATCTATTCATCCTTCACACTTGGTTGTCTAGCATGACTCAGTGGATAGAGCACGGGCCTGG
Organism: Tachyglossus aculeatus; assembly: GCF_015852505.1. Taxonomy (NCBI): domain Eukaryota; kingdom Metazoa; phylum Chordata; class Mammalia; order Monotremata; family Tachyglossidae; genus Tachyglossus; species Tachyglossus aculeatus. The sequence goes on from NC_052077.1 coordinate 41,508,576, forward strand.
AAGCCAAAAGGATCTGGGTTCTATTTCTGGCTCTGCCACTCGTCTGCCGTGTGACCTCAGTTAAGTCACTTCACTTTTCTGTGCCTCAGTTACCTCATTTGAAAAATGGGGATTAAGACAGTGAGTCCTAAGTTGGACAGGGACTGCGTCCAAAATGATTAACTTGTATCTACCCTAGTGCTTAGTTCGGTGCCTGGTACAGAGTGTATTTGTAACAAAAACCATTAAAAAATTAGGAGGACAAAATACCTGTTCTCCCTCTCTTTCAGAGTGTGATCCCCATAAGAGACAGAGCCTGGTCCTGTTGTGATCATCTTGCATACCTTTGCACAGTGCCTGGCATATAGTGAACACTTAATAAACGCCATTATTATCACTCATTATTTCTCTTATATTGCCGAAGGCAAACGTGTTTATCTCAGATCTCTGCTACGGGTCTTTAAATGAAAACCTGATGCAGAGTGAACAGAAGAAGTTAGGGTTTTATAGAATTGTTTCTCCCCAAAATTCAACTTTCTCTATGACCATTTAACTTCCCCCTTCTTCGAAGATTGCAAGCCCTGCCAAGAACAGGGACTGTATCCAACGTGACTATTTAGCATCTATCCCAGAATTTCGTGTGCAGTAACGAACCCTGATGAACACCAGAATTATTGTCATCTTCACCATCACGGCACCAATTACACCTCTGTAAGAAAGTGAACCAGGCGAAGAACATTTTTTAATACCCCCATTGAAATTCAAATCCGTTCCTCTCACCCTGACTCTATGGTTCTCTCTCTATTGTCAACAGAGTCTCCCGGTCTGAAGTAAAACTGACACCTTCAAATCGCATTCCTTTCACGATGTCTGAAACGTCTTCGGTTCTTTACAACAATGCCCCGCTCGTGAAAATCCGGAGGTTAGGGTTACATCCAAATGGGTTTTCTCGTTTTATCGAGGGGCCCGATAGGAACTTAATGACTGTGCCTCCAATACATACCGGCAGGTCAGGGGGCTTAGAGAGAGCAATAGAATCTGTAGGCCCGCCTCTCGTATTCTCCACCTTGACAGCCCAAAAGGAAATTAGTTGTAATCACCATTGCAGTGTCACCTCCGCCTGTCATTTAGGGACGGGCCAATTTCCCTTGAGAGAGCAACTGCTCTCAATGGATGATGGATTTGGGCTCTTCCTGATGGAGGCCATTGTGAAACTGGATACACCTGGGGAAGGCCGGAACGGTTTTTGTTTTTTCTGCCGCTATCAAGCGTGATGGAACTTTCCTCCACTCCTTCCCTTCATTCGGATCTCTGGAGGAGAAAAATCCTGGTAATTAAGGACTTTAGGTTGGAAACGCTTTTGGTCTTCCTGTCCAGGTTGACTCGTGTAAAGGAACTAGAGGGCTCGCTGAAGCTGAGGGGGAAAGCTATTTAATTGGAGACATTATTTTCCTTGCTTTACTGTGCTGGGCTGCTAGCGCTATAATGTAAAAACCATAAATCTAATTTATGTAAATACACAAATTGAAAGGGAAGGCTAAGCGCCATTTGCAGCAGTGCTTTATTCTGTACAATTTGTTTTGTATAATTAGAAATGTGTGTCTTTGTGTGAGCGCCACAGACTGAAGATGTACAACAACATTTACCTACTACTTATTTCCAATTTTTTATGTTAATGGAAATGCACTCTGTGCTTTTTATTTATTCTTTTGAGAGACAAATTACTCAGATTTATATTTCTTTGGAGACCTACTCTTTAGAGCCACAATATTCCATAAAACGGTTTTTGTCTTGTTTGGCTCCAAAGATTTGATGTTTACCAGTAAAATGTCCCTTTATTGGTACTTTGGATCTTCAGGCATTAACGCAGACATTCTCAACTTACTAACTCCCTAAGACAGAGGGTGTCGCTAATATGTTTAAAGCGATAGTATAGTAGAGAGCAATATAAATAGAGAGGCCGCATGGCCTAATGGCTAGATCATGGGATTGGGAGTCAGAAGGACCTGAGTTCTAATCCCAGTTCCACTACTTGTCTGCTGTGGGGCCCTGAACACGTCACTCCCCTTCTCTATGCCTCAGGTCTCTCGTCTGTAAAATGGGGATTAAGATCTTGAGCCCCATGTGGGACGTGGACTGTGTCCAGCTTCATTAGCTTGTATCTAAACAACTACAAATGCAAAAACAAATATTTGTTAGTGCTTAACAAATTTTTTAAAAAACTGAAAGGTCTGGGATACTGAGTTTTAAAAAATGGCTGCCATGCACAGACTTTTATTCACAAGAAGAGTGATGCCCTCTTCCTCTTCTCTACGTCTCTCCCTTTTTTTATTTATGTTATTTGAAATGTGCTTTATATGTGACAAGCACTGTAGCTACAAGTTCCCAAACTCAGTCCCTGTTTGACACAGGGCTCACAGTTTAAGTAGGAAGGAGACCCGATATTGCGTGGTTCAGTGGAAAGAGCTTGGGCTTGGGAGCCAGAGGTCATGGATTCTAATCCTGACTCCACCACTTGTCAGCTGTGTGACTTTGAGCAAATCACTTAACTTTTCTGTGCCTGTTACCTCATCTGTAAAATGGGGATTAAGACTGTGAGCCTGACGTGGGATAACCTGATCACCTTGTATCCCCCCAGCGCTTAGAACAGTATTTCACACATAGTAAGCACTTAACAAATGGCATTATTATTATCATTGAAACTCCATTTTGCAGGTGAGGAGAATGAGGCACTGAGAAGCTAAGTGACTTGCTCAAGGTCACACAGTATATGAGTGGAGGAGCCAGAATTAGAACCCAACTACTCTTACTCCTAGGATTTGCTTAATCCACTAATCAATTACTCAATCATATTTATTGAGCATTTATTGTATCCAGAGCACTGAGGACTGTTTGGGAGAATACAACAGAGTTGGTAGACACATTCCCTGTCCACAACAAGCTTCCAGTCCACTGCTTCCCTCTAATTCTTTCCCTAACCTGTCCTGAAATGCGCTTCTGAGAAGCAGCATTTCCTAATGGGCATGGGCTTAGGAACCAAAAGGTTTTGAGTTCTAATAATAATTATAATGATGGTAGTTGTTAAGTGCTTACTATGTGCAAAGCACTGCTCTAAGCTCTGGGGAGGTTACAAGGTGATCAGGTTGTTCCACGGGGGGCTCACAGTTTTAATCCCCATTTTACAGATGAGGTAACTGAGGCACAGAGAAGTGAAGTGACCTTGCCCAAAGTCACGTAGCTGACAGTTGACTGAGCCGGAATTTGAACCCATGACCTCTGACTCCAAAGCCCGGGCTCTTTACACTGAGCCATGCTCTACCACCTGTCTGCTGTGTGACCTGGGGCAAGTCACTTCTGGGTGCCTCAGTTACTTCATCTGTAAAGTGGGGATTAAGACTGTGAGCCCCATGTGGGACAGGAACTGTGTCCAATCTGATTACCTTGTATCTACCCCAGCGCTTAGAACTGTGCCAAGCACATAGTAAGTGCTTAGAAAATATAGATATAAATTTATATAAAATTACAGGTGGTAGCATATCCTACCTGAGGAAAAAGGGCCTGCCCCTTTAAGGATGACGGTGCTAAAACCTCATCACCTGAGCATCATTTTTTTTTTAATGGTATTTGTTAAGCACTTACATGTGGGTGTTTCACTTCACTGAGGTTCAGGTGAAGCTCCTTGGAATGGACAAGTCTTAGGGTGGGAGAGGGTTCAGCTTTCATTATTGCTAAGCTCCATTCTGGGAAGGAGTGCCATTCCTAAAGGCAGGGAGAAATTGTCTGGGAGACCCACAGGAGGTAACCCCTTTTATCCAAGAGCTGCTGGAGTTGAGCGCTCCGTTAAATGTGTCTTGGAGTATGTGTAAATGTTTAACAAATGCCATCACTATTGTTATTATTAAGTGTGAGCCCGTTTTTGGGTAGGGACTGTCTCTATATGTTGCCAACTTGTACTTCTCAAGAGCTTAGTACAGTGCTCTGCACACAGTAAGTACTCAATAGATATGATTGAATGAATGAATGAAAAGTGTTGGAAAGGATGAATTGTTGAGGTGGATAATGGGGGAGGTTGGAGGAGCCCCCCTGTCCCCCACTGCTGTGGATGAAGGGATCAAGTATACTCAAGAGAGGAGGAGGCTGAGGACTCGTAAGTGGACAAAAATAGAAGGGACGGACCTTCTGAATCCCAGAATTTGGAAGAGTTTGATAGACTGTGAGTTATCCTGTCATCATCCTGTACTTTTATTTGGAAAGGTGGTGGATTTTCTATGTAAAATAAGATGATTTTGAGAGGTGTGGGTGTTAATGAGAAGCAGCATGGCTACAAAAGCAGTATGGCTCAGTAGAAAGAGCCTGGATTTAGGAGTAAGAGGTCACGGGTTGTAATCTCGCTTCCGCTACTTGTCACTCCTGTGACTTTAGGCAAGTCACTTCACTTCTCTGTGCCTCAGTTCCCTCATCTGTAATACGGGGATGAAGACGATGATGATGGCATTTGTTAAGCGTTTACTATGTGCAAAGCACTGTTCTAAGCGCTGGGGGAGGTTACAAGGTGATCAAGTTGTCCCACAGGGGGCTCTCAGTTTTAATCCCCATTTCACAGATGAGGTAACTGAGGCACAGAGAAGTGAAGTGACTTGCCCAAAGTCACACAGCTGACAGTTGGTAGAGCCGGAATTTGAACCCGTGATCTCTGACTCCAAAGCCCGTGCTTTTTCCACTGAGCCACGCTGCTTCTCTGCTGTGAGCCCCACGTGGGACAACCTAATCACCTTGGATCCTCCTGAGTGCTTAGAACAGTGCTTTGCACATAGTAAGTGCTTAACAAATGCCATTATTATTACTATTTTTATAACGAGCAGAAGGCCCTGGGCTTGAAGTCATGGAAAAACCCACTCAATGTGCAGAAGGGCCCTTTGAGGTCCATTGGAATAACAGCTATTTCAATCAATCAATCAATCAATCGTATTTATTGAGCGCTTACTATGTGCAGAGCACTGTACTAAGCGCTTGGGAAGTACAAATTGGCATCACATAGAGACAGTCCCTACCCAACAGTGGGCTCACAGTCTAAAAGGGGGAGACAGAGAACAGAACCAAACAGAACCAATCCACCTGGCACTTGAAAACAGGGTCACACTTTATATGTTTTCCTTAAGATTAAATATGTATTCTCCCTTCCTCTTAGACTGTGAATCCCATCTGGGACAAGGGACTGTGTGTAACCTGATTATTTTGTATCTGCTCCAATTCTTAGGAAGGAGCTAAGCAGGCCCCAAATACCTCTGTTAGAACTGAGTCTGTTTGTCTTCCTCCACCTCACTCATTAAAAATATATGTCTATCTGCCCTCCCTAGAGGGTTTTTGCAATTTAGTGTTGTTGTGTGTATCAGCGTACTGATGTAGGTGCATTCTGCGCAGGGTTCCTGATAATCTACAGATCAGTGCTATCTATGGAGCACTTATATGCAGAGCACTGTACTAAGGGCTTGGGAGAGTACAGTTCAACAGAGGTGATAGATACATTCCCTGTCCACATCAAACTGAAGAGCAGCATGGCTCAGTGGAAAGAGCACGGGCTTTGGAGTCAGAGGTCATGGGTTCAAATCCCTACTCTGCCAATGGTCAGCTGTGTGACTTTGGGAAAGTCACTTCACTTCTCTGTGCCTCAGTTGCCTCATCTGTAAAATGGGGATTAAGACTGTGAGCCCCCCGTGGGACAGTCTGATCACCTTGTAACCTCCCCAGTGCTTAGAACAGTGCTTTGCACATAGTAAGTGCTTAATAAAATGCCATTATTTTTATTATTGAGGGATGTCTCTTTGTGAGAAGGGATGTGTCTACCAACTCAGTTGTATTCTCCCAAGCCCTTAGTAGAGTGCTCTGCACATAAGTGCTCAATAAATTATTGATTTCCCAAAAGCAACTTTTCAGTATCCTTTCTGTGTGTAGGGAATTTGTCTACCAACTGTTATATTGTACTCCCAAATGCTCTGCACACAGTAAGCACTCAATGAATACGATTGATTCTTAGTTCACTTCCAGTCATAACCTGTCATTGTAAATGAATTCACAGGGTTGTTTCTCCTTTTCTCCTCAGAAATTCTAACACCTAGGCAAGTATGTTGAATATGCAGTCTCAATCTAGAGCACCCAAACTATGGAAATAATCATAATAAATGTGGTACTAAGTGCTTATTTGCCAGGCACTGTTCTAAGAGCTGGGGTAGATGCAGGCTAATCGGGTTGTACACAGACCCTGTCCCACAGAGGGCTCACAGTCTTAATCACCAATTTCCAGGTGAGGAAACTGAGGCCCAGACATGGGAAGTGACTTACACAAGTTGTGGAGCTGGGATTAGAACCTTCTGACTTTCAGGCCTGGGATCTAGCCAATAAGCCATGTTGAGTTGCCTCTCCTTTTCGTTCACTCGTATTTATTGAGCTCTTACTGTGTGCAGAGCACTGTACTATGCTCTTAATAATGATGGTATTTAAGCACTTACTATGTGCCAAGCACTGAGGTAGATACAAGGTAATCAGGTTGTCTCATGGCGGCATTCACAGTTTTAATCACCATTTTCAGATGAGGTAACTGAGGCACAGGGAAGTTTAGTGAGTTGCCCAAGGTCATACAGCAGGCAAGTGGCAGAGCTCGGATTAGAACCCATGTCCTCTTAGATTAGAACCAAGCCCATCCTCTTGCCATTAAGCCATGCTGCTTTCCGTCCGCATCTGTGACACCTGGGCAAGTGTGTTTAATATCTCACAGCGTCTGATAACACCTAGGCGGTCACACTTTGGGGCGTCCAAACTACAACTCCAGCATGTTGGGGGATCTGAATTTAGTACTCTCTGGGTGGGAAACAGCCAGGATGTAGCGATCCAAGAGTTTCAAGTCAGTAGTTTGAGGGCAGTGGGGAGACACGTTAGGCTGGCCGATCTAGCTGGGACTTATTTGGTCTTGGTGTATCTGTATGGTTTTGTTGTTGTTGTTTTCTAACTGCCTAGGAGAGCTAAGGAAAACCCATGAGGTGATACTCTCTTATTGAAAAAGAATCTGCCAAAATGTTCCAATGGAAATTTGGGGGTGACAGGGCTTTAGAAACAAATGGTTTTTGATTGGTGTACCAACCCTAACAAATGCCAAGATTCACCTCTGGCAACATCAAACTGAATTCTTTTGCTGCCTGGAAATATCCAGTGAGCATACTGTCCGGTTACACACTCATCACAGAGGAACTAGAACAAATATCAAAGGACCAGTGTGGGCTTTGGCAAGCTGGCAGCTTTGGGTTGGCACAGGGTGGCACAAGAGACAAAATGGCTGTTTAGTGTTAATCTCCTTGCAGGTGTGATTCCTTGAGCTGTTTATCCATGTTTTATTCAGTTTCTGTGTCTTCAGCTTCAGGGAGGCAGGGCCGAGGGAAAGTGGATTCTGTTGATCGTTGTTAGGAGACCATGTGATCTCCTTCCCTGCATAGCCTAGTGGATAGAGCACAAGCATGGAGTCAGAAGGACCTGAGTTCTAAATCCCTTTTCTGCTCTGTGATTTTGGGCAAGTCACTTTGCTCCTCAAGGCCTCAGTTACCGCGTCTGTAAAATGGGAATTAATTCTATGAGCCCCATGTGGGACATGGACTGTGTCCAACCTGATTAGTTTATATCTACCGCAGTGCTTGGCACATAGTAAGCATTTAGGAAATGCCATAAAAGAAGTCTTTCCCTCTAGACTGTATGCTGGTCATAGGAAGGGAGCGTGTCTGCTAATTCTTTCATTGTATTCTCCCAAACGCTTAGAACAGTGTCATGCACATAGTAAGTGCTCAACAAATACCATTGATTGGGCTCGGGATATGTACAGCAACTCTGTTGTATGTTATTCTCCCAAGTGCTAAGTACAGTGCTGTGCACAGAGTAAATGCTTAATAAATACCAATGACAAGCAGCGTGGCTCAGTGGAAAGAGCACGGGCTTTGGAGTCAGAGGTCATGGGTTCGAACCTCAGCTCCACCAACTGTCAGCTGTGTGACATTGGGCAAGTCACTTAACATCTCTGTGCCTTAGTTACCTCATCTGGAAAATGGGGATTAAGACTAGAGCATTCTGAGGGACAACCTGATCACCTTGTAGCCTCCCCAGTGCTTAGAACAGTGCTTTGCACTTAGTAAGCGCTTAATAAATGCCATCACCATCAATGGTTGGCCCTACTGAGAGCTCACCTCCTCCAGGAGGCCTTCCCAGACTGAGCCCCCTCCTTCCTCTCCCCCTCCTCCCCCTCGCCATCCCCCCCGCCTTACCTCCTTCCCCTTCCCACAGCACCTGTATATATGTATAGATGTTAGTACAGATTTATTACTCTATTTATTTTGTTTGTGTACGCATTATTTTACTTGTACATATTTATTTTATTTTGTTAATATGTTTTGTTCTCTGTCTCCCCATTCTAGACTGTGAGCCCACTGTGGGGTAGGGACTGTCTCTATATGTTGCCAACTTGGACTTCCCAAGCGCTTAGTACAGTGCTCTGCACACAGTAAGCGTTCAATAAATATGATTGAATGAATGAATGGTTGTTCTCTGACACATTATCACTTGAGTACAGATGGGAGCAGGTAAAAGCCTCTGTCTGCCAGGATGCCGGTCTCTGCCCTCTGGTTGCTGATTTTGCATCAGTTCATCTGGTCCCCTGAGTTCTGTGAAGACTCTGCTCCAGTCCCACAATGCTCTCTCCTGGATTTCCATTCTAATAGTTATGGTACCTGGTACTTTTCAAATTCTTACTAGGCGCCAAGTACTGTTCTGAGTGCTGGAGTAGATATAAGTTAAACAGGTTGGACATAATCTCTGTCCATCAGGGTGCTCACACTCCCAATCCCTGTTTTACAGATGAGGTAACTGAGGCCCAGAGAAGTGAAGTGACTTGCTCAAGGTCACCCAGCAGACATGTGGCGGAGCTGGGATTAGAACCCAGATCCTTCTAGCTCCCAGGCCTGGGCTCTATCTACTAAGCAAGCTGCTTCTCCCAAATGATCTGTCTATTGCTGTTGTCTTTCAATCAATCAATCGTATTGAGTGCTTACTGTGTGCAGAGCACTGTACTAAGCGCTTGGGAAGTACAAGTCAGCAACACACAGAGACAGTCCCTACCCAACAGCGGGCTCACTAGTCTGCTACTCGGTAGATTCACTTCGGCCTGTCAAATGTGAGGTTTTTTTTGTTTTAATGGCATTTATTAAGCACTTACTATGTGCAAAGCACTGTTCTAAGCATTTAGGCAGGATACAGTTTGATCAGGTTGACCGACGTGGGGCTCACAGTCTTAATCACCATTTTACAGATGAGGTAACTGAGGCACAGAGAAGTTGTGACGCCCAAAGTCACCCAGCTGACAAGTGGGGGAGCCGGGATTTGAATCTATGACCTCTGACTCCGAAGCCTATGCTCTTTCCACTGAGCCACGCTGCTTCTCTTCTGCTCTCTTGTGTTTTCTATGAGTTTTTGTGTGTGTTTTTGTGGTATTTGTTTAGATTTTACTCTGTGCCAGGCACTGTACGAAGTGCTAGAGTAGATATAAACTAATCAGGTTAGACACAGTCCCTGTCCCATATAGTGCTCATGGTCTTAACACCATTTTACAGATGAGGGAACTGAGGCACAGAGAAGTTAAATCATTTGCCCAAGATCACGTGGCAGGAAAGTGTGATCTAGGAGTACGTTGATTTGCCTGGGATTATTTTCTTTTTCCTTGAGTCTGATTTCCCTGACATGGCAGATGAAGCCATTTAAGACTGGCATGTTCTACATCATTCGATCAATCATATTTATCAAACACTCTGTGCAGAGCACTACTGTGTGCTTGGTAAAGGACAATATAACACATGTGACAGATCCGTTTCATGCCTGTGCTCTCTCCACTGAGCCATGCTGCTTCTCTTGTGCTCTCTTGTGTTTTCTATGAGTTTTTGTGTGTGTGCCTGTGTATGTTTTTGTGGTATTTGTTTAGGTTTTACTCTGTGCCAGGCACTGTACTAAGTGCTAGAGTAGATATAAGCTAATCAGGTTGGACACAGTCCCTGTCCCATATAGGGCTTATGGTCTTAACCCCCATTTTACAGATGAGGGAACCGAGGCACAGAGAAGTTAAGTCATTTGCCCAAGAGCACATGGCAGGAAAGTGTGCTCTAGGAGTACATTTATTTCCCTGGGAGTATTTTCTTTTTCCTTGAGTCTGATTTCCCTGACATGGGAGATGAAGCCATTTAAGACTGGCATGTTCTGCATCATTCGATCAATCATATTTATCAAACACTTACTGTATGCAGAGCATTACTGTGTGCTTGGTAAAGGACAATATAACACATGTGACAGATCCATTTCATGCCCACAAGGAGCTTACATTGTAGAAGGGAAGACATACAGAAGCAGCGTGGCTCAGTGGAAAGAGCCAGGGCTTTGGAGTCAGAGGTCATGGGTTCAAATCCCAGGTCTGCCAATTGTCAGCTGTGTGACTTTGGGCAAGTCATTTAACTTCTCTGTGCCTCAGTTACCTCAACTGTAAAATAGGGATTAATGCTGTGAGCCCCCCATGGGACAACCTGATCACCTTGTAACCTCTCCAGCACTTAGAACAGTGCTTTGCACATAGTAAGCACTTAATAAATGCCATTGTTATTATTATTATTATTATTATTATTATTATTATTATACAGAGAGAAATTACTGCTATGTACATAAGTGCTGTGGGGCTGAGGGAGGGGTGAATAAAGGGTGCAAATTGAAGTGGAAGAGCAAAGCAAGAGGAGGGGAAGTAGAAGAAATGAGGGCTTAGGGAAGTCATCTTGGCAAAGATGTAATTTTAATCAGTGTTTGAAGGTGAGGCGATTGTTAGACATATCTTTTTAATGGTGTTTAAGCACTCACTTTGTAGCAGGCACTGTACTAAGTGCTGGGGTAGATAGAAGCTAATCATGGAGCTCACAGTCTTAATCCCCATTTTACAGATGAGGTAACCGGGCACAAAGAAGTGCAGCGGTTTTGCCAAGGTCCAGCAGCAGATGGGCAGAAAAGCTGAAATTAAAACCTAGGTCTGCCTCCATCCCGGCCCGAGCTCTTTTCTAGTCAAATTCTGAGAGTCCTAGGCATAAGTGTGCAGAGAGGACCACCATCTCGGCCCAAGCTCTTTTCTAGTCAAATTCTGAGATTCCTAGGAATAAGTGTGCAGAGAGGACACACTTGTGTTCTTTGTGGGTTGCACAGATGATGAGTGTAAAAATCCCGGGAACCATGTCTTTTAGGAGATCTCAGTTCCCACCCAATCTCTGTCACTGCCGCAATTTGTGACCTTAGCCAAGTCACTTAACATCTCTGGGCCTCAGTTTCCTCAACTGTAAAAGAGGATAAAGAACTGCTCTCTCCCTCCTTCTCCCTTATGAGCCTTGGTGCGGGTCAGAGACGATCACAATCTGAACATTTCATGCTGACCCCAGTGGTTACCACAGCAGTTGTATAGGGAATAAGCGCTCTATAAAATTGTCATTATTCCCACTCTGTGAAAGCCATTTCACAGGAGGGATGAGAACAAGGTCTAGAATGCAGGGGTGAATGCAGGAATTCCACCTGGGAAAGTAGAGCTCGTTAGAGAGGAAAAGGAAATAGGCATTATAGAGTTTAGCCATTAATCATCAGCGATAGGCAGGCGGTTGTTCATTGGCTTGATTTAAAATTGATCCAATCTTCTTATTTTACAGTAGTTTGCAATGCAGGGATGCTTTAGAGCAAACACATTTATATATTTATATATATATATATATATATTTATATATATAAACTGCAATAGCTTTGATGTACCGCTGTTCTTTAAAGAGTTCCCCTCTAGCTCACTATTGGCTCTGAATGAGTAAATCTTGGATTTGAGCAAATGTCTCTCTCTTCTGACAATAATTATACCATTAGAAAAAGAGGGTCTATCTGGATTAGTGAATTATTGGACTCTAAACAACCCAATGCATTTTCTCAGCCTCTCAAAACTTTCCTGTGTAAAACTTTAGGCACCCAATAAATACTAATGAGTGATTATGATTAAGTGATTCTTAGCACACAAGAATTGAGTGTTAAGTGTATGCTTTTTATCTACCTTTCCTTTTTCCTGAAACTAGACCCGAATTTTATACCCAGGAAAGCATGGCAAGTTAGAGTTGCTTTTACCTGTATAGAAACCGGTGAAGATTTAGATCTGTTCCATAAGAATATCCCTTCTTAAAAAACAAAATGAGCTAGTTTCATTGAACCATTGACAAAGTATTTCAGAAATTGAGAGAAACAATGTTAAGCTGCTTTAATTATTCATCGCAAATCAGCAAAAAGTAATAAATCAGAGGCCGCTATTGCACAAAGTAGCTACTTGGCAATTTTGTACTAAATGTTAACTCTCGTAGTATATGAAGCATGAGACTTATCGGCAAGATAGCATGTTAAAAATATACTGACATTAAACGCTTACGGTATTGAAAACATGCTATTTAAAAGGCTGCCTCGTTTGGGAATTGTAATGCTGGTAATGTTCAAAATGTTTAAGCAGATTTAAAAATCCACATATCACAAATATGATAGTGGACTCTCAATTCTTTGGGCACAAGCCCTTTGCCAGTGGGAATTCCTTTCTGGAGGTTCTCTGTCTTACCTTCATTAAGCTCTAGTCCCAGGCTCCTGAAATGGGAAGACTTTCTTGTCATGTCCTGAAAGAGTTAATGTCTGTGGGTAACAGTCTTCCCACAGACAGGGATAACCTTGGCTCTAGAGAGGAGAGAGCATTTTAAACTCATTAAATCTCACCAGAAGCCCAAGTAATGTTTCTTCCTTAAAGTGCCTTTGTTTCTTGGGAGAGAATAGGGGTGAGTGGGAGAGGGTATTTCGAAAACCTCTTATCTCTTTGTCTCCCCTTTTCTTTTTCCCCATTGAAAGTAAAACTCGAAGTAAATCTTCATGCTATTTAAAGGTTTTCCTGATCACTTTGTGAAAGATTCCACTACATTTAGTTCCAGTCAAAGTCATTCTCTGTCCTCAGTATATATCGTCTTAAGAGCACACAACTCCGACAGTGTTAAATCTCATGATGTCTTCGGGACTTCGAGGTGGATTAGAAAATATCTGTATACCAAGGGTGAACTTGGGATCGATCTCCAGAAATTTAGGCCAAAGCCAATTCTACTGCTCATATCCCAATTCATTCAATCACAACATTCCTCTCGCATTGTGTTGTCTATGAGCATGCGGACAATCTCGAGTGCGTCCTCCGACGCTCTGGAAAGGATTTTTGTTTTAATTCCATAATTGAAAGTTTACTTCTGTTTTCTCAATTGAGACTTTTAGTATTCTCTGAGATACGGCCTCCATTAACACATAATTTTCCTTGGCCGTTTGTAGTTCTTAATTCATGAAAAGAAACGAAAATGGGGACATTATGGTTGGTATATTTCTTATTTATGAACAGAAAGAGAACCTTATTAGCTATTGCAATTCAAAGTTTATTGTATTTTAAATTAACTTATCGCTGTCTTTGTGACTTTTCACAGGCAATAACTTCCAACTTGTGTTGTGGACACCCATTTTGCTGCAAGAAAATAACAGTAAGTGCTGTGTTTTATGTAGTAACTTAAAAGTGATACCATTTCGATATCTGTGGTTTCACTTGTTCTTAAGAGCATTTTGAAAAGTTAACATGACTTCCTTAGAGTGACCATCCAGTTGAATTTTTTTTTTCCCAACGGTCTTTACAGTGTAATGATATTTTACATAGAATTTTAACGGTTTCACATCAGGTAATTTAATGATGAAGAAAGAATCGGTCCGCGGCGGAATCCGTCAGCTCAACTCATGCTTTTGATGGAAGATTCTCTGAGTAAATGTCACATTTGCATTCAGGTTTTCATTGATTTTTCTGTTGATCAAATCATCAAAATGCAATTATTTAGAAGTGGAGGGGTTGAGTGGGGAAGACGATTTGTTGGTAGGCATAGAAAGTGACGTTGCTTGTTTTATTCATTTGTTAATTGATAACCACAGTTGACAAACGATTTCTTGCATAGAAGCAGAGGTCTGAAAATCGAATGCACCATTCATTCCAGAATGAGATAAATAACGGCTGTGAAACGTGAAAGATCTTTTCCAACAGTTTAGGTATTGTTTCCCTAATCTCTGAAGACTCGCGTCCTGTTCCCCAGCATGCATTGAAGTTTCACCAGGAAATTTTGCTTGCTTTTCAACTGCCCCTTTGGGGATTTTGTAGGTTTTTGTTTTTTTCATCCTGGGAGGGGCCTAAGTGCTTTGTTTAGCAACTCTATTTGGTTTAATAGACTTGCTGATCGTAACGGAATTATCCTTCTCCTGTGACAGTCTAGTAGGCCATAACTCCCACCTGGCGTAACGGACAGATTTCTCTACCGTTGGCTGTGATTTAGGTCTCTTCCCAGCACTTAGGTTGTAACTGCTTTGCCATTAAATGGGTAAAATTGAACCTTTAGCATCCTGTCTTGAGGTGGAAAGCTTTTGTTTTGGACAGGCACTGAACTAGGTGAGGGCATTCCAAGGTTGTCTCCGTCCTGGAGGAAGAGGGTGGGGTAAAAATGAGGCTGCTTAGGGGAAGCAGTGTGGCTCAGTGGAAAGAGCACGGGCTTTGGAGTCAGAGGTCGTGGGTTCAAATCCCAGCTCCGCCATTTGTCAGCTGTGTGACTTCGGGCAAGTCACTTAACTTCTCTGTGCCTCGGTTCTCTCATCTGTAAAATGGGGATGAAGACTGTGAGCCCCACGTGGGACAACCTGATAACCTTGCATCTACCCCAGTGCTTAGAACAGTGCTTGGCACATAGTAAGAACTTAACAAATACCAATATTGTTATTATTATTATAAGCTCAGGTCTGATGGAGGCAACACAGATGTTCTGCTGCCCCAGTTGCCTTCACAAACCTCCCCAGTCCAACCACCCCTCTCTCCTTTCTCACCACCTACTCCCCAAAGGGATTGGGATTCAGCAGATTCCTTGATAGGCAAGCCCCTTCCAGTCACCTACAGTAATGGCACTGGGTAACTCCTCTACCCATCTATGTGGCCAAAATGGGGGAGAATACTTGTCTGGGTCAAGATTTCTTATCTCCACCTCTAACCCCCTTATGTGGATTTCACTGTCAGTGATGTTTACTTTGTGTGGTGAAGACAATTAGCTATCTCTCTGTAGATATAATAATTACTTTTTTATGGTATCTGTGAAGTGCTTGCTATGTCAGGCACTGTACTAAGTACTGGGATAGATACAAGCTAATCAGGTTGAACACAGTCTGTGTCCCACAAGGCACTCAGAGTCTTCATTCCCATTTTACAAGTGAGGTAACTGAGGCTCGGGAATGAAGTGACCTTCCCAAGGTCACACAGCAGACAAGTGGCCCAGCCAGGTTTGGTAGCCAGGTTCTCTGGCTTCCAGGGCTGTGCTCTTTCCATTAAGCTACGCTGCTTCCAGGTGGATGGCTCTATATCATGACACACAGCTTACCTGAATGAATAATTTCCAGGCCAGTCTTTCTCATTCATTGGCTAATGGATGTCCATAATCCCAGGTCCATTGGGTTTTCCCAGAAGTGATGTATAGCTCCACGGTCCCCTTCCCTTAGTTAAGACAATCATCTCTTCAGTAAATCATTCGATTGCATTTATTGAATGATCATTGTGTGCAGAGCGCTGAACTAAGCACTTGAGAGAGGGAGAAGCAGCGTGGCTTAGCAGAAAGAGCCCGGGCTTGGGAGTCAGAGGTCATGGGTTCTAATCTTTGGACAAGTCACCTCATCTGTAAAATGGGCTGCACGAAGTGATTCCAATACCTGAATCCATATTTACAGAGCCTTCTTTTTAGCTCTCAGAATTCTGAACTCAGATTTCCCCCCACTGACACCATGTGTGTTCACTTTTTGATTATGGACAAAATCCACATGGTGACCAAAGGAGAGTGAGAACCCAGGTTCTATTTCCAGCTCCACCACTTACCCACTGTGTGATCTTGGGTGTCCTTGCTTGGGGGCTTAGTTTCTTCAGTTACCTCATCTGTATAATGGGGATGAAGACTGTGAGCCCCACGTGGGACAACGTGTTTATCTTGTATCTACCCCAGCACTTAGAACAGTGCTTGGCACCTAGTAAGTACTTAACAAATCCCATTTTAATAATTATTATTACAGCACAACTATATAACAGACACATTCCCTGCCAACAACAAGCTTACAGTCTAGAGGGGATGACAGACATTAATATCAATAAATGACAGATATAATAATGAATGTTGCACTTTTTTGCAGAAAATTGTGCCGACTAGCCTCATCTAAATCCAATATATTCAATCAGGGGTGTTTATTGAGCATAGAGCACTGTACTAAACATTTGGGTAAGTACAATATAATGATGTTTGGAGACGTGCTTTGCTCACAAGGAACTTTAGTCTAGAGAGGGAGAAAAACATTACTATAAATTATGGGTATGTACAGAAGTGCTGTGGGACTGAGGGTGGGGTGAAAAAAGGTTGCAAATCCAAGTACAAGGGTAATTTAGGAGGAAGTGGGACAAAAGGAAATGAGGTCTTTGTTGAGGAATGGCTCTTGGGTCTCCTTCTGCATTGTAAATAAATACCCAGAACAACACAACAGGTTTACCACATCTTCAAACTCAGACTGCCACAGTACTGGCAGCAGCGTGGTTTAGTGGAAAGAGCACGGGCTTGGGAGTAAGACGACAATTGTTCTAATCCCACCTTTTCCACTTTGCTGTGTGACCCTGAGCAAGTCATTTCTCTGTGGTTGTTACCTCATCTGTAAAATGGGGATTACAAGTTTGAGCCCCATGTGGGACAACCTGATTACCCTGTATCTACCCCTGAACTTAGAAGAGTGCTTGGCTCATAGAAAGCACTTAAATACATTATTATTATTATTGGGAAGATAATTGTGGCTCCCATCACTGCAACAGTCTACAGATTTAAAATCTTAATGTTCTGATGACTTTGGTTTCTACAGCATGGGATCTTTTTCTCTTTTTAAGTTGCATAAAGTGATTCCAAAACCTAAATCCATATTTACAGAGCCTTCTTTCTAGCTCTTAGAATTCTGAACTCACATTCCCCCCCACCCCACCCCCCACTGACACCATGTGTGTTCATTTTTAATTATGGACAAAATCCACAAAGTGACCATCAAAGGAGAGTGACAACCTGGTTTCTATTTCCGGCTCCACCACTTGCCCGCTGTGTGATCTTGGGTGTCCTTTCTTGGGGGCTTAGTTTCTTCATCTGTAAAATGGGAATTAAATACCTGTTCTTCCTCCCTCTCTCTCTATGAGATTTGTTAAGCGCTTACTATGTGCCAGGCACTGAATGAGTCTTAGTTCCCACTTTACAGATGTGGAATCTGGGGTGCAGAAAGGCTAAAAGTCACTTACCCAAGGTCACAGGACAGGTAATTTGTAGAACTGGAATTAGAACCCAGGTCCTTTAGACTTATGAGTCCTTGGTGGGGATGGGGACCGTTTCTGAGTTGATTTTAACATCAATTCCCGTATTTAATACAGTGCTTGGAATATTAATTGCTTAACATAGTGTGGTCTAGTGGAGCATGGATCTGGATGCCATTAGGCTCTGGATTGTAATTCCAGATCTGTCACTTGTTTGCTGCATTACCTTGGGCAGGACACTTAACTTCTCCCGGCCTCAGGTCCCTCATTAATGAAATTATTGTACATCTAGCTTTATTTCTATTAAGCGCTTAGTACAGTGCTCTGCACACAAGCGCTCAATAAATACTATTGAATGAATGAATTTCTATTTGTTCTGATGACTTGACACCTGTCCACATGTTTTGTTGTCTGTCTCTCCCATCTAGACTGTGAGCCCGTTGTTGGGTAGGGACTGTGTCTATATGTTACCAACTTCTACTTCCCAAGTGCTTAGTACAGTGCTCTGCACACAATAAGCACTCAATAAATACAATTGAATGAATTGAATGAATAAATGAAATGGGGATTAAGACTGTGAGCCCCAGGTGGGACATGGATTATGCTCAACCTGATTAGCTTGTATCTACCCCAGTGCTTAGTACAGTATCTGACACATAGTAAGTGCTTAACATATACTGCAAAAAAAGGGCAAAATTCATTCATTCCATCATATTTATTGGAGTGCTTACTGTGTGCAGAGCACTGTACTAAGCACTTGGAAAGTACAATTTGGCAACAGAGACCATCCCTACCCATGAATGGGGCATAATTGACACAGAGCTGATTCCCAGTCAATCAGGGTACCTTTCATGTCCTTATCAATGCTTCCCCTAAACACTTGTTCACAGGCTGAGGGAAGACCTGAATAACCATTAACTGAATTAACGTTTTTGTGAAACCTAATTTTTAAGCATTCTTCCAAACCACAAATGAAAGTCTTGCACATTGAAAATGGTGCTCTCAAAGCAATAGAAAACCACACATAGGTCAAGTGATATGTTGAAGTTAGTCCAAAATTCGAAGCCAGGTTTGGCGAAATATCTTGGAATTGGAGGAAAATTATGAGTCTGTCCAAGTTGAGAACTGTAACATTTTTGTGATTAGCCATTTGGTTCCTTCCCCATCCATTACCCCCTACCCCCAGCTTCTGTTGGAAAATAGCTTGGGAAAATTCATTGTCATATATATTGAGTGCCTGCTGTGTGCAGAACATTGTACTAAGGTCTTGGAGAGTACAATGCACCAATAAACAGACACATTCTGTGCCCACATTGAGCTTACAGTCTAGAGGCAGGGGAGATCAATATCAAAACAAATAAATTACATATATGTATGTAAGTGCTGTGGGGCTGGGGAGGGAAGAAGAAAAGAAGCAAGTCAAGGAGACACAGAAGGGAGTGGGAGAAGAGGAATGAGGGGGGCTTAATCTGGGAAAAAGGTATTCATTCAATCATATTTATTGAGCATTTACTGTGTGCAGAGCACTGTACTAAGCATTTGGGAAGTACAAATCAGCAACATATAGAGACTGTCCCTCACCAACAACGGGTTCACAGTCTAGAAGAGGGAGACAGACAACAAAACAAGTAAACAGGTGTTAGAATGAATGGAATTATAGCTATATATAGATCATTAATAAAATAGAGTAATAAATATGTACAAATATATGCAAGTGCTGTGGGGAAGGGAAGGGTCTAGAGCCTAGGTGGGGGGGAATGGGGAAGGGGAGGAAAGGAAAAGGGGGGGTTCAGTCTGGGAAGGTTTCCTGGAGGAGGTGAGCTCTCAGTAGGGCTTTGAAGGGACGAAGAGAGCTAGTTTGGCAGATGTGTGGAGGACGGGCATTCCAGGCCAGGGGAAAGATGTGGGCTAGGGGTTGGTGGGGGGGGACAGGTGAGAATGAGGCCCAGTGAGGAGGATAGCAGTGGCAGAAGAGCGGAGGGTGCGGGCTGGGCTGGAGAAGGAGAGAAGAGAAGTGAGGTAGGAGGGGGCAAGGGGGTGGAGAGCTTTGAAGCCAATAATGAGGAGTTTCTGCTTCATGCGAAGGTTGATAGGCAACCCCTGAAGATTTTTGAGAATCTTTGGCAATTCAGGATGACCCCAGTTAGATGACCAACTGAAATAGCTCACCTCATATACCGAACTGAGATACAAACACAATTATGTATCGCCAGAGTGGTGATGACAATTAATTCTATAATATCAGCATTCCTTCAAGAGCACATCAGAGGAAACCTATGAAAAATGGCATTGCTTCCAAATGGATTAAATGGGGCCCATCTCTGTCCTCTATTTCATTTCATGCTGTTTTGGTTGTCTTATAGGATCCATGGACCATAATAATCATTTACTTCCTCCATTATTCATTGTTTGTTTTTTTAAGTCTTACATGCCATTTGGTTACATCTGACTCCATCTCTAAAGAGTGGTGGAAAAAGAATGTATTAGACAGAATGTGAAGACAAGGCACAAAACAAACCACCCGATGCCAGTCCTCACCCTCTAAGTGTCAATAATAACATGACCCATGGTTATTATGCCAAAGATTGTAGAAAGAACAGAACTAAAGCCCTATGTAAATTATTTCTCTGTCAGTTGAAGTAAAAATAGTATTTGTCCCTTTTTAGTTAGAAATCAGGATTATGCTTTCACTTTAATGTCAAAAAGTGCGCAGATGAAATAGAACCAACAAATAGCAGTGAGGGAAAAGAAAACATTCTAACAAGAGAGTTTTTGTAAATTAGAATTTGAAGTGTGTGTGTGTGTGTGTGTGTGTGTGTGTGTGTGTGCATATATGTAACCAAACATTCAGATTAGCAAAGGCCCTAAGGCTCAGAGCTGGAAATAAATTTGACAGAACCAAAGGAAATTATGCTCTTGTCAAGCAAGAATTTTAATAAAAATTTAAATGAAGATCATTAGCATTAGCACTGAATTATTTTGCCTATTGATGATCACTGTCAGCAGATATATCATGATTATGATGCTGGCAATGGTGCATTTTTTTTTTTTGCTTCTTCGAGGGTAGGTAAATGTTTTATTGGCTGAAAAAGTTTAACTGATCCACAGAACTCAGTACTTCATAGAACAATCAATTCACTGGAGTCAGAGCTGTTGAACCAGTCATGGGTATTGCTTTAGCGTTGACTGCATGTAGCGTCTTGTAGCGGGGTTGCGTGACATGGTCTCTGTTTAATCTCAGGCACTGAAAGAGGCCTTTCATATCAAAACACACAGTTGGGAACAATGTCAGCTCTTGATGCTGGCTGCAATACAGAGAAAGCTCCCCTCCAGTTTCATCGTGTATACGGTGATGGACAGGGAATATGTCGGTTTATTGGTATGTTGTACTCTCCCAAGCACTTAGTGCTTTGCCCACAGTAAGCACTCAATAAATACAGTTTTCTGACTGACAAAGCGGGGGCCACCAGCCGATAGTAGCCATGTCACCGCCAAATTTGGCTGGATGTAATGAAAATTTGAGGAGTGTTTCTCTTGAGGAAGCGCTTCCGACTCTGAAATCACAGATGGTTCAGATTTACTTGGAGAGTGGTTGGCGTGTAAAGAAGGCTCTATCGGAGTAGGGCTTTCTTTATCGAAGGTGTTTTTTTCTGTCACCCTTTCTACTCTCCCCCGTTAGCTCACCTACATACATCTTCCGGCATTTCTCACCAGTTTGCTCTCAAACACACACATAGAATGGCACATCTCCCTGTCCTAGACCAGTAATACGCTCAAAGACCAAGGAACAAAAAAAGTGAGTCTTGGTAGAGGGAATCTCAAATAGCATGATGTAATTTGAGACGTCGGAGAGTTTATGGCCATATCTCTGAACTGTTTTTAAGCACTAAGAGTACCAAGGGGATCCAAAGTTAATGGAGACTAAGAAAGCTTTCAGCAGTAGGGGTGAATGATTCACATTTGTCAGTGCACACTGTGTACCCAGAGTGCAATGGCATTGGATTGGGATAGCATAACAGGCATTGTTCATCTCAACGTAATCTCCTAAGCAGGGAGCATGCAGAGAATGGGAAATAAGATTACCAGCAGTATTTCTGAGATGAAATCATCTTGAAAGAATATACGATATTAAAGATTTTCCCCACTTAAAAAAAAGTCAGGAAGATTCCTTTAAATATGATTTTGTTCTGCTGGTGCATTTAATTTTTTCTAATTAAACTCTTCTAAGCTGAAGACAAACTCCCTGCCAGTGTTTTTCTTTCTGAATAGGACTGTGAGACTGGAGCTTTAATACAGTCTGACAGTAGCTTATGTCTAATCAGTCATGTGTGCAGAGGAAGAAACAAAAAGGCTAACTAAACAAAATCAAGCTAATTAAGAATCATTTTAAACAGTGAAACATGAGACTGGTATAAATCACCGAGGAACCACAAACGAATCCGGCGTTAACCCTGAAATGAAATTGGTGCAAATGCAATCTGACACGGAACAGTCCGGGGGTTGGATTTGTAGATTTCACAACCCAATAACGTGGCCAAATTTCAACAAGCAGAACAAGGTAATGGATCAGGAGTCAGAATGTATTTATTTTGTTTCAGGAGAAACGCTTCTGAGAAGTTTTTTTAAAAAAATCTGAAATAAGAGAAAGCGGGAGGGTTTGGATGGTGGTGGTAGTGGTTTCAAGAGTGAATCCTGACTGCTTAATAAATTGTGCACGTGCCATTTTTTGGGAAGGAACTCCCTTTTTTATCCCAATGCTCAATTATTCACTCAAGTGTGCTACAGGGTACGCAGGGATGAATCAATCAGTCAATCAGTGGTATTTATTGAACGCTTACCATGTGCAGAACCCTGTACTGAAAGCTACAGAGAGTACAATACAACAGAATTAGTGGAAATGTTCCCTGCCCATATAGATCCCTGTATATATCTATAAATCTATGTATTTATATTGATGCTATTGATGCCTGTTGTTTTAATAATAGTAATAATGATGAAGGCATTTTTATTAAGCGCTTTCTACGTGCAAAGCACTGTTCTAAGTGCTAGGGAGTTTACAAGGTGATCAGGTTATCCCACAGGGGGCTCACAGTCAATCCCCATTTTACAGATGAGAGAACTGAGGCACAGAGAAGTGAAGTGACCTGCCCAAAGTCACACAGCTGACAATTGGTGGAGCTGGGATTTGAACTCATGATCACTGACTCCAGAGCCCGGGCTCTTTCCACTGAGCCACGCTGCTTCTTTTGACGCCTGTCTCTCCCCTTCTAGACCGTGAGCCTGTGGTGGGCAGGGATTGTCCCTATTTGTTGCTGAATTGTACTTTCCAAGCCCTTAGTAGAGTGTTCTTCACATAGTAAGTGCTCAATAAATACATTTGAATGAATGAATAAACTCAGAGTCTAGAGGGATGGGATTGAAAGCTCCTTAAGAGCATGGATACTGGGTCATTTTGCTCCTCCTAACACTATGTTCTGGATTCAGTGAATGCCACTGGTGAATATTATCAGAATGTGTGAATGTATCGGATATTCAGTGCCAGCATATAGGAGCAAGTCTTTGCCTAGTGGAAAGAATACAGGCCAGGGATTCAGAAGACCTGGGTTCTAATCCCAGCCCCATCACTTAGAGAAGCAGCATGGCTCAGTGGAAAGAGCCCGGGCTTTGGAGTCAGAGGTCATGGGTTCAAATCCCAGCTCCGCCAGTTGTCAGCTGTGTGACTTTGGGCAAGTCACTTCTCTGTGCCTGTTACCTCATCTGGAAAATGGGGATTAAAACTGTGAGCCCCACATGGGACAACCTGATCACCTTGTAATATCTCCAGCGCTTAGAACAGTGCTTTGCACATAGTAAGTGCTTAATAAATGCCATCATGATGATGATTATGATTGTTATTATCGCTTGTGTGACCTTGGGCAAGTCACTTAACTTCTCTGTGTCCCAGTTAGCTCATCTGACAAATGGGGATTGAAGCCGTGAGCCCCATGTGGGACATGGATTGCGTCCAACCTGATTATCTTGCCTCTACCTCTACCTGGGAAATTGTAAGCACTTCACAAATACCATTAAGAAGAATTCCTTGCCATTTGATAACTCCATTATTCACGAGTAGTTACCCAGGCTCTAGAAGAAGCAGCGTGGCTCAGAGGAAATAGCCCAGGCTTTGGAGTCAGAGGTCATGGGTTCAAATTCCGGCTCTGCCAATTGTCAGCTGTGTGACTTTGGGCAAGTCACTTAACTTCTCTGTGCCTGTTACCTCATCTGTAAAAGGGGGAGTAAGATTGTGAGCCCCCCGTGGGACAACCTGATCACCTTGTATCCCCCCAGTGCTTAGAATCAATCAATCATATTTATTGAGCGCTTACTGTGTGCAGAGCACTGTACTAAGCGCTTGGGAAGTACAAGCTGGCAACACATAGAGACGGTCCCTACCCAACAACGGGCTCACAGTCTAGAAGGGGGAGACAGAGAACAAAACCAAACATATTAACAAAATAAATAGAATAAACATGTACAAATAAAATGTACATGTCCTCTGCTCCTCCTCCCCTCCCCATCACTCCGACCCCCTCCCTCTGCTCTACCCCCTCCCCCGCCCCACAGCATTTGTCTATTTGTACATATTTATTATTCTATTTATTGATATTAATGATGTGTATATATCGCTAATTCTATTTCTATTGATGCTATTGATTCCTGTCTACTTGTTTTGATGTCTTTCTCCCCCATTCTAGACTGTGAGCCCATTGTTGGGTAGGGATTATCTCTATCTGTTGCCAAATTATACTTTCCAAGTGCTTAGTACAGTGCCCAGTAAGTGTTCGTAATACGATTGAATGAAATGAATGAACTGCTGAACAGATCATCTTCCTGGAATATTGATTGGCAAACTTCTCTCCTCTCCCCAAGTCCTTCCAAATGCTACACATTCCTCCATGCATTAAATAGACATTCCTTACTGCTCATTTCAAGGTGCTTCACTAGCTCTTTCCATCTTAATAGTCCGCTCTCTCCACCCTCTGCAACCCAGGTCTCTTTACTCTGGTTAAGCTCACCTTCTAAATGTATTTATTTATATATACATATATATATATATATATATATATATTTGTACAGATTTATTACTCTATTTATTGTATTGTACATATTTACTACTCTGTTTTTTGTTAATGTGTTTTGTTTGTCTCCCCCTTCTAGACAGTGAGCCCGCTGTTGGGGAGGGACCGTCTCTATATGTTGCCAAGTTGTACTTCCCAAGCGCTTAGTACAGTGCTCTGCACACAGTAAGCGCTCAATAAATACGATTGAATGAATGAATGAATTTCTCAATGGTCCTGCCACAAAACACTCATGCATGCTGTTCCCTCGTCTGGACTCCTTTCTCCCAAACTACAACTATGCCAGGCTACAACTCTCCCTGTCCCTAGAGTCATCCCAAATTCTCTTCTCTGGAAATCTTTCTTTCTCTGTTCAATTTGCCAGAATGTAGTTATGTAAAACCAGCAAAACTCACACGACTTTCACTTGTTTCAGTAAGTGCTTTGGATGAGAATGAAATAATTGTATAGGTTTGTGTGTGTGTAATGTCTTCAAAGATGATAGTGCAATCAATGAATGGTACTTATTCAGCACTTACTATGTGCAGAGCACCGTACTAAGTGCTAGGGAGAGTACAATGCAACAGAATTAGCAGACCCCTTCCCTGCCCATAATGTGTTTATAATCCTGCAGATTATAGGTTCTTATGTATGAGATGGATAAAAAATTTGCAAGGTATGGTCTTTGGGTTTTTATTTGCATCTTCATTTTTTATGGTATTTGTTGGGTGTTTGACATGTGCCAGGCTCTATACTAAGTGCTGGGATAGATACAACATAATCAGGTTAGGAACAGTCCATGTCCCATATGGTGCTCTGTCTTAATCCCCATTTTACAGGCAAGGTAACTGAGGAACAGTGGAAGTGACTTACCCAAGGTCACAGAGCAGATAAGAGAAGCAGCGTGGCTCAGCGGAAAGAGCCCGGGCTTTGGAGTCAGAGGTCGTGGGTTCAAATCCCGGCTCCACCACTTGTCAGCTGTGTGACTTTGGGCAAGTCACAACTTCTCTGGGCCTCAGTTCCTTCATCTGTAAAATGGGGACGAAAACTGTGAGCCCCACGTGGGACAACCTGATTACCTTGTATCTACCCCAGCGCTTAGAACAGTGCTTTGCACATAGTAAGCGCTTAACAAATACCAACATTATTATTATTATTATTATTATAAGGTGAGGAGCAAGGAGCAGAACCCAGGTCCCTCTGAGTCCCAGGCCTCTGATCTCTTATTCATTCATGCAATCATATTTATTGAGCGCTTACTGTGTGCAGAGCACTCCTGAGATGTTTGTACTGCATCTGGCTTTTCCTCAGTTCTTTGTCCTCCCGTTGGTTGGAAAATGTGTGTCTGTCTCTCCAACCAATTCAAGTTGGTTGGAGGGTAGGGCAAATGATGGTAGTTGTTTAGGTCTCCAACATCCTAGCTCGGCTTGTGGAAAGTCTGCCTTATTGCACTGGCATCCCTCACTAGATGGCTTGCCATTCCATCCACCGTGGAATGGGTTCTAATTCTGACACTGTCAGTTCATTCATTCCTTCAATTGTATTTACTGAGCACTTACTGTGTGCAGAGCGCTTGGGATGTACAATTCAGCAACAGAGACAATCCCGGCCCACAACGGGCTCAAAGTCTAGAAGAGGGGAAAATAGTACTTGTTAAGCACTTACTATGTGCCAGGCACTGTACTAAGTGCTGAGGTGGATGCAAGCAAATGGGGTTGGACAAAGTCCCTGTCCCAAGTGGGGCTCACAATCTCAATCCCCATTTTACTTGCAGGAGAAGCAGGGTGGCTCAGTGGAAAGAGCCCGGGCTTTGGAGTCAGAGGTCAGGAGTTCAAATCCCGGCTCCATCAGTTGTCAGCTGTGTGACTTTGGGCAAGTCACTTAACTTCTCTGTGCCTCAGTTACCTCATCTGTAAAATGGGGATTAAGACTGTGAGCCCCCCATGGGACAACCTGATCACCTTGTAACCTCCCCAGAATTTAGAACAGTGCTCTGCACATAGTAAGTGCTTAATAGATGCCATTATTATTATTATTATTATTTATTTTACACATGAGGTAAATGAGGTCCCTAGATGTGAAGTGACTTGCCCAAGGTCACACAGCAGAGAAATAGCAGAGCTGGAATTAGAACCCATGACCTTCCGACTTGTAAGCCTGTGTTTTAACCACTATGGCAGGATACTTCTCCTACATACTTCTCCACACAGTTGTCTGCTGTGTGGGCAACTGCTCTGTGCCTTTTACCTCATTTGTATAATGAGGATTAAGAGAAGCCCCTCAAGGGACATGGACTGTGTCCAACTTGATTATCTTGCATCCATACCAGGGCTTAGAACAGTGCCTGGCACATTGGAAGCACTTAACAAATACCAATAAAACAAATGAGTGTAACCACGTTGAGCCCAAGAATCATGCTTGCCAAATTCATTGCACTGGGCTCTTGCAAGTGCTTAGCACAGTTTTCTACACACCATGAGTACTCAAATACCATTAATTGATGGACTCTGGTCTTCATTCTTCCTAACCAGATTCAATTCCCAGACTGAGCCCCCTTTTTCCTCTCCTCCTCCTCATCCCCCCTGCCCTACCTCCTTCCCCTCCCCACAGCACCTGTACATATGTTTGTGCAGATTTATTATTCTATTTATTTTATTAATGATGTGTATCTAACTTTATTTTTATTTATTCTGGTGACTTGACACCTGTCCACATGTTTTGTTGTCTGTCTCCCCCTTCTAGACTGTGAGCCCGTAGGCTGACGACTTGTACTTCCCAAGAACTTAGTACAGTGCTCTGCACACAGTACGTGCTCAATAAATACGATTGAATGAATGAATTAATTAATTCCACGTGCTCTCTAGTTCAAGTGGGTTTCTGCTAATGTGAGTTTCTTTTTTGTTGTCGTCGGTCCCCTTTCTAAATCTCAAATTACAAAACATCTACGATGCTATTTAGGAAGTGATTGGGAATGGTGGTTTCCCCATTTCAGCTGGATTTTCTCTGCCTGGTGTTCCCTTGGATTACCAACTCGGCCGCACATCGCCTTGGGAATACAGCATATGGTAGAAAGGAAAATGACTAACAATTCACATCAATTCCAGCTGTGAGCATGTGATTAGCCCTTATATGGTTTACAAAACTTTCCCCTGTTCAGATTGAAATTCTGTTCAGAAATACCCTCACCTCCTGCCCAGGCTTTCACACAGCTGCATAATATCACTATTTTTCTGTTTTGAATTGGATGATCAGTATATTGCCTGACTCATATTTAAAAGATCAGCCGCACAAATTGCTCAGCATCCGTATAATGAATCAAGCTCTGAGTCTAGTTACCTGTGGGTTTTTTTTTCATTTTTCTCCTGCAGTGATAGGGTTTGTAGGCCAATTCTGGTGACTGGATGAGAGAAACAGGTTTATTTTTATTTGAAAATTGATATTTAAAGGCATGACTCATTCCCTTCTTCACGATGAAAGGGAAACCACCCCAAAAGGATCTTCACAATGAAAGGGAAACTACCCCAAATGGAATGGGAAATTGTTTGATAATCAACTCGATGCAAGAGGTGCATTGTGACGAGTCTTTTGAACTCTATTATTTGAAAATAATTCACTTAGACATTTAGATATTTCACACGAAGTCATTTGTGATTGTTTAGTTAAGCTTTGCAAAAGGAATCTATAGTAAATGCTTTCAAACAAATGCAAAGATGAAGAAATCTGTCTAGTACACCATTTGAATAGCTAAAAGCAGCAGAGGAATGAAAGGTTTCATAACAGTAGTTAAGTCTGCCTAAATGTTTGTAATGTAGAATGTGGGGTTTTTTTTCCACTTAAAAGAGAAGGGATATACTTTCAATGGGGTAGTTATTTTGCAAGGAATGAAGCATGATAAGCTAGCTGTATTATCCCAACAATTAGGATTTCATGTTCCAGCCTTAGAGTGAGAATGCTGTTAAATTCTGTGGTGTTTGGTTTATGAGGAAACATAAAACTGAAGCATTTTATTGGTTTAGTTGAAGCCTGATTTGATTTTCTTCTGGTTTGATAGATTGTGTATGGTTGAATTATTATTTACAGTGTGATGGAAAGTTTCTTTTTTAAAAAAAAGAAGAAAAAGTGGTGTATTGCGGAAAAATATTTAGCCAGAATGAAATTAGATTGAATTTTTCTCTTCGTTACGCATTTGGGCAAGTCAGATATGAATTTTCTGCTCAGAGGTTTACAGCAGGAGAAAACAAAGTCTCTGGAATGCCTCTAATTGTTAATCTTGCCAAAGGTCTGTTGCCACCAAGATGTAATTATAGATTGGCTTTTGATTTCTTACTGTTCTGCCTACATGCATTTATTTCACAGCTGCTAGGCCTCAACATACAACTTAAAATACAGCAAATACAACAATACAAAACCTTTGTATTTGTTTTGGCTGTCCCCTGAGGAGAGGGGGATGGGGTGGAGGTGGGAATTTAGAGGTGTGGTCAGAAAAGTTTCGTGTGTGTATGTGAATCCATTGATGGCTGAGTTAGCACTTATTCCAGTGTGTTGCACCAGTGGTTGTTCATAAAGTGAGATTACACTACAAATCCTACTAGTTTCATGATCTTGGGCAAGTCATTTCACTTCTCTGTGCCTTAGTTACCTCCTCTGTAAAATGGGGATAAGAGAGTTAGCCCCTTGTGGCACAGGGACGATGTCCAACCTGATTAACTTATATTTATCCTAGAGCTTAGAACAGTGCTTGGCACATAGTAAGAGTTTAACAAATAATCATTATTAGGAAGTATTAGTTACAAAATAGAGCAAGTGGCCATAACTAGCACCATGGCCTATTACTCGCAAAGTTTTGTTTCTGTCCGGGACGGCTGCAGGTTTAAAGAATCTGCAGGATAGTTGACCTTCGTGGCATAAATTCTCATTTGGGGTTCTCTTTCAGTCCTTCAACCGACTCTGTCTAAACCGTGTTTCTCGAATCAAGTGAAGGAAGCAGTTAATCCAATTAACGTGAACAACCCAAGGCTTGACTCCCTCATGACTCTGGCTAAGAGCGTAACAAATCCACGCGGTTAATAAGTGGCCTGTCATAGCTGTGTTTTTGTGAGTCTGGTCCGGGGCAGAATAGATGCAGGGGATTACTCTTTCCGGGCAAAGTTGCCTTTAGCAGCCACGGTCTGTGGCTTTGTCAATCAAGGCACAGAAACCAAAGCAGAGTCACCAAAGTGTATCCCTGGGGTGAGCTAAAATCCTCAGGTTTCTCGATTTCAGCTTTGTTCTCTAATTTTTCAGTCATATGCTGCATTAATTCATTGCCTCCAATTACCATTTCTGTAATAGGTTCATGGCTAGAAGTCAGTCTCCCAATCAATTACTATAATTTCAACCTTTTACTCCTTCTGAGTAGTTTCTTTCATTATCTTTTCAAGGCTGTCGAGGGAATCTTAGAGAGGAACCTGTCATTGTTTATTGTCGGTGATTCCCTTCAATCAAATCCCCGTTCCTTCTCCTGGCTGAAATTCCTATGTGACGTGTAGGTAGGCAAAGCTGCGTTGGGGGAGAGAGAAGGAAATTTAAAACTGTCGCCTTTGGGGAACGTTT
This sequence comes from Tachyglossus aculeatus, assembly GCF_015852505.1. Taxonomy (NCBI): domain Eukaryota; kingdom Metazoa; phylum Chordata; class Mammalia; order Monotremata; family Tachyglossidae; genus Tachyglossus; species Tachyglossus aculeatus. The sequence goes on from NC_052077.1 coordinate 41,538,729, forward strand.
TCAGTCCTGTGACTTTGATGGCACCTAGCTCTTCAATGCCCTTCAGTCTCAAAATCAGATGGAGACGTGCCCATTTGCTCTATCAGTGGTATTTATCAAACACTTATTGTGTGCAGAGCACTGTTCTAAACGCTCAGAAAGGTAAGAGAGTTGCTAGACAGGAACTCTGTCCCCAAGGAGCATACAGCCCTGACATCACTTTTAGTTAGTACAAGAGCCCAGAATAAAGACCACTTTATTATTGCCCTGGCCTCTCTATGCACTTTCTTGTGTGGAAGCAGGAAAGTATGGGAGATTTAATTCATATTTCAAGAATGTTCATCAGTGAGCCTGCCTATTTTAAGCCTAAAAGCGTATCTTCTACACCAAAAACCAAGCCTCAGTCTTGGGGCTGTGGAGTATATGTTGCCAACCTGTACTTCCCAAGCGCTTAGTACAGTGCTCTGCATACAGTAAGCGCTCAATAAATATGATTGAATGAGTATTGATTTATTCATTCAGTCATATATATTGAGTGCTTACTGTGTACAGAGCACTGTACTTAGAGATTGGGAGAGTAAACTATAACAATAAACAGATATGTTTCCGCCACACAGTGTGTTTATAGTCTAGAGGGGGAGAAAGTATCAATTGGTGTTTTATGTAGAACCAACCAAGCAGGGACTTTCCTGATCTGCCAGGTTACTTGAACTGGCAAATCCAGCGGTTCTGTTTTTTTTTTTTTTTTTTTTTTTTTTTTTAATGATTCCTGCCATCTTCATTCTAGACTACAAGTTCATCTCTAGATCATAAGCCTCTCTCTAGTCTGTAAGGTCATAGTCGGCAGGGAATGTCTAGTCTATTGTACTCTGGCAAGCACTTAGTTAAGCGTTGTGCACACTGTAAGTGCTCAATAAATACGATTGACTGACTGTTCAGCATGTTTTGAGGACCAATGACTCTGGTCTCTGTCAACCTCTCCTGTGTCCTGGGTTCTGATCTTTGGGATTCCTCTCTGGATCACACAAAGTTCCTTGGCTGGAAACAAAAATCTTTCGCTCTGTCCGTTCTCCCACAGGATTGACTTAGGCCCAACAATCACAACTCGCTCCGTGTCCTGAAGGTTTTTGCAAAGGTTTCTGCCCACCTTGTCCGGTGGGGGATTGCCTCACGATAGTGCTCTGTACAGAGCAAATGTTCAAAAATAGATGTACGGATATGTATGTTTCTGTATATATAATCACAGAATTGTGTGTGTATATGGGTGTGCATATATAGGTGTGACTGTGTATATGGGTCTATATGTATACACCTAGATATGTATGGGTATAACAGCTTCAAATCATGGCTCAGTGGAAAGAGCATGGGCTTTGGAATCAGAGGTCATGGGTTCAAATCCCAGATCCACCAATTGTCAGCTTTGTGACTTTGGGCAAGTCACTTAACCTCTCTGTGCCTCAGTTACCTCATCTGTAAAATGGGGATTAAGACTATGCCCCCCCCCCCCCCATGGGACAACCTGATCACCTTGTAGCCTCCCCAGCACTTAGAATAGTGCTTTGCACATGGTAAGCACTCACTTAATAAATATTATTATTGTTATTATTATTATTATTATTATTCAAATGCTGATGAGTCTCTTCAACCCATAGCAACTCCATGGACAATCCCTCTTCAGAACAAGCCATCTTTATTTTGGTGGGTATTTAAGTGCTCTATATTGCAGGTACTATATTAAGCTCTGGGATAGATAGAAGCTAACCCACTTGGATACGGTCCCTATCTAACAGTCTATAATTGATCGATTGCCTTAGTTTTTTGTGTGTGGTTTTTTTGGGGGGGTTTTGTTAATGCATTTATTAAGCATTTACAACATTCCAGGCATTGTTCTAAACCCTGAGGTAGGTAGAAGATGGGACACAGTCCACACCCAATGTGGGGATCACAATCTTAATCCCCATTTTGCAGATGAGGTTACTGAGGTACGGATAAATTGAGTGACTTGCCCAAGGTCACACAGCAGCTTTGTGGCAGAGCTAGGATTAGAACCCAGGTCATTTGACTCAGAGGCAGGCGTTCTTTCCATTAGGGCATGCTGCTTTCCACCATAAGTGCTTAGTACAGTGCTCTGCACATAGTAAGCGCTCAATAAATACGATTGATAAGTGCTGTGGTGCTGGAGGAGACGTGAATATCAAGATCTTAAGAGGTACAAGGTCGGACTGCATTGAAAAAACAGCATGGCAGAATGGATAGAACACAGGCTTGGGAGTCACAAGGTCATGAGTTCTAATCCCACCTCTACCACTTGTCTGCTGTGCGACCTAGGGCAAGTCACTTACTTCTCTGTGCCTCAGTTCCCTCACCTGTAAAATGGGGATTGAGACTGTGAGCCCCACAGGACAAGGACTGTGTCCAATCTGATTTGCTTGTATCCACCCCAGCACTAAGTACAGTGCCTACCACATAGTAAGTGCTTAACAAATACCATAATTATTGTCATTATTATGATTGTTAAGTCGTCACTCTTCTGAGGCTTTTAATGCCCGTCCTTTGCACATAAAGTTTTGCATTATGCCTCAGACTGGAAGGCGTGTGATTTTTAAAAAGCAAAGAGAGCAAGCATTTGTGGTCATCCATGATGGACAGAAGCATGCTCGTAAGCCAGTGAATTGATCTGGCGACGGAATTACCACATCTTCTAGTGGCAGAATTTCATGCCTCCCATTGATTGGATTCCACATTGCCAGAGAGAATCATTGGGTCTAGCTCCCATCATCATCATCAATCATATTTACTGAGCGCTTACTATGTGCAGAGCACTGTACTAAGCGCTTGGGAAGTACAAATTGGCAACAAATAGAGACAGTCCCTACCCGACAGTGGGCTCACAGTCTAAAAGGGGGAGACAGAGAACAAAACCAAACATACTAACAAAATAAAATAAATAGAATAGATATGTACAAATAAAATAAATAGAGTAAAAAATATGTACAAACATATATACATCTATACAGGTGCTGTGGGGAAGGGAGGGAGGTAAGATTGGGGGGATGGAGAGGGGGGCGAGGGGGAGAGGAAGGAAGGGGCTCAGTCTGGGAAGGCTACTTCCCATGTAGAAGTAGCGTGGCTGAGTGGAAAGAGCACAGGCTTTGGAGTCAGAGGTCATGGGTTCAAATTCCGGCTCCACCAATTGTTAGCTGTGTGACTTTGGGCAAGTCACTTAACTTCTCTGTGCCTCAGTTACCTCATCTGTAAAATGGATATTGACTGTGAGCCCCCCGTGGGACAACCTGATCACCTTGTAACCTCCCCAGCACTTAGAACAGTGCTTTGTACATGGTAAGCACTTAATAAACACCATTATTATTATGTAGAAATGTTTCAAAAAGATCATGAGGCAATCACATACTTTTTTTGTTGTTTTTATTAATCAAGTACCAATGTACTGTAGTTACAAACTTCATGCCGATTTCTTGCTGTGAAATATTCACATGAGAAATGTTCAGCCTTGACTTTATTTTGCCTATTTTTCTAACAGTTTGAAGACTCATAACATTCCTTTATTAACATCTCTAGATTACCCTGCAGCTCCAGATTCTTTGAGGGGCAGATGTTTTATGAACCTATTTTCCTTTACCTGGTTTATTTAAACACCACTTGTTAAACAAACTAGAAGACGTTTGAATAATTAAACAGAAGGCATTTTCCCATGCAAATATATTGCATATATTTGGTTTGAGGTAAAAAGACTGTGCTGATCTTTTAATAATGCTGTACATATTTCTCCACTGCAGTCTTAACCATTTGTACCATCCAACTGTTGAAAACAAAGCAGGTTGATTTTGCAACATCCAGAATGGGGAGAGTTCCAGCTTAACTTGTTTTGTAAAATGTTACCACTGCAGAGTTCCAGGATTATTCTTCATTATTATATTTATTTTGATCATTATTATACAATTGATTTTTATTCATTTCTTTTGCTCTATCCTAATTTTATTCGTTCTTTTCAATCAGGATATTCATTAGACCGGCCATCCTATACCAGTTCAAATTCAATTTCCTGATTTATGCTTGTACCGTGAATCTGCCTTAGTTGGGAATTCTGTGGCCTAAGAATCTACAGTATCAATCAACCAGTTGTATTTATTGAGCATTTATATGCAGAGCACTATATGGAGCACTTGAAAGAGTGCAATATCACGGTGTTGGTAGACATGTTCCCCGCTCACAGTCTAGAAGGGGTGACAGACATCAATAAATTATGGATATGTCCATAAATGCCGTGGGGTTGAGGGAGGGGTGCAATTCCAAGCGCAAGAGCGACGCAGAAGGGAGTGGGAGAAGAGGAAATGAGGACTTTCTTGGGGAATCCCTGTTGCAGGAAATGGGGTTTCAATAAGGTTTTGAAGGTGGGGAGAGTGGTCATCTGTCAGATAGGAAGTGGGAGAGAGTTCCAGGCCAGAGGCAGGATGTGGTTGAGGGGTTGGTGGTGAGACACTGTAAGCCTGTTGTTGGGTAGGGACCGTCTCTATATGTTGCCAACTTGTACTTCCCAAGTGCTTAGTACGGTGTTCTGCATATAGTAAGCGCTCAATAAATATGATTGAATGAATGGAGGTACAGTGGGTAGGTTGGCGTTAGAAGGGCCAAGTGTGCAGGCTGGCTTATAGTAGGAAATTGGGGATGTGTCATATCCATAGTATACACCCTCTCTGTTTGCTGAGCATTGTGTCTGACTCAAAGATTTCCCATTAAAGCCACGGAGAGGTGTTGCTTGCTAATTATCCTAGAATGAAATCCATTGCATAACTGAGAAGGATTCCAGTGTTGTTCCATAGGCCTTCTCATTATGACCGGAGACGTTTGACTACGTAACTCTAAGGCACAGGTATTTGGAAACCCCACTCCCCACCATTTTCCCTCTTCCTTTTTTTTTTTTTTAATTGAAGTCATCAGTGTAGAGAAAAATACTTCTGACAAATCTAGCCCCATGTTACAGTGTTAGCCTGCAGCACAAGCACTGGGAAGAATCCTGAATCCTAATCAGTTTCAAAGTCTAATGCTGAGCCAATCTGACACCGCTAATCTATTTGTAATAAATAACTATAATGCATGTGTCATTAACAACCCCGGGGAAAGCACAGTGGAAGGAAACTATATGATCCAGATGTACTCCTTGGCTAAGTACACTTTCGTAGGAATCTTCTCCCCTCCTCCCAAGAGCAACTTGGAGAATCAGGAACAGTTGAAAAACGGCAATAGGGAACCGGCTAGGGTGGAAGCGGTGTGGATAAATGCATCTGGATCCTGTTTTCCCCTTTCTCCAACAGCGATCCTGAGTCAGCCTTGGCTTCATCCAGAAGCAATGTGGTCTAGTGGTTAGAGCATGGGCCGGGGTGGGGGGGGGGTGAGGGTCAGATAGGATCTGGGTTCCAATCCTGACTTCACCACTAGTCTGCTGTGAGACCTTGAATGAATCACTTCTGTCCTCTGGGCTTCAGTTACCTCATCTGTAAAATGGAGATTAAGACTGTGAGCCCCATGTCAGGGATTGTATTCAATCTAATAACTTGTATTATCTACCTCAGGACTTAGTACAGTGCCTGGCACATAGGAAGTGCTTAACAAATATTTTTAAAAAAAGAGTGGCTAGCTCTGCTGATCTTATTCAATGTCCAGAAAAAAAAAAAAAAAAACAAATGGGTAAGAAAGGAAGGACTTTCATTTAGTTTTAATTTGTATTCAGGTAGCAGGGTCTAGTAAAAAGAACATCCTACATCATCATCAATCATATTTATTGAGCGCTTACTGTGTGCAGAGCACTGTACTAAGCGCTTGGGAAGTAAAAGTTGGTACTTTCTACATCTGAGAGTCATCAGGCCTGGGTTCAAGTCCAAACCTAAAAATAATACAGTTGTGGTATTTCAGTGCTTACTGTGTCCCGGCGAGAAGCAGCTTTCATTCATTCATTCATTCATTCAATCGTATTTATTGAGTGCTTACTGCATGCAGAGCACTGTACTAACCACTTGGGAAGTACAAGTTGGCAACATATAGAGATGGTCCCTACCCAACAGCAGGCTCACAGTCTAGAAGTGGGAGACAAACAACAAAACAAAATATATTAATAAAATAAATAGAATAAATATGTACAAATAATTGACCGTGGGAGTCAGAGGACCTGGTTTCTAAATCTGACTCTGTCCCTTGCCTGTTGCGGACTTGGACAAGTCGCTTTTCTGTTCCTCAGTTTCCTAATTTGTAAAATGGAGGTCAAAGGCCAGTTCCACCTAGATTCTGATCCCCATAAGAAATAAAGATTAGTCCAGATCATTTTGAATCTAACCCAGAATTTAGTGTGGTACTCAACGTACAGAAATTCCTTTAAAAAAATACCACAGTCATTATTATGCCAAGCCCTGAAATAAGGAGAGTTTTTTGTGAACCATAGAAATGTCTGACAGAGATCTGTTGAAGCAGGATCTAGCTCCTAGTAGTAAGGATATTAAGTGCCTACTGTGCGCTAATCACTGGGGAAAGTACATGTGAGAATTAGGTATGATCCCTGGCCTCCACATACATCATGTTAGAATATGTTTTTTCCAGAAAGGAAATCCAATTTTGATCTCCATTTGGGGTAGCAAAAATTGGTCACACCACATCCTGTAGATAAGACGGCATAGTGGATAGAAAACAGACCTGGGAATCAGAAGGTCCTGTGTTCTTATTCCACCTCTGCCACTTGTCAGTTGTGTGGTCATTGGGCAAGATACTAGTCTTCACTGTCCCTCAGTTACCTCCTCTGTAAAATGGGGATTAAGACTGTAAGTCCCATGTGGGACAGACAGTGTCCAACCCAATTTGTTTATATTCATTCATTCGATTGTATTTTTTGAGCGCTTACTGTGTGCCCTGTACGAAGCACTTGGAAGGTACAGTTCAGCAACAGATAGAGACAGTCCCTACCCAACAACAACCCACAGTCTAGACGGGTTTACTACAGTGCCTAGCCCATAGTAAGTGCTTCACAAATGCTACAATTATTATTATTATTACTATTTATATTTTTATAATAATAATAATCATGGCATTTGTTAAGCGCTTATGTGCAAAGCACTGTTCTAAGCACTGGGGGGATACGAGGTGATCAGGTTGTCCCACGTGGGGCTCACAGTCTTAATCCCCATTTTACAGATGAGGTAACTGACGTAGAGAGAAGTGAAGTGACTTGCCCAAGGTCACACAGCTGGCATGTGGCAGAGTTGGGATTAGAACTCATGACCTCTGAATCCCAAGCCCGGGCTCTTTCCGCTGAGCCATGCTGCTTCTCTGAGCAAGATTATCTTGTTAGTATGAGGGGATAGGCAACCAGGGTTTATATTTTGGGGCCCCCTGGATCATTCTGTCTCCCAAGTCCACCTCAGAAATTCATATGGGTCCCAATCTGCCCGGTGAAATTCTTTTTGGGTTTTATTTTTCCCCCAGTGTCCATGGAGACCATCATTCTGGCTATATCTCCTCTCTCAAAATCAGTCTTTCCCCAGACAGTCTTTCTAGGCATGTGGACAGAAGGTTCTTTTCTACTGGAAATCTGAGCAGAGGAGGAAGGGTTTTGCCAAGGAAGGGTTTGGTGTTGCTGGGGCTTTTAGTGTGCTTAGTGGAAGTACATTTATGCCCCTTTTTGGGGTTGAATTTCCCCTTTCCTTTCTCCTACACACAGAAACACACACACACATCCACACGCACCCCTCCCCCCAACCATCCCTTAAGAGGAAAAGAGGTGGAGGAATCACTGCCTGCTCCCCAAAAAGCAAGCCTTTGCAGTGAGGAAGTATTTTACATTTCCATTCTTTTTTGGTATTTTTCTTCTCCCATCACCCAAGCCCTTCAGTACTCAGCCCCCCAACCACTTGGGTATAAAGCCCTGTACGTTTATCATCCTGTAATTCACATTCATGTTTGCCTGCCCAGCTAGAGAGACTTTTTGAGGCCGGAGGATCTTTTTATGGGATTTTATGGTAATCTCCCTAACGTGCAGAACAGTGCTCTGTAGATGGTAGGTGCTCAGAGAATAAATACTATTGACTGGTCGGGGCTGGAAAAGAGGATTTGGATGACTGAAGCAGGCGTGCAATTGATGGTGAGGTTCCCCACACCCTCACTCTCCCCAGCCTAATTACTAATAAAATCTTAAAAAAAAAAAGTCCTAGGGAAAACGGCAGCCCAAAATACTGTCGGTTCCTTTTGAACTTCAGGCAAATACCTGTCATGATCGTAAATATTGAGCACTTACTGAGTGTAATGCCCTGTACAACAGAACTAGTAAATGAGGGAAAGAGCGAAAGGTTTTACGTATTAGGAAAAGACAGTTCCTGATCTGTAGAAGTAGCATGGCGTAGTGGAGTCAGAAGGTCAGTGGTTCTAATCCTGGCTCCACCACTTGTCTGCTCTGTGACCTTAGGCAAGTCACTAAACATCTCTGTGCCTCAGTTACCTCATCTGAAAAATGGGGAATAAAACTGTGAGCCCTATGCCGGATAGGGACCGTGTCCAACCCGATTTGCTTGTATCCACCCCAGCACTTAGTATAGTGCCTGGCACAGAGTAAATGCTGAATAAATACCATTAAAAAGAAAAAAAAAAAAGTTTCCAGTAGATCTTTGTCTTCATCCATGCCTGATAGGGAGCTGATTTAAGCTCAGCTGGTGGCTGGCTTCTATTTTCAGAGACAAGAGTCCATATCAAAAAAGACACTAATTTCATACTCATGTCAGTCTCAGAAGAGGCCGAACACTGAGTGAGCCATCACATCTGAATTATACATACACACTATGCAAGGATTATCTTTTGGTGTAGTTCTCTCTGATGGGGAGAGCCCCGCTGTTCTTTATAATGAGGAGTTTAGCTGTTGGTGTATTTAATTTAATTCCTGTATTTTTGTGCTTTTTGTATGTGCTCCCAGAAGGCCTCTGGGCAATGAGTGGATCCTTAATAAATCACATTAGAAATAAATAAGTAATTGCAGTTCATTACGGAGGGGCCTATTTTTTTTCCTTCATGGAAGAATTGATATGAGTGAATATTAAACACGGTGCGTCAGTCAGAAATAAATTTTAGTGGGGTCTTTTTCCATAACAGATCAATTTATGAATTGGTTTTCCCAGCTAAGAATCGTGGCACGCTCCCATCTCATGGCAGCTCAATGGTAGAAAAATAAAATTTGGGGCGGGGGGGAAGAAGTATGGGTGGTATCTGGATGGTTGTTTTCTGCAGTGCCTTGGAGAATATATGATACAGTATATCTGTTCTTCAACTCTAAGCTCTTTAATTGTTAAAAAAACCTCTCACATGCCTGTGTTATGTTAAAAAGATTAAATGTATGTGAAGAACCAATTCATAATAAATTATTACAGATTTAATCAGACCAAAGGCAGATTTCTGAATGATTCAAGATGGTTAGCTATTTTTTTTCCTCATCTATTTCTCAGCTAATGTCATTCATTCTATCGTGTTTCAAGGCAATATTTATGCCTTTTTTTTTTTTTTTGAGTGTGTTGGCAGTGTTCCTGGAATAAGAGCGGAATAGTTCTAATGCACCCTCTAAAACATTAAGACGGATGTATACTCCACAAATGGATTCCGCTTCTGAATACCAAAGATACTTTAATTGCTTATTAACAACATTTTAAACTCCGTCTGATGAATGCTCATTATGAAGATATTCTCCAAATCATTTTTCACAGCAACAGAAAGATGCAATAATCGTCCACTGCAGACCATTAAGACACCATTAGACATAGATTTCATAGAGACATCTCTCCTGGAAAAGAATGCGGTTATATCACTCTTATTTTGGGGGGAAAAAAATCTATTGTGCTGGGTTTCCAAAGGTGGGACATGGGCAAAATTCAGAAACTTGGTCCCTTTAATAGGGGGAGGCAAAAAGGGAAAGATTTCCACCACATTCATATCTATAATTATAGTAATCATTGAATTTGTCATACTGAGCTCCAAAAGGAACTCAAGATTTCCCTCCATCTCACATTTTTCTCCTTGCTCTCCCCAGCCTTCCTCTGGGGACGGATATTAATATTCCCATTGGGGAAACCGAGGCACTGGTTCTAATTCTCGCACACACTATAAATACTTTATTGCCTGTATTTATCATGGTTTATAAAGATGTCTCATCTTTATAAAGGTCCTTTTATGGCTCAAATTATAGGCTACTAGAGGGAATTTCCTGAGTCTCTATGTCTTGTTGAATACATAGCCAGCTACAATGCCATTTCCTGGTGGGAATTAAGTGCTTTCTCTTAATGGGAAGCCCACACATATGGATAGCAGCTCAGGGAGACACAGGGACACAATCTCCCCTCCACCCCCCCACCTTCTGGGGCTGTCAAGGAAACTGAGATCAATGGGGTTTTTCTGGGGCAGGTAATAATAATAATAATGATGGCATTTATTAAGTGCTTACTATGTGCAAAGCACTGTTCTAAGCACTGGAGAGGTTACAAGGCGATCAGGTTGTCCCACAGGGGGCTCACAGTCAATCCCCATTTTACAGATGAGGTAACAGGCACAGAGAAGTTAAGTGACTTGCCCAAAGTCACACAGCTTGACAATTGGTGGAGCTGGGATTTGAACCCATCACCTCTGACTCCAAAGCCCGGGCTCTTTCCACTGAGCCATGCTGCTGCTTCTTCAGGTGTCAGAGGGGAACACCGTGGATTCTCCACCCATGAACTCTTCAATTGATTTAATAGTCTTTCAGGGAAATCCCAGTCTTCTGGAAAAATTCAGTCATATTTATTAATGAAAATAATTATGGTATTTAAGCACTATGTGTCAAGCACTGTTCTAAGAGCTGGGGTAGATTCAAGGTAGTCAGGTTATCCCACGCACTGTTCTAAGCGCTGGGGTAGATACAAGGTAATCAGGTTGTCCCATGTGGGGCTCACACTCTTAATCCCCATTTCACAGATGAGGTAACTGAGGCCTAGAGAAGTGAAGTGACTTGCCCAAGGTCACATAGCAGACAAGTGGAGTAGCTGGAATTAGAATCTATGACCTTCTGACACCCAAACCCATGTTCTATCCACTATGTCATGCTGCTTCTCTAAAATAATAATGATGGTATTTGTTAAGCGCTTACTGTGTGCCAAGCACTGTTCTAAGCACTGGGGTAGATACAAGGTAATCAGGTTGTCCCACGTGGGGTTCACAGTCTTAATCCCCATTTTACAGTTGTGGTAACTGAGGCACAGGGAAGTTGTGATTTGTCCAAAGTCACACCACTGACAAGTGGCGGGGCCGGGATTAGAACCCACAACATTTGACTCCCAAGCCCATTCTGTTTTCACTAAGCCACGCTGCTTCTCAAGCACTTACTGAGTGCAGAGCAATGTACTAAGTGCCTGGGAGAGTACAATCACGACATTTTGTGCACCCCAAATGGGCAGTTGTGTGTTTTAGAGGAAAGGCAAATCCGGGAAGAGCTCGGGCCCCATGATGACATTGTTGTTGAGCCCTTGCTCCTGTCGGCCGACTATAGGGGGGAACTTCAGGGAGTATAGGGAACAGTACAGCATAGTGGATAGAGCTTGGGCCTAGGAGGCAGAAGGTCATGGGTTCTAATCCTTGCTCTGCCACTTGTCTGCTATGTGACCTTGGGCAAGTCGCTTCAATTCTCTGGGCCTCAGTTACCTCATCTGTAAAATGAGGATTGAGATTGTGAGCCCCACGTGGGACAGGGACTGTGTCCAACTGGATTGAATTGTATCCACCCCAGCGCTTAATACAGCCCCCAGCAGATAGTATGTGCTTAACTAATAATAATAATAATAATAATAATAATAATAATAGTACTTAAGTGCTTACTATGTGCCAAACACTGTTCTAAGTGCTGGGGTAGATACAAGGTAATTAGGTTGTCCCACGTTGGGCTCGCAGTCTTAATCCCTATTTCACAGATGAGGTAACTGAGCACAGAGAAGTTAAGTGACTTGCCTAAGGTCACGCAACAGACAAGTGGCAGAGCTGGGATTAGAACTCATGACCTCTGACTTCCAAGCCTGTGCTCTTTCCACTAAGCCACGCTGCTTCTCAGTTGTTATAGATGGATAGCCCAAGACCTCGGAATTTTTGGTCAGAGCTGGAAACACCTGCATGTGGTAGTTTTCTGACCTGCTGTTCTCTGTGAAGTGTGGCCCCTTCTGTCTTTTGCCTTCCCTAGAATCATGAGCTTCCTTCCTTCCCCACAATCGTAGTGAAATTCTGTGAACTTGTTCCACGCATGGATGCAGAAGGATTGGAACCTGCTTGAAAGAGGGATCAGTCAGGAAAACTCACAGAGGCAGCCCATCCATCACCATGAATGAATTTGGGCCTGGCTGACCTTTCATTTCAGTGGGACAATCGCTTGTGTTACTGGGCTTTAGTGGGCCACCAGTTTGTGAGGTTTGCCCATTCTCAGAGCGGGGCCTCGACTTTGGGAGAAGCGGAGGGGTGCACTGTTCAGCGCTTAGAACAGTGCTTTCATCATCATCATCAGTCGTGTTTATTGAGCGCTTACTGTGTGCAGAGCACTGTACTAAGCACTTGGGAAGTCCAAGTTGGCAACATATAGAGACAGTCCCTACCCAACAGTGGGCTCACAGTCTAAAAGGGGGAGACAGAGAACAAAACCAAACATACTAACAAAATAAAATAAATAGAATAGATATGTACAAGTAAAATAAATAGAGTAATAAATATGTACAAACATATATGCATATATACAGGTGCTGTGTACATAGCGTACGTACCTGTACCTGTGTACAGGTGCATAGTGTGTGCACCCGTACCTGTGTACAGGTGCTATGTACTTTGTACATAGTAAGCGCTTCACAAATACTGTCATTATTATTTCCCCTTGAGATGAAAATGATTTTGCTTGAGGGGGAGGTTCCCCATAAATGTACACCAGAAAGAAGACCTGGGTTCTATTCCTGGCTCTGCCACTAGCCCGCTGTGTGATTGTGGGCAAGTCATTTAACTTTTCTGGGCACTATTTTCCACACCTGTAAAATGGAGTTTTGATACCTCCTCCCCCTCCCATCACCCCTGCCTTACCTCCTTCCCCTCTGCACAGCACCTGTATATATGTACATATATGTTTTTACATATTTATTACTCTATTTATTTTACTTGTATATATTCTATTTATTTTATTTTGTTAATATGTTTTGTTTTGTTGTCTGTCTCCCCCTTGTAGACTGTGAGCCCACTGTTGGGTAGGGACCATCTCTATATGTTGCCAACTTGTACTTCCCAAGTGCTTAGTACAGTGCTCTGCACACAGTAAGCGCTCAATAAATACGATTGAATGAATGAATACCTCTTCTCTCTCCTACTTAGACTGTAAGCCTTGATTATCTTGTATCTACCCCAGTGCTTAATACAGGGCTTGACACAAATCAAATCCTTTACAAATCATTATGATTGCCATTATTATTACTATTATTATTAATGATAATAATGATGATCAGTGGGATTTATTGAGTGTTACTGTGTGCACAGCACTACTAAGTACTTGGAGAGTACAATAACAGAGCTGGTAGACATATTCCCTGCCCACAAGGAGCTTTTATTTCATTATTATTGCCAACTTGTACTTCCCAAGTGCTTAGTACAGTGTTCTGGACACGGTAAGTGCTCAATAAATATGATTGAATGAATAGATAATATAATTTATACTATAACATTACATGCTATAGTAATGTTCTTTTAATTGTTGATTATCGGTATAGTTATGTTTATTGGAACAATGTGAGTTTTGTGAAAGTACAGTTCAACCTGTTTACAGGACTTGGAACTTTTGGAGGAGATTCAAGATATTCTCAAACATAGAATCAAAAATTTTGACGTTCTAGGTTCACGTTCACGAATGAGATATATTCATATCCTGGAAGAACACTGTTTGGATTTTTTCAAGAACAGAAAGCTAGTGTTGAGTTGTTGAAGAGAAACTGCTTTGGGCAGAATTCCAGCCAGCTGATTTTTGTTTCATTTTCCCTTCCGCAGCAGCTGGACTAGCTATTGATCTGGTCACCTGAGGTGAGAGAAACTGGCTTCATAAAAACTACTCAGAGCAGGGGTAGAGATGGTTTATCCCTCCCAAAGCACTGGGGTTCTCTCTCTCCTCTCCTCTCAGAGAGCTACCACAGGCTCATGTAGTCTATTTAGGTCATGCTATTTTTGGAACATGACTTTGGTTTCTGTCCTTTGTTTCATTGGGAAAAAAATATGACTTGTCCCAGAATCCAGACTTTTCCCATTGGCCCCAGACAACAATGACTGAAAATCTGCTTCTTTACTGGTGAATGTGAAGAAGAGTTTTTGGGAAAGCTCCTCCTGTTTGGCAAATGATGCCAGTTTGGAGTTCCTGAATTGATTCTTCTTTTCCTTCTATGGCTTCTACGTGGAAAGCCCTGCACTAAGTGATGAGGAAAAAGGCAGTTCATTTTAGACTTTGTCCTTTGTCCTTCCCCATCTGACCATAAGCTCCTTTGCATGACCCAGTGGAAAGATTACAAATTTGGGAGTCAGAGGACCTGGGTTACAATCCTGACTCTGCCACTTGCCTTGAGAAGCAGGCAAGCTTTTCTCTTTTTAATGTGAAGGGAAATTCAGAAAACAATCTATCCTCAAGAAGTGTCCAGTTACCTGGAATAATCAAGTGATGGTATTTACTGAGCACTCACTATGTGCAGAGCAACTTGATTAAGTACTTGAGAGAATGCAAAACAGAATTAGTAGACATGTTTCCTGACATAATAAGCTTACAGACTAGAGGGGGTTTACAGTCTGCAGACCAGAGAAAACAGCTTCAGTTGTGTTTTGTGTACACACACACACACACACAATACACAATTTCTCTCTCCATTCTCTGAAAATAACAATAATAATGATGGTATTTGATAAGTGCTTACTATGTGCCAAGCACTGTTCTAAGCACTGGGGGAGATAGAGGGTAATAGGTTGTCCCACGTGGGGCTCACACTTTTAGTCCCCATTTTACAGATGAGGGAACTGAGGCCCAGAGAAGTGATTTGCCCAAGGTCACACAGCAGACAAGAGGAAGCGGTGGGATTAGAACCCATTTTCTCTGACTCCCAAGCCCGGGCTCTTTCCACTAAGCCATGCTGCTTCCCTGATCATATTCCCAGACTTGTTCAACCTCCCATTCTTACTAAACTTTCCTACAAATCATTCCTCATCATTCTATATCATCCACCAGGGAATGCAGCCTGTCCCAGTGGAAAGAGAAGAAGCCTGGGAGTCAGAGGACCTGGGTTCTAATTCCAGCTCTGCTCCTTTCTTTCAGTATTTCCCTTGGGCAAGTCACTTAACTTCTCTGTGCCTCAGTTTTCTCATCTGTAAAATGGCACTTCAAGACCTGTTGTCCCATCTCCTTACACTGTGAGCCCTATGGGACCACAGTTGTGTCTGACCTGATTATCTTGAAGCTAGTATAGTGCTTGGCACGTATTAAGCACTTACCAAATACCATAAATACTCTTATTATTCAGTGAGGTTGGTGTGGTCAATTGGGAGTACACGTTTACCTCAAGAATGGGATTCTGCAGAGATAGCAGTAAACCTTTCAATGGTCTTTATAATAAACCTGCCATTTTCTAAAAAAAGGTCACTTGCTAATACTTTTCAATAATAATAATAATAATGGTGGTATTTGTTAAGCACTTACTATGTGTGAAGCACTGTTCTAAGCACTGGAGTTAAAAAAAATCTTAAAAAAAATCCCCCTTTTCCTATCTGTGTCTTGGTGGAGTCAAAGGTGGGTCTAAATTACTATTATTATTGTTATTTTTATCATTATTATCATATTTAAGGGCTTACTATCTCTCAAGCACTGTTCTGGACACTGAGGTAGATACAAGTTAACGTGGACAGATTCACTGTCCATATGGGGTGCTCAGTCTAGGAGGGAGAACAAGTATTAAATCTCCATTTTACAGATGAGAAAACAGAGGCACAGGGAAATTAAGTGACTAGCCCAAAGTCACACACCAGGATGCTGGGAGAGCCAGGATTAGAACCAAGGCCCTCTGACTCCAGGGCCCATACTCATTCCAATAAGCCATGTTACCCCTCAACTATAACATTAGGATGTAAAGTCACTCAATTGGTGATCTCGAGGAGAAAAAAACTTAGTTTTGAAAGGATGGCGAACAAATCATTGTCCTTCGCATTTTAGGATAATGACAACACTGACTTCTCGGGTGTAGTAGTATATCATCAGTGATGTTTTCCATGTGAGATTAAAGAAGGAACCTTCTTTAAAGACAAAACCCGTCTTTTTTTCATAGCCCTGTGGACAATTAGACGACGCTATTCTTTTAGATGACCTCCTCTGTGAAGGTGACAAATTCGATGACAATTTTTGCATCATGGACAGAGCGTCAGCCTTCCACGGGTCACGCCGACTTGACTCAGTTTTTACTTTGCGTCTCTATTCCCAGAGGGAGGAAAATGGCAAGAATTAGCTGCGGACCTTTGGAACGAGGAGGTCACCCCATCGAAGATTTCGATGGCAATCAAGAGTCAAAAGTCCTTGCTGAATTCCACTCCCTCTAATAGGCTGTCGGGGATTCAAACTATTCATTTCAAAAGCTAATTTTCTTAATTGCCAGGAGCAGACAAACTTTCCAAGATAGGAGAGCTGTGATGGCCCTTGTTCTTCTGCCAACCGTTGTCACCGGGCTGCCCCTCAACATCAGCAGTTTCTGCTTTAGCTGATGCCAATTTTCATAGACATGGTGAAGACTGATTCATCTAGAATCACAGCCCTGGAGGATTCCTTGAGAGATTGTCCGGTCCACTCTGTGCCTGCTGTCGGCATCTAGAACAGACTTATTTTTCAACTTATTTTTTTTTAAATGATATTTCCTATGCACTTCCTATATGCCAGGCACTGTTCTGAGCACCGGTGTAGATAGACATTACTGAGTTTGGACACGGTCTGTGTCCCACAAAGGCTCACAATCTTAGTCCTCATTTCACAGATGAGGTGACTGAGGCATAGTGAAGTGACTTGCCTAAGATAATGCAGCAGATGACTGGCAGAGCCAGGATTAGAAATTAAAATTATCTGACTCCCAAGCCCGTGCTCTTTCCACTAGGTCATGCTGCTTCTCAGCTTGTCTGTCCTTAAAGACTCCAATTTCCCTCACCTAACCCATGTAATAGTGATACTAATCATGGTTCTTGTTAAGCTCTTACTGTGTGCTACACACTGTTCCAAGAGGTGGGGTGGATGCAAATTAATCAGATTGGACAGAGTCCCTGTCCCACATGGGGCTCACAACCTTAATCCCCATTTTACAGATGAGGGAATTGAGGCACAGTGAAGTGACCTGCCCAAGGTCAAACAGAAGACGAGTGGCATAGCTGGGATTAGAACCCAGGTCCTCCTGACTCCCAGGTACATGCTGTAAACACTAAATAACACTGTTCAGCTCTCGTTAGGTTCATCTGTAGTTATGCCAAATCACTGGTGAAGTGTCTCTTGAACTTTCTCTTGGCTTTCTCCTATCCCAATTCCTTTCTTTTCCTTCCCAGCACTTAGCTCAGTGCATTGGCTTTCAGTCAGTCCTCAATAAATACCATTTCCACTCCTATTTCTCACTACTACAGTCCTCTTGGTTCTCAGTTAATTTGGGGGGCACATTGCTATCTGCTTGTCATTTTCCCCACATTGATTTTTATAACAGCTGGGGACAAAGTGCCTCACCGGTGAAGCAGCATAACCTACTAGATAGAGCAATGGCTTTGGAGAGGAAAGATCTGGATTCTAATCCTGGCTCTGTCTCTCTTCTTCTGTGTCCTTGGGCAAGTCTCTTCTTTGTATCTCAGTGCCCACATCTGTGAAATGGGGATAATATCTTGATGTTTATTTATCAAGCTCTTAGTTCAGTGCTTTGCACACAGTAAGTGTTCAAGAAGTACAATTGAATGAATTGATGGCACTCTCCCTCTAGACTGCAAGTTTATCATGGGCAGGGAACAAGTTTGCAAATTCTGTTGTATTGTCTCCTGAGTGCTTTGTACAGTGTTCTCCACATAAGGTCTCAATAACTATCACTGATTGACTGATTTAAAAACCCTGTTCTCCCCCTCCAATGTAAGACAGGAACTCTCAGATTAACCTGTATATACTCCAATGCTTAAAAATAATAATAATTATGGTACTTGTTAAGCACTTACTATGTACCAAGCACTGTTTTAAGTGCTGGAGTAGATACAAGTCAGTGAGATTGGACAGTCCCTTTCTCACATGGGACACATAGCTCTTAAAAATACCACAGTAATTATTATTATTATTATTATTATTCTGGAAGTGGTTGATTTTCACACTCCCCTTTTTAAGTACTTGCTTTTCTACACATTTCCAGTCTCTTCTTCTTTCTATCT
Source organism: Tachyglossus aculeatus (assembly GCF_015852505.1). NCBI lineage: Eukaryota > Metazoa > Chordata > Mammalia > Monotremata > Tachyglossidae > Tachyglossus > Tachyglossus aculeatus. The sequence goes on from NC_052077.1 coordinate 41,557,185, forward strand.
GTAAATTACTTTTTAGCTGTCTCCACTGTTAGAGGATAAGCTCGTTGGGGGCAGAGTGTTTTGTACCTCTGCTGTACTCTCCCAAACTCCTATCATAGTCAATCAATCATTTATTGAGTCCTTAATAATAATGATGGTGTTTAAGTGCTTACTGTGTGTCAAGCACTGTTCTAAACACCTGAGTGGATACAAGCTAAACAGGTTGTCCCACATGGGGCTCACAGTATTAATCCCCATTTGAACAGCTGAGGCAATTGAAGCACAGAGAAATTAAGTGGCTTGCCCAGAGTCACACAGCTGACCCTCGACCTCCAACTCCCTGCCCTTGCCACTAAGCTACACTGCTTCTCTGCTTCTGATTACTATGTGCAAAACATTGTTCTAAGTGCTTGGGAGAGAATAAAATAACAATAGACACATTCCCTGTCCACAACGAGCTGGCAGTCTAGCGGGGAGACAAACACTAATAGAAATAAGTTACATATCATTATGCTTGGCATACAGTAGGTTTGCAAGAAATGCTACTGGTGGTTTGGTGAGCCTAAAGTTAGTTCTGGATATGTGGTCTACATTTGCTATGTTTGCTTACTGAGGGCAGGGATTGTGTCCTGTTTCGTGTTCTCCTAAAGTCTTAGCCCAGTGCTCTGCACAAAGTAAGCACTCAAGAAATACCATTGACAAATTCTGAAGTAGTAGTGATCATGAGCGCTTAATACAGTGCTCTCTATGTAGTAAGGATTCAAACAATTGATTGGTGTAGTACACAGTACTAGTGATGGAAAAGCACAGAATGAAAATGTTCATTCATTCATGCAATCGTATTTATTGAGCACTTTCTGTGTGCAGAGCACTGTACTAAGCACTTGGGAAGTACAAGTCGGCAACATATAGTGACAGTCCCTACTCAACAACGAGCTCACAGTCGAGAAGGGGGAGATGGACAACAAAACATGTGGACAGGTGTCAAGTCATCAGAACAAATAGAATTAAAGCTATAGAGAAATCATTAACAAAATAAATAGAATAGTAAATATGTATAAGTAAAATAAATAGAGTAATAAATCTGTACAAACATATACAGGTGCTGAAGGGAGGGGAAGGAGGTAGGGCGGGGGCGATGAGGAGGAGAGGGAAAAGGTGGCTCAGTCTCTTCTACAAGGAACTTAATAACGGGAGAGACAAACAAAAAAAAAATGTATACCTATGCTTAAATCTTCTGTCAAGGCAAATATCAAAGTGGAAATTGACATTACCAGAGATGAGAGAGCCAGCAGCAATGATCTGAAGCAAACACCCAGAATTAGTTTCACTTTGAAGTGTAAAGCCTTCCACAGTTGTTGGTGTTGCCATAGGACTGAGCTGTTTCCTCAAAATTATCCTCTCTTTCAGCCAAAAGCACTTTCATTTTTCTGGAATTTGCAGGAGAGTCAAACTGGATGGATTTCATCCAGGCTTTGCATGTGTTGATCTATTTCTGCTCACTTTCCGGAGTACTGATTGATCTTGATTCCTGACCGAAGAGCAATAAAACCCGGATTAATCTCTTGGTTTTCCCTTATCCCTAGAATACAAAAATAAAGCCCTGTTTTTTTTGGTTAGGAAGGCTATCCCCTGCATTGTTCTCCTTTACACCCTTCATCATGAATAAGGATTAAGACTGTGAGCTCGTTGTGGGGCAGGGACTGTGTCCAACTCGATTTGCTTGTATCCACCCCAGCGCTTGGTACAGTGCTTGGCACATAACACATAACCAATGCCACAATTATTATTATAAATAGCCTTGTTTAAAAAGTAGCTGTGTAATTTTAGGGCTGGGCAGTCCCATCAGCTCTCAATGCAGACCTCTCAATTGTATCATAATTCTCCAGTGTCATTTTTATTTTATGTTGGCCGACTATAGCTGTTCAGGCAATCAATTCTATTCAGTGACTGTTTACACTGTTTAGAGCACTGTACTAAACACTTAAGAAAATACAGTAGAGTAAGTAGATAGGCTCCCAGTTCTAAGGAGATTACATCTAGCAGGGAGTGGACATAAAAGTTACAGGTAAGGAAATGAACCAAAGTATAAGGATATAAATAAATATATAATAATGTCATTGTTAAGAGTGGTTTTGTGCAGACTTCTACAGTAATAATAATAATAATAATAATAACATTTATTAAACACTTATTATGTGCCAAGCACTGTTCTAAGTGCTGGGGAGGTTACAAGGTGATCAGGTTGTCCCACAGGGGGGCTCAAAATCTTAATCCCCATTTTACAGTTGAGGTAACTGAGACCCAGAGAAGTTAAGTAACTTGCCCAAGGTCACAAAGCTGACAACTGGTGTAGCCGGGGTTTGAACCCATGACCTCTGACTCCAAAGCCCGGGCTCTTTCCATTGAGCCATGCTGCTTCCCAATAAGCTCTAGAGAGCAGAGTATGTGAGCTAGGAGTCTAGTGAAAGAAAAGAGGCAGTATAAGTGGGAGAATGCTGGTGAAATGCCTTATAGATCGAATAATTCAGCAGGCTGGATGCAGAGTTAGACACTCAATAAATACTATTGATTCATTTTTATTTGCCGCAGAGAGAGATAGGCAGACAGGTTGTTTTTGAAGCAGTCGATCTTAATGATGTTGCCTGTAGTTATACTGAAGAGGGAAGAGGCCAGAGGAAGGAAGACAGTAAAGACACAGCTGAGAGTTGAGGATGGCTTGATTTGTAGTGGTAGCAGCGGTTGTGAGGGTAGAGAAAAAGGAGCGGATTTGAGAGATTCAGTAAAGGATAAACTGAAAGGATTTTGAGACGAATGGTTGTGGTGAGGATTCCATGTTCCCTAGGGGAAAGGATTATGTCTATTCCTTTGGTTGTACTGGCTCATGCTTAACATAATAGGCACAAAGTATGTAGTTAATAAATATTGATTTTTCTTTCCTTTTTAAGGCATTTAAATGCTTACTCAAGGTCAGGCCCTGTATTAAGTGCTAAAGTAGATAGGGCAAACCAGGTTAGACAAAGTCCCTGTCCCACATGGGGTTCCCAGTCCAAATAAGAGTTAGAACAATTTAATCCCCATTTTATTGATGAGGCAACTGAGGCACAGAGAAGTTGATAATGGCTTGCTCAAGGTCACACTGCTGACAGGCAGAGTCGGGTTGAGAACCCAGGTCCTCCTGGCTCCCAGACACATACTCTATCCATTAGACAACGCTTCTTCTTACGATTTACATCACATTTGTGAGCTTCTAAGACAAGATGATGTTATGGGTACGTTTGGTGGAGGAGGATTTTGGGGGAAGAGAAGGGTTCAGTTTTGGAGATGTTGAACTTGCAGATGGGTACTTCTCATGGCCTAGTGAATAGAGCACAGGCCTGGGAGACAGGACCTGGGTTCGAATCCTGACCCCCACCCGCTTGTCTACTGTGAGAACTTGGTCAAATTACTTCACTTCGCCATGCCTCAGTTGTGTAAAAATGGGGATGAAGACTGTGAGCCCCATGTGGGACACGGGCTGTGCCCAGCCTGATTAGCTTTTATCTATTCCATCACATAGTGCTTAAAAAAATACCATTACCGAAAAACAAAAAAACTGAAGAGATTCTGGAATGTTAAAGTGGAAATTGTGCCATTATGAATAAGTGGCTCTTTGTGAAAAGAGAGATCCAGTTTTCCTTCTCTTGGTCATGATATACTACTCTCTGAAATCCTAAACTCGGTGTTGAACTAAGATTCACACCCAAGGCAGTTTCACCATCATCACTGGTATTTATTGAGTACTTACTATGTGCAGAATGCTTTACTAAGGACTTGGTAAAGAAGAGTTCGACAGAGATGGCAGACGTTATCTGAACACAGTGGCTTAGAACTCAAGTACAGTGCATGGTGCCACAGGATATTCGATACACGGCATTTTGCTCCTGTCATAAGAAAGATTTTGATTGATCACATTTGAGTGCCTACTGTGAGCCGAACACTGTACTAAGCACTTGGGAGAGTACAGTGCAGCAGAGTTGGTAGACACATTCCCTGCCCACCATGAGCTCAAAGTCTAGAGTGGGAGATAGACATTAATATAAATGTATTTATGAATATGGCCATAAGTTACATGGGGCTAAGGGAGGGATGAATAAAGGGAGCAAATCAGCGCATTGCATAGGGGAATGGGTAAAGAGGAAATGAGGGTTTAGACAGGGAAGGCCTCTTGGAGGAGATGGCCTTAAAGATGGGGTTAATAATTATCTGTTGGATATGAAGAGGGAGGACATTTCAGGCCAGAGGCAGGATGTGGGCCAGGGGTCGATGGCAAGATAGACAAAATGGAGACAAACTAGCTGTTTACTAAACCTGATGATGATGATGATAATAATAATAATGATGGCATTTGTTAAGCACTTACTATGTGCAAAACACTGTTCTAAGCGCTGGGGAGGATACAAGGTGATCAGGTTGTCCCATGTGGGGTTCACAGTCTTCATCCCCATTTTACAGATGAAGTAACTGAGGCCCAGAGAAGTTAAGTGACTTGCCCAAAGTCACACAGCTGACAACTGGCGGAGCCTGGATATGAACCCATAACCTCTGACTCCAAAGCCCGTGCTCTTTCCACTAAGCCACGCTGGTATTTTTTGAATAAGTATATTGTGTTGCGTACTTTACTAAGAATTTGGGAGAATATGATGGAAGGCATAATTACTGCCCTCAAGGAATTAAGTCTAGTGGGAGGAGCCCGAAATTGAATTAACACAGAAAATCTGGAAAGATGAGCAATGCTAGGGAGTTAACGCTCAACAGTAGAAATTAAAAAAAAAAAAAACACTGTGATTATGGAGTGCAAAATAGATTTGAATTGATGTGATATTGATAAATCCTTTAACAAGACACTTTTCATGCTTCTGAAAGGAAAAGTGTTTGATAATTGGAAATATTGTCACTTTCTCTCTTTGATCATGTATAAAGGAAACAAATGATTCAAACTTAGAAACAGGAAATTATTGACACAGTGTGTGAACATGAAATGTTCTAATCTATTGGGGAACAAAAAAAATTCATCAATATTGGGGGGGGGAAATTACAGCATTTCACATGATGAGGTTATGATGGAGCTGCTAGTTTAACTAGACAATCAATATCAAAGTCAATTTACAAAGCAATCCATTTTAAAAATATAGAAATACAATTTCCATGAGGCCGTATTAACTTACTCCCCTCAGACACCTCATCCTCACTGTTGTTCGTGGAAATAATTTCTGCTTTAATAGGACTGCAGTAGATCCAACAGGACCTTGGATTAATCAATAGACTGCACTTAGTGAGTGCTTAGTGTGTGCAGAGCACTGTAATAAACACTTGGGAGAGTACAGTGCAACAGAGATGGTAGCCATGTTCCCTATCCATAAGGAGCTTATGGTCTAGAGGGAGACAGACATTAAATAAATTACAGATTTGTACATAAGTGCCGTGGGGCTGAGGGTGAGGCGAATAATGAGTAACACAGAAGGGAGAAGGGACTAAGGGATGCAAGGTATTTATGTGCTTTCTATGGGGAAGTCTTTGGATGAATTGATGGACAACTGGTCTGTATCGTTTATGAGGGAGAAGGGTAGGGATTCAGAAGGGAAATGTTAGTCATGTTGATGATTAATTTCCGTAGAAAAAGCAGTGTGACATAGTGGATGAAGCCTGGGAGCCAGAGGATGTGGGTTCTAATCCCTGCCCCACCACTTTTCAGCTGTGGGACCAAATCACTTCTCTGTGCCTCAGTTATCTGTAAAATGAGGATCCAACCCCTGTTCTCCCTCCTACTTAAGCTGTGGGCCCCATATGGGACATGAAGTGTTTAACTGGATGAGCTTGTGTCTACCCCAGAGCTTAGTACAGGGCCTGGCACATAGTGAGTGCTTAAGAAATACCATTAGAAAAAAAAACACACAACCAAAAAAAAAAAAAAAAAGCAGTCAAGGAGATCAACCCTAAGGTACTGTTCCCATTTATCCATTAATATTCATTATTCCTAACATGCCCTCTACCAAGTGCCGGGGTGATGGATGAAAATCAAATTAAACATGGTCTCTGACTGTAAGCATTCTTAATATGCAAGTGGGAAGACGGATGCTAAGAAAAATAGGAAAATCTGTCAACTAACAACTAAAGCAGAGTAAAATTCAATGGATAGTGACAATTAATTGTACAAATGTATATGCAAATTGGACATTCAATTACTTCTCTAGAAAACTCTATTTGTAGATAGCTTCGTATCTGTTCTGCCTTTAGACTCAAAGCTCCTTGGGTCGCTGCTTTTTCTGAACTTAGCAAGTGCTTAGTACATAGTGGAGTATATTAGAGCCAACAATCAATGCTATTTATTAAGCACTTCCTGTGTGCAGAGCACTCTTTGAATAAGACTGCCTGTGTCCTCCAGTAGACTGTAAGCACTTTGTGTGCAGGGTTAATATCTACAAAGTCTATTTGTATGGTACTTTTCTCAAGTGCTTAATGCAGTGTCCTACACGGAAAAAACACAATAAATACCACTTATAGGTGAACAAATACTGATCTAACTGCTCGTAGATACACTACTCAGAGGCCCAGGAATCAGAAAGATGATGGTGTGAAGAGAAGTAATAGTAATATTAGTATTTGTTGAGCACTTATTTGGTTGTAGTGCACTCTACTAAACACATGGGATGTACAAAACCAAGCATCAAGTTGTTCCCTGCCCACAGTGAGTTTAGACTAGAAAGAGGCTAAGGGAGGGACACAAGCAGGTCAGAGGGGAGAGAGAGGACAGCATAGTAAAGTTTGGTAACAATATCCCACCGCTCCATTATGATTTCCCAGACGCCTCCTCTTTGGGAATCCCACCGCAGAAATTTGCTCCATCTGCAGGGGAGGTATTGGAGGGGACGAGATTCCGAGGAAACCTGCTTATTCTGTGTTTGTTCCAACTCATTTTCTCCATTGAGGCTTTGAAAGGTGAGAGTACAGTTGCTATACCCTTACAGGCAGAGATAGAATTAGCTCTTCCTGTGGGAGCCCCTTTGTCGAAGATTCTCGATGAGCTGATGGAGTGGAGCATTCACATGGAAAATGGAAAACAGCAGGTAATCCACACAGCTAATGACAAAACACACAAACACACAGGCTATCCCAGTGGTCAGCTCCCCAGTGCCGTCATGGAGCGAGCCAATCCTGAGGGAATAGTCCGGGAATATGGGCACAAGGAAGACAATCTTCTTATGTCTCCCACGACCTCTCGAGATTAGCAGGTGGGTTCCTTATCTCCTACCTCATTTGTAAGCTAAAAGCGTTCATCTGCTGACCGGTGCCAACTTTTGGCTGTGAATCTGGTGGTAAAAGAGGGTGGGCTTTTTTTTAATGTTATTTCAGCATTTACTATGTACCAGGCACAGAACTAAGCACTGGGGTAGAAATGAATTGATCCAGATGGACGTGGTCCGTGGGGCTCACGGTATTAATCCACATTTTACAGATGAGGAAACTGAGCAACAGACGAGTGAAGAGATTACTCACTGTCACCCAGCAGACAAGCAGCGGAGCCGGCAGTAGAACCCATGGCCTTTTGATGCTCAGGCTCTATCCACTCTGCCGTGCTGCTTCTTAATGCGGTCAGACCTTTTCCCCATTAAACTCTTGATATTCACCACAGCGCTTATGGTGGGAAGCAGTCAGGCCTAGTGGAAAGAGCAATGCCTGGGCGTCAAATTCATTCATTCTAGACTGTGAGCCCACTGTTGCGTAGGGACCGTCTCTATATGTTGCCAGCTTGCACTTCCCAAGCGCTTAGTACAGTGCTCTGCACACAGTAAGTGCTCAATAAATACAATTGAATGAATGAATTCATTCGTTCAATCGCATTTATTGAGCGCTTACTGTGTGCAAAGCACTGCACCAAGCGCTTGAAAAGTACAATTCAGCAATAGAGATAATCCCTACCCAACAATGGGCTCATAGTCTAGAAGGGGGAGACAGAAAACAAAACAACTAGGCCGGCATCAATAGCATCAAAATAGATAAATAGAATTATAAATATATACACATCATTAATAAAATAATAAAAGAATAAATATGTGTATATATATATGCACAAGTGCTGTGGGGAGGGGATGGGGGTAGAGCAGAGAGAGGTGGTAGGGGCGATGGGAAGGAGGAACAGAGGAAAAGGGGAGCGCAGTCTGGGAAGGCCTCCTGGAGGAGGTGAGCTTTCACTAGGGCTTTGAAGGGGGGAAGTGTTATAGTTTGGAGGATGTGTGGAGGGAGGGCATGATGGTGAAGGACATGGGCCAGGGGTCGACAGTGGGATAGGCAAGAACGAGGCCCAGTGAGGAGGTGAGCAGTGGCAGAGGAGCAGAGGGTGCGGGCTGGGATGGAGAAGAAGAGAAGGGAGGTGAGGTAGGAGGGGGCGAGGGGATGGAGAGCTTTGAAGCCAATAGTGAGGAGTTTTGGCTTCATACGAAGGTTGACAGGCAACCGCTGGAGATTTTTGACCTGGGTTCTAATCCTGGCTCTGCCACATACCTGCTGTTTGACCTCGGGCAAGTCTCTCAATTTATCTGTGCCTCAGTCACCTCATCTGTAAAATGGGGATTAAAGATTGTGAGGCCCATGTTTGGCGTGGTCTGTGTCCAACCTTTCATCTACCCCAGGCCCAGGCTCTATCCACTAGGCATCCCTGCTTCCCTGAGAACCTAGTCAAATTGATTCTCCGGAAGAAAAGCGTCAGTTGGTTCAGACCATCTCCAACATCTCAACAAGGAGTCACCTTCCAGGGGTACCAGCCAGTCAGTCAATCATATTTATCGAGTGCTTACTGTGTGCAGAGCACTGTGCTAAATGCATGGGAGAGTACAATATACCAGGCACATTTCCTGCCCACAGTGAGCTTACAGTCTAGATGGGGAGATAGACATTAAATAAATAAATGACTGGTTTGGACGTAAGTGCTGTGGGACTGGGTGGGGCGATGAATAAAGGGAGCAAGTCAGGGTGACAGAAGGGAGTAGGAGAAGGGAAAAGGTGGGTTTAGTCAGGGAGGGCCTCTTGGAGGAGATGTAACTGCAACTGCCAGCTGTGACTAGTGAAAGATTTCCAAGCTGCAGGAGAATAAATGTGTATAGTATCAGTAGCACTGTTCCCATGGGAGAAGCAGCATAGCTCAGTGGAAAGAGCCCGGACTTTGGAGTCAGAGGTCATGGGTTCAAATCCCAGCTCTGCCAATTAGCTTTGTGACTTTGGGCAAGTCACTTAACTTCTCTGTGCCTGTTACCTCATCTGTAAAATGGGGATGAAGACTGTGAGCCCCACGTGGGACAGCCTGATCGCCTTGTATCCCCCCCCAGCGCTTAGAACAGTGCCTTGCACATAGTAAGCACTTAATAAATGCCATTATTATTATTATTATTATTATTATTATTACTAGAACAGTGCATTGCACATAGTAAGCATTTAACAAACACCATCAGTATTATTATTATTATTATTATTATTATTATCATTATGAGAGGCAGCATGGCCTAGTGGATAGAATACAGAGTTCGAATCCTTGCTCCGCTGCTTGTCTTCTGTGTGACCTTTGGCAAGTCTCTTCACTTCTCTTTGCCTGTTGTTACCTCTTCTGTATAATCTACCTTGAGATTGTGACAACTGGCAGAGCTGGGATTAGAATCCAGTTCCTTCTGACACCCAGGCCCATATTCTTTTCACTAGGTCATGCCGTTTTGGGTTCTAAATGTTGTAAAGAGTTCACACTGCTGGCATTCCTTCTTTTCCTCCCAGCTAGAGAAAGGAGCATGTAGGCCACCATCCCTGATACAAAACCATCCACCCGACTCACCATTAAACTGACCTGCAAGTCCTTTTTGGTTGAAGTTCCACTCACTTTTTCATATTTCCCATGCATTTGCGTGTCTGTAGGTTATGGCTGAGTTTGTGGCAATCATGTGCTGCATGTTCCTATAGAAGACATTAATTCCTTAACTAAATTAAAGCATTCTGTACCGATCTGATAAAAAAAAAATCAATTTAGTTACAATCGTCTGGAACTTACTGGGTTTGGTATTTCCCATTTTTTTCATCTAACTGCAGTTTTTATCAAAGCATGATTACCTTAGACGTTAAGTCAATATCAACACTTTTCTCAAAAAATAAACTTCAATGGAATAGAGTATGGTTTGAATGGAATTGTATTCTTGTTTGCTAACTCAGGAGGAAGGAGCATGGCCTAGTGGATAGAGCATGGGCCTGGGAGACAGAAAGACCTGGGTTTTAATCCGGGCTCTGACACTTGTGTGCTGTGTGACTGTGGCAAAGCACTTCACTTCTTTGTGACTCAGGTATGTCATTGATAAAATGGGATTGAGACCATCAGCCTTATGTGGAACGTGGACTGTGTCCAACCTGATTAGCTTGTATCTACCCCATTTCTTAGTACAGTAATATACTATGTATGTAATATATTCCAGGCATAACAAATAGCATAAAACAAAAGGAAGGCGGGGCAGGCCTACCTTGAAAGCACTTACTATGTGCAAAGCACTGTTCTAAGTGCTGGGGAGGTCACAAGGTGATCAGGTTGTCCCACGGTGGGCTCACAGTTTTAATCCCCATTTTACAGGTGAGGTAACTGAGGTACAGAGAAGTGAAGTGACTTGCCCAAGGTCACACAACTGACAATTGGCAGTGCCAGGATCCGAACCCATGACCTCTGACTCCAAAGCCCGGGCTCTTGCCACTGAGCCACACTGCTTCTCATGAGTAGTCAGGGCCTGGATTTGGGGGGTAATGATTTTTCTCAGCTTTGTGAGACAGGGACTGTATCTCTCTTTCTCTCTCTCTTTTTTTTTTTAATGGTATTTGTTAAGCATTTACTATGTACCAAGCACTGTTCTCTGCACTAGGGTAGATACAAGTTAATCAGGTTGGACACAGTTCTTGTCCCACATGATTCACAGTCTTATTCCCCATTTTATAGATGAGGGAACTGAAGCCCAGAGAAGTGAAGTGACTTCCCCAAAGTCACACAGCACACAGGCGGCGGAGCCAGAATCAGAACCGAGGTCCTTCTAACTCCCAAGCCCGTGTTCGATCCTCTAGGCCATGCTGCTTTTCAAGATTATTAGCTTGTACGTACCGCAGGGCTTAGTACAGAGCCTGGCACATAGTAAACGCTTAACAAATACCATAAAAATAAAAATAGTGTTGGAGGAGAGTCATTCATTCATTGTCATATTTATTGAGCACTTACTGTGTGCAGGGCACTGTACTAAGTGATTGGGAAGTACAAGTCGGCAACCTATAGAGACGGTCCCTACCCAACTACGGGCTCACAGTCTGGAAGGGGAGACAGACAACAAAACAAAACATGTAGACAGGTGTCAAAACCACCAGAATAAATAGCATTATGGCTATATGCACATCATTAACAAAATGAATAGAATAGTAAATATATACAGGTAAAATGAATAGAGTAATAAATCTGTACAAATATATACAAGTGCTATGGGGAGGGGGGAGGGCGGGGGAATGGGGAGGAGGAGAGGAAAAAGGGGGCTCAGTCTGGGAAGGCTTCCTGGAGGAGGTGAGCTCTCAGTAGGGCTTTAAAGGGAGGATGTTCTGCGGATGTGTGGAGGGAGGGCATTCCGGATCAGGGGAAGGACGTGGGCCGGGGGTTGACAGCGGGACAGGCGAAAACAAGGCACCGCGAGCAAGTTAGCGGCAGAGGAGTGGAGGGTGTGGGCTGCTACTAAAGGGAAATCAGAAAGCAGTTGGGCTTTCCTGTTCTCCTATCCCTGTCCGGGAGATTGCAAGTCTTGGGCTGCCTGGAGTAATGACCCTCTAAGACAGCTGTCCAAAAGTGACTATAAGCTCGTTGTGGGCAGCACGTGTTATATTGTTATATTGTATTCTCCCAAGCGTTTAGTGCAGTATTCTGCACACAGTAAGCAATCGATAAATACATTCACTGACTGACAAAAGTGAACTAAAAGGAAGAACTGGCAAGTAACGGGCTGAAATGTCCAGATTGGGCCTGAACACCAGACAGTGTGGAAATGAGAGGCCTACTGCTGCCCTTCGGAAACAGCACAGGCCCAGAAGTCAGTAATTTGATATAGAAGATATACTCGCCCGTCAGTCAGTCGGGGCTGTTTGCTGAGCGCCTTCCCCGTAAGCAGGGCTGTACTGAGCGCCTGGAGAGAGGACTCTGAGTCCTTTTAGACTGTGAGCCCGCTGTTGGGTAGGGACCGTCTCTCTATGTTGCCGACTTGTAATTCCCAAGCACTTAATACAGTGCTCTGCACACAGTAAGCGCTCAATAAATGTTTGAATGAATGAATATGTACATAAGAGTTGTGGGGTGAATACCCAGTGCCCTAAGGTCACAGATTCAAATACAGCAGGCCTGCAGTACACGTGAACACTGGGTCTCTGGAAGAAAGGAAGGGATAAATCAAGAGGACAGAGTCTTCTAATTGACCTTTCTGATTTTGGTTGGGGGTGGGGAGGTGGTTTGCTTTGAAGTTTTACACTGTTTACTTAAATACTAGTTTCCAAGTGCTTACTTTGTTCCACACAAGCACTCAAGTCCATTTACAAAAAAATTCCTTGTTGGAATCACTGGTTCATTTGGCTCCATTTATCACTGGGGAACAGACCTAAGAGACAGTTTGTTTTTTTAATTTTTCTTTTTATAGTATTGTATAAGAGAAGCAGCGTAGCTCAGTAGAAAGAGCCCGGGGTTGGGAGCCAGAGGTCACAGGTTCTATTCCTGGCTCTGCCACTCGTCCGCTGTGTGACTTTGGGCAAGTCACTTCACTTCTCTGTGACTCAGTGACCTCATCTATAAAATAGGGATTAAGACTGTGAGCCCCACGTGGGACAACCTGATCACCTTGTATCCCCCCCCAGCACTTAGAACAGTGCTTCGCACAAAAACAAATGCCATCATTATCTGCTTATAGTATCAGCACTTACTATGTGTCAGGCACTGTTCTAAGTGCCGGGGTAGATACTAGGTAATCAACTATAAAACAGCCCTGTCTCATAATGAGCTCGCAGTTTAAGTAGGAGGGAGAACAGGTATCCAATCCCCATTTTACAGATAAGAAAACCAAGGCACAGACAAGTTAAGTAACTTGCCAAAGTCACAAAGGGGGCAAATGAGGGAGCCAGCATTGAACCCAGGTGTTTTGGCACCAGGCACCATCCCCTAAGCCATGCTGCTTCCCATTGACCAATTAGAGAAAGTTAACAATCAAACAATTGGCATTTACTGAGCGCTTACTGTGTGGAAAGCCCTGCATTAAGGGCTTGGGAGAGTACAAAGTAACAGATGGTAGACAGAGCTTGTTGGTTCATCTCAGATGTACCTTCCTGTTAGAAAAAGTGCTTCCCAATGGGTAATGATCCAAAAGGATGATTTTATAATTAAACAAACCAGTAATAATAATAATAATGATGGCATTTGTTAAGCGCTTACTATGTGCAAAGCACTGTTTTAAGCGCTGGGGGGATACAAGTTGATCAGGTTGTCCCACGTGGGGCTCACAATCTTAATCCCCATTTTACGGATGAGGGAACTGAGACATAGAGAAGTTAAGTGACTTGCCCAAAGTCACACAGCTGACGAGTGGCGGAGCTGGGATTCGAACCCATGACCTCTGACTCCAAAGCCTGGGCTCTTTCCACTGAGCCATGCTGCTTCTCTAAGTATTAGGAGTGTCATTGCTGAGCCCAACAGAATGTTATATTTTTAATCCCCCATCTAGCATTGCATAGTGATCACAAGGAGTTGTTTAATATTAGAGATGCAGCGTGGCTCAGTGGCAAGAGAATTTCATTCATTCATTCAATCGTATTTATTGAGCGCTTACTGTGTGCAGAGCACTGTACTAAGCACTTGGGAAGTACAAGTTCGCAACATATAGAGATGGTCCCAACCCAACGGGCTTGGGAGTCTGAGGTCATGGGTTCTAATCCTGGCTCCACCACTTATCAGCTGTGTGACTTTGGGCAAACCACTTAACTTCTCTGTACCTCAGTTACCTCATCTGTCAAATGGGGATTAAGACTGTTAACCCCACGTGGGACAACCTGATTACCTTGTATGTACCCCAGCGCCTAGACCAGTGCTTGGCACATGGTAAGCACTTAACAAATTATTATTATTATTATTATTATTATTATTATTATTATTATTATCATCATCATCATCATCATCATCATCATCAATGCGTCCTTGCATAATTTATTGCATGGGTTGGTGGGGGTGGGGGTTTGGTTTTTTTTTCCTTAAAAAAGCAGGTGATCATTTTAAGCTGCTTTCAGTCCTGAGCTTGTCTAGTTACTTTGTGTATGATGAGTGAATGTGTGTGTGTGCGTGTGTGTGTGTGTGTGTGTGCATGCTTGTAGGTTCAAATAAAATAGGAAATTTTTAGAATCTTGGTATGTGTGATGGGATTGAGTTTGGAGTATGGTTGACATTTAAAATCAAATGTTATTGCAGAAAATGTCAGAAAGTATAGGAGTTAAGTCATCTGTTAGAGGAAATGAAATACCCTTCGTAACCTTGTGATTTCCGTCAGCATTCGAAGGTTTCTCTAACATGAGGCAAGCACAGAATTAAGTCAGGAGGTTGTCTATGCACTGAATTGTCCCTCCGAGTAATCAGAGGTGGCTCAGGAAGGCATTTGCAGGAATGCAGAATTCAAATGGTAGGCCCAGATCGATTTTAATTATCTGCGTTGTCTTCCCTGTGTGGGAGATAGTTCAAGTCCGATTCCTCTGTGGGGTGGATTCACATGTTACAGTGGAAGTCACAGATGGATTGGATTGTTTAATCTCATGTGGACACTGGAGTGATGGGAAGTGTGTGTGTGTGTGTGTGTGTGTGTGTGTGTGCGCGCGTGCGTTCCCCCCTCCCAGCCCCACAACAATTAGGTCCACATCTGTAATTTATTTCTATTTATGTTTGTCTCCCTCCTCTATAATAATAATAATGGCATTTATTAAGCGCTTACTATGTGCAAAGCACTGTACTAAGCACTGGGGAGGTTACAAGGTGATCAGGTTGTCCCATGGTGGGGCTCACAGTCTTAATCCCCATTTTACAGATGCGGCCCAGAGAAGTGAAGTGACTTGCCCAAAGTCACACAGCTAACAATTGGTGGAGCCGGAATTTGAACCCATGACCTCTGACTCCAAAGCCCGGGCTCTTTCTACTGCACCACACTGCTTCTCTAGACTGTGAGCTTCTTGTGAACAGGGAATATGTCTGTTTATGCAGACATTAAGCGCTCTTTCTGTGCTCTTTCTAATGAGCCATGCTGCTTCTCTATAATTATAGGCATATACACATCATTAATAAGATACAATAATAACTATGTTCAAGTATACAGAAGTGCTGTGCTCTGCACACACTAAGTGCTCAGTAAATATGATTGAATCAGTGGAAAGAGCCCAGGCTTTGGAGTCAGAGGTCATGGGTTCAAATCCCGGCTCTGCCAATTGTCAGCTGTGTGACTTTGGGCAAGTCACTTCACTTCTCTGGGCCTCAGTTACCTCATCTGTAAAATGGGGATTAAGACTGTGAGCCCCCTGAGGGACAACCTGATCCCCTTGTAACTTCCCCAGCTCTTAGAACAGTGCTTTGCACATAGCGCTTAATAAATGCCATCAAAAAATAAAAAAGATTGAATGAAGTAATGAACCAACGTGCCCAAGGATACAAAGCAGACAAGTGGAGCTGGGATTTGAACCCATGACCTTCTGACTTCTAGGCTTGTGCTCTTTCCACAATCAATTGTATTTATTGAGCACTTACTGTGTGCAGAGTACTGTACTAAGCGCTTGGACTGTTTCTCAAGAGCCTGGTGGAATTTCTTCTTAGGCAAGGCAATTGGGAGGTTGAGTTTGAGCTGGCCCCTTCTGCCTCTTCCTCTATCTCCACCCTCCCTTCAGTTTATCAGTTGTATTTATTGAGTGTTTGCTGCGTGCAGAACAACTGTACAAAGTGCTTGGGAGAATACAATGCAACAGAGTTGATAGATACATTCCCTTCCCACACTGAGCACACTGTCTTATAGGGGAGACTGATGTTAATATAAATGAATAAATGATGATTATGTACCTAGGTGCTGTGGGGGTGAGGGACGGGGGAATGAAGAGAGCAAATCGGGGCGACACAGAAGGGAGTGAGACAAAAGGAAACCAGGGCTTATTCAGGGAAGGCCTCTTGGAGGAGATGTGCCTTCAGTAAGGCTTTGAAGGGATGGCAGAGAGAAATTGTCTGTTGGACAAGAAGAGGGAGGGCATTACAGGCCAGAGGCAGGACATGGACGAGAGGTTGGTGGTGAGGTAGAGATCAAGATCTTCGCTAGGAATGCCAAAATCGAGCCTGAGTAGAATTGAGAAGGAGGGTAATCACTTTGTCAGTCAATCAGTGGTATCTGTTGACCAATTACTGTGTGTAGAGCAAACTTCTTCCTCTCCCCCTCCCTGTCCCCCCAGCCCTGCCTCCTTCCCCTCCCCACAGCACCTGTATATACTGTTGTACAGATTTATTACTCTATTTATTTTACTTGTACATATTTACTATTCTATTTATTTTGTTAATGATGTGCATCTAGCTTTACTTGTATTTATTCTGATGATGACTTGACACCTGTTCACATGTTTTGTTTTGTTGTCTGTCTCCCCTTTCTAGACTGTGAGCCCACTGTTCGGTAGGGACTGTCTCTATATGTTGCCAACTTGGACTTCCCAAGGGCTTAGTACAGTGCTCTGCACACAGTAAGCGCTCAATAAATACGGTTGATTGATTGATTATATTGGATTCTCCCAAGCATTTAGTGTTCTTCACACGGTAAGTACTCAATAAACATGATTAAATGGTGCTCCCCCAATTGCAGAGTATAGTGTTATTCATACAGTAGAAGTTCAAATACCATTGATTCACTCGAGCTAGCGAAGGATACGGAACGTTATTGTCAAAGTCTAGCGTCGGTGCCCAGATTAGGAGGAGAAAACTCACAAAGCAGGATGGGAAGTCCCCTTCTCCGTGCAGGATGCTTAATTAAAGGAGAGATTTCCCTTGGCGAAGTCCTAGTTGTTGGGAGGAGAATCGTGTTGCCTCAAGAATGGAAAAACGTTTGAATTAGGACGCCACTGCTGCTTTTGAGATCCTAACTTGTCCAAATTCACTCCTAATTATAGAAAGATTCTCAT
Source organism: Tachyglossus aculeatus (assembly GCF_015852505.1). Classification (NCBI taxonomy): domain Eukaryota; kingdom Metazoa; phylum Chordata; class Mammalia; order Monotremata; family Tachyglossidae; genus Tachyglossus; species Tachyglossus aculeatus. Next base: position 41,574,408 of record NC_052077.1, read on the forward strand.
TAAACGGTGTACATGTATAATTACAGAAAGGTTTTCACTTAATTAGAATCTCATCAGAGCTTCCATCTGCATCGAGATTTTGATAATAGAGGTCAAGATCCTTCTGGAGTTCTTAGGGCAAAATCGGAGCTCATTGCGGAAGAGAAAGCGTACAAGATTGTCACGAGTAATTTTTCTGGGGGTGCGCACAAAACGGATATAGGAATAGAGCATCGTTTTCATGCCCAGCACACTTCTAGTAACCTTCATTAATGGGTTTTGGTATTTGGAAAGTTATAATAATAAAAAAATGGTAATAATAATAATGGTGGTGGTATTTGTTAAGAACTTACTATGTGCCAGGCACTGTTCTAAACATTGAAGATAATCAGATGGGACACAGACCCTTTTCCACGTACTTGCTACATACAGAACACTATATTAAGGTACAATGCAATAACGTTGGCAAGTACATTTGTTGCCCATAATGAGCTTAGTGTCTGGAAGGGGAGGTGGGCACTAAATAATGATATGGCTATCTGAGCCCAAATTCCCCTTATTGGACCATTATCACTTCAGATAAAATATTCAGCATATTTCTGGGGCAGGTAGAAAACCATTTAACTCAAGCGCTTAGTACAGTGCTCTGCACACAGTAAGTGCTCAATAAATGCAATTGAATGAAGAAGGAAGTAGGAATTTAATGATCTAAGTAGAAATGTCATAGCCACGATGGAGGAAGTGTCAAGATTGGCATATTTGAGCGTGAACACGAATAGCCAACCCAGTGGCTATTCTCCACTGGATGTCCGCCCGCCACCTAAAGCTCAACATGTCGAAGACTGAGCTCCTTGTCTTCCCTCCCAAACCTTGTCCTCTCCCTGACTTTCCCATCTCTGTTGACGGCACTACCATCCTTCCCGTCTCACAAGCCCACAACCTTGGTGTCATCCTCGACTCCGCTCTCTCATTCACCCCTCACATCCAAGCCGTCACCAAAACCTGCCGGTTTCAGCTCCGCAACATTGCCAAGATCCGTCCTTTCCTCTCCATCCAAACTGCTACCCTGCTCATTCAAGCTCTCATCCTATCCCGTCTGGACTACTGCACCAGCCTTCTCTCTGATCTCCCATCCTCGTGTCTCTCTCCACTTCAATCCATACTTCATGCTGCTGCCCGGATTATCTTTGTCCAGAAACGCTCTGAGCATATTACTCCCCTCCTCAAAAATCTCCAGTGGCTACCAATCTATCTGCGCATCAGGCAGAAACTCCTCACCCTGGGCTTCAAGGCTGTCCATCACCTCGCCCCCTCCTACCTCACCTCCCTTCTCTCCTTCTCCAGCCCAGCCCGCACCCTCCGCTCCTCCACTGCTAATCTCCTCACTGTACCTCGTTCTCGCCTGTCCCGCCGTCGACCCCCGGTCCACGTCCTCCCCCGGGCCTGGAATGCCCTCCCTCTGCCCCTCCGCCAAGCTAGCTCTCTTCCTCCCTTCAAGGCCCTGCTGAGAGCTCACCTCCTCCAGGAGGCCTTCCCAGACTGAGCCCCTTCCTTCCTCTCCCCCTTGCCCCCCTCTCCATCCCCCCATCTTACCTCCTTCCCTTCCCCACAGCACCTGTATATATGTATATATGGTTGTACATATTTATTACTCTATTTATTTATTTATTTATTTTACTTGTAAGTTTCTATCCTATTTATTTTATTTTGTTGGTATGTTTGGTTCTGTTCTCTGTCTCCCCCTTTTAGACTGTGAGCCCACTGTTGGGTAGGGACTGTCTCTATGTGTTGCCAATTTGTACTTCCCAAGCGCTTAGTACAGTGCTCTGCACATAGTATGCGCTCAATAAATACAATTGATTGATTGATTGATCAGTGGTGTTCACCACGCTCCCTTTGTTGTAGCATTGATCCCCCTGAGCTGCGGTCTGATCACAAACAAATGATCTCACTCCAAACACAGACTTCCAAATGTCTGGAAAATGCAAAGAATCTGAACTTAAAATCAGCCCCAAGAAAATGTCTGAGTTTCAGAAGATAGGGTATTTACTCTTCTGGAATCTTGAACAGCATGACGATTTGATTTTTGTCTTTGATTTAATTTTGATTTAGTTGTCAACCAATTGAATAAAGTGTAGAACCCTTCTGCTGATAATTTTACAATGCAGAGCTGAAATATCACTTTCAGGTACACAACAAAGTTCAAAGTTGAGACCAGAAATTTAAAATAAATAGATGACCCTCACCCTCCCATAGTGGAGCTTCCACGCCCGTTGTTTTTCTGAGGGATTTGAGCTGGATTTTTGTCTTGCAGAGAGCAACTGCCCATGGAAAAATAAATTTGTTTGGCCTTCATTAAATGCTCACTATACAATGTTGTGCTAAGCATTGGGAAGCAGTGTGGTCTAGTGGGTAGACCATAAGCCTGGAAGTTGGAAGGACCTGGGTTGTAATCCCAGCTCTGTCACCTATCTGCTGTGTGACCTTGGGCAAGTCACTTGCCTTCTCTGGGCCTCAATTACCTCATCTGTAAAATGGGGATTAAGACTGGGAGCTCCACGTGGGACAAGGAGTGTGTCCAACCAGATTTGTTTGTGACGACCCCAGCACTCAGTACGTAGTAAGGGTTTAACAAATACCACAATCATTACTGGACTAAATGCAAGAATAATAGCTTTCCAGTAATATTTTCCAAAAATAACACAGTGTAGCCAAGTGGACAGGCTGAGGGCCTAGATTATAATCCCACCTCTGCCACTTGCTCGCTGTGTGATCTTGGATGAGTCACCTGACTTTTCTGGGCCTCAGTTTCCTCCTCTGGAAAATGGGGATTCAGTAGCTGTTCCCCATCCTAGTTAGACCGTGAGCCCCATGTGGGATGGGGAGTGTGTTTTACCTGATTATCTTGTATCTACCTCAGTGATTAGGACCCTTAGTAACTGTTTAACAAATAGCGGAGTTGTTATTATAGCATTATTTTGGCCTGCTCCCCGCCACTGCCATAGCCCCCATGTGGATTGGGTTCTGTGGTTTGGCACCTCGGGGCACTGAGGTTAATGTTGCCACTGTTCTTCTGGTTTCCAGTCGGCGTTGGACTTTCTCCAAAATCACTCAGCGAAGAATCGTGACCTATATTTCTTGGGAGAGCAATCTATAAATCCCTGCCTTAATAACGTTATCCTCGGTCACTGGAATGTAGAAATCCCAGATCGTCTTTTTTTATTACATTAGCCTCGTGGTGAGATTTATGGAATTTTCATATAAATTTCTGTTGCAAGGAGCACAGGCATTGTCCCGGAGAAAGGTCTGGCTGGTTCACCTACACTGAATCATCCTGCTGCTCTATCGCAGTCAGGCATTCCGTCAGCCAGTCATATTTATTGAGTGCTTACTGTGTGCAGAACGCTGCACTAAGCGCTTGGGAGAGTACAGTGTAACAATAAGCAGACACGTTCCCTGTCCCACAGGTGGCAGAGGTTGTTTGATCTGATGGTAGCTGCTCCATTTCTGTTTTTTTTTTCCCCATTATCTAGGATGTTTTCAGGGTAAATATTTGTCGGCATCTTATGTTTCTCCATTTGGAGCGAGGTGTGGATGGATTTATAACTCTCCAGGCACTGAAAATTGGTAGGCGTGTGTGAGTGATGCAAGTTTCACGGATCTTCATTCGAGCCCTGACCTCTGTGTTGATGGAGAAGTGACTAAAGCCATGTCAGGCATAATCAATGAATAGCTCCCACCACCAGGTCCAGCATGGTGGTGTTTTCACAAGCTAGCGTGTGGTGCAGACAGTGAAGACCTACTGTCAGGGTCTCAAAATGGTGGAGGCTTCCCATTAGAGCAGCAGCGTGGCTCAGTGGAAAGAGCACGGGCTTTGGAGTCAGAGGTCATGGGTTCAAATCCTAGCTCTGCCAATTGTCAGCTGTGTGACTTTGGGCAACTCACTTAACTTCTCTGTGCCTCAGTTACCTCATCTGTAAAATGGGGACGAAGACGGTGAGCCCCCCGTAGGACAACCTGATCACCTTGTAACCTCCCCAGTGCTTAGAACAGTGTTTCACACATAGTAAGCACTTAATAAATGCCATCACCATTATTATTACTATTATTATAATGTTCCTGGGCGTTTGAGATGTGTGGGCCCTTCCATCTTGTTGACCCCCTTTCCCCACCATCCCTACCTCCAGGAGGCCTTTCCTGATTCAACTCTTCCTCCTCCAATCCCAAAACCCAACCCTCTCCTCCTCCCTTCCCCATCTCCTCTCCTCCGCTCCCTCCCTCTGCCCTACCCACTTCCCCTCCCCACAGCACTTGTATATATTTGTACATATTTATTACTTTATTGTACATATTTACTACTCTGTTTTTATTAATGATGTGCAGCAGTGTGGCCCAGGGGAAAGAGCACGGGCTTTGGAGTCAGAGGTCATGGGTTCAAATCTCAGCTCCGCCACATGTCTGCTGGGTGATCTTGGGCAAGTCGCTTCACTTCTCTGTGCCTCAGTTCCCTCATCTGTAAAATGGGGATTACAACTGTGAGCCCCCCATGGGACAACCTGATCACCTTGTAATCCTCCCCAGTGCTTAAAACCATGCTTTGCACATAGTAAGTGCTTAATAAATGCCATTATTATTATTATATAGCTATAATTCTATTCTGACGGTTTTGACACCTGTCTACATGCTTTGTTTTGTTGTCTGTCTCCCCCTTCTAGACTGTGAGCCCATTGTTGGGTAGGGACCGTGTCTATATGTTGCCGACTTATACTTCCCAAGTGCTTAGTACACTGCTCTGCACACAGTAAGTGCTCAATAAATACAGTTGAATGAATGAAAATGAATGAATATTTATTCACTTAGCCTTAAAACCCATATACATTCTCAATTTTTGTTAATTTACACATTAATTTACCCATATATTGCTCCAGATGCCCCTCCCCCCGCCACACACACATACACACTCTCAGTCCCTGTAATATTATTCCTCTTTGTTCCCCTTAAACTGTTTGGGAATCCCACTGTCTAACAGAGTCTTCCATTAGATTGAGAATCAGCATGGCCTACTGGAAAGACCATGGGCCTCGGAGTCATTGGCCCGGAGTTCTAATCCTGGCTCTGTCACCAGTTTGCTTTGTGACCTTGGACAAGTCATTGGACTTCCCTGTGCCTTGCCTGCAAAATGGGGATTAAATATCAGTTTCTCCTTCCCTTTTAGACCTGTGAGCCCCGCGTGGACCCGAAAAGCTTGTGTCTACCCCAGCGCTGAGTACGGTACTTGGCACGTAGTAAGCACTTATGGAATGCCAAGGCCCTGCTGAGAGCTCACCTCCTCCAGGAGGCCTTCCCAGACTGAGCCCCTTCCTTCCTCTCCCCCTCGCCCCCCTCTCCATCCCCCCATCTTACCTCCTTCCCTTCCCCACAGCACCTGTATATATGTATATATAGTTGTACATATTTATTACTCTATTTATTTATTTATTTATTTTACTTGTACATTTCTATCCTATTTATTTTATTTTGTTGGTATGTTTGGTTCTGTTCTCTGTCTCCCCCTTTTAGACTGTGAGCCCACTGGTGGGTAGGGACTGTCTCTATGTGTTGCCAATTTGTACTTCCCAAGCGCTTAGTACAGTGCTCTGCACATAGTATGCGCTCAATAAATACGATTGATTGATTGATTGATGTTGGTGTATGCTCCTTAGGGACAAAGACTGAATGTGTTCCACAGCTGTACTCTTAAAGAAGCAGCGTGGTTTAGTGGGTAGAGCACAGCCCTAGGAGTCAGGAGCCCCTGGGTCCTAATCCCAGCTCTGCCACATGTCTGCTGTGTGACCTTGGGCAAGTCACTTCATTTCTGTGGGCCTCAGTGACCTCATCTGTAAAATGGGGATGAAGAGTGTGGTCACCGTGTGGGACAGGAACTGTACTCTGCTTGGCTAACTTGTATCTACCCCAGGTCTCTGAAGAGTGTTTGGCACAAGGTAAACGCTTAACCACTCTCATCATCATTAATACAACTCAGTACTACTACTACTACTACTACTACTACTACTACTACTAATAATAATAATAATGGTATTTGTTAAGCGCTTACTCTGTGTAAAGCACTGTTCTAAGCACTGGTGGGGATTCAAGGTGATCATGTTGTCCCACGTGGGGGTCACACTCTTAATCCCCATTTTACAGATGAGGGAACTGAGGCAGAGAGAATGATAATAATAATGATGGCATTTATTAAGCACTTATTATGTGCAAATCACTGTTCCAAGCACTGGGGAGGTTACAAGGTGATTAAGTTGTCCCACGGGGGCCTCACAGTCTTAATCCCCATTTTCCAGATGAGGTAACTGAGGCCCAGAGAAGTTAAGTGACTTGCCCAAAGTCACACAGCTGACAGTTGGCCGAGAGGGGATTTGAACCCATGATCTCTGACTCCAAAGCCCATGCTCCTTCCACTGAACCATGCTGCTTCACTTCAGAGAAGTGACTTGCCCAAAGTCACACAGCTGACAAGTGGCGGAGCCTGGATTAGAACCCATGACCTCTGGCTCCCAAACCCGGGCTCTTTCCACTGAGCCAGGAAGCTTCCTTAGAACAGAAAGCGTCCAGCACAGTGTTCCTCTCCTGGTGAGAAGTCCACTGAATGCTGATGGTTGATTGAGGGAATCCAGATTTTCCTCTTCCATTCCCAGATCTAAGGGTCCTCAGAGGGCAGGGGAGGATTTTGAAGGAAATTTTCCCTTTACCCACCAGCTGGCCCCAGGGTCCAATAGGGAGATTATTCCAATGGTGAAATAGCCAAGACCCTTCTCCCAACAGAGCCAATTTTCTGAGCCCCCCCACCCACCAAAAAAACTCACATGCTCCCACATGGCTCTTAAAAAGGGACAGAAAGAATGCTGAAAGGCAACGGCAGTGATGAACACGGCTCCAACACCTAATTTAACTCAACAAATGGAGTGATGTTCATGTTTCTGTGTGAGGCATTGACCTTAAGACCCCAGGGGTTTCCCAACTACTGTATGGCTGTAATTACTAACAAGTTTAATGCAGGCATAATGAGTCTATTTGCTTACCCCATAGAATCAGCCCTATGGATACGTGTAATGGCGTCTAGAAATGTCTGCACCTGTGCCGTTGACAACTGACAGAAGGAATAAAATCCCTTAAAAATCGTCTCCTTGTGACATTAGCAATAATTATGAGGGGGAATCGTAGCAGGATACGCATTTGTTTATTATTAATAGGTTGTTAGTGGAAATTATGCGGGTGGGGGAGAGCACAAAGACAGCTTTATTTTCAAAATCGAAGGTCCCCTGGAGAAACGAGAGGCAGAAACTGTGGTTTAGATGATAGGAGCAAATGGACCTGCAATGTCAGACCCAGAGCATATACTGTGCGGAACAAAAAGCGTCTCTTCATACAAAGTGACTTTTTTTTAATCAGCCACCTGCTTTTAATACAGTTTTGATGACCAATTATTATACATAACCACGCTTGGCCTGAGAGAGAATCTGTTATATGCTTTTTTTTTTTTTTGCTTCAAACGTTTCAGTAGTTTCTTAAACAACCCAAACTTGAATACTAGCGTTTTAAAGAATAAATCACGGGATTGGAGCTAGAAAGGAATTCAAAGGTCGTTTGACCTGAGCTTTCTCTCTCCTCCCCTGCTCTTCTTGGATGACTCTCCCAGTGTCCAAGGAAATTCTGGGAAGGGACAGTACAAAAGGAATTGTTGTGAGTTGTAAGTTCTGCATCTTTTTTGTGGTTGTGGACTTTTTTTGTGAGAGTTGGATCTGCCTTCTGAGTAGTCTGGGAAGATATCTGTTTAATAGATGCCATCTGGGGCTCGTGTTGTGTGGGGATGAGCATGGCTTAGTGAATATAGCATGGGCCCCAGGAATCAATCAATCAATTGTATTTATTGAGCGCTTACTGTGTGCAAAGCACTGTACTAAGCACTTGGGAAGTACAAGATGGTAACATATAGAGACAGTCCCTACCCAACAGTGGGCTCACAGTCTAGAAGGGGGAGACAGAGAACAAAACCAACCATATTAACAAAATAAAATAAATAGAAAAGATATGTACAAGTAAAATAGAGTAATAAATATGTACATACATATACAGGTGCTGTGGGGAAGGGAAGGAGGTAAGACGGGCGGGATGGAGAGGGGGACGAGGGGGAGAGTCACAGCGTCATGGGTTCTAATCCCCGGTCTGCCACTTGTCTGCTGTGTGACCTCGGGAAAATCAGTTTACTTCTCTGTGCTTGTTACCCCAGCCATAAAATGGGGATTGAGACTGTGAGCCTCACAAGGAACAAGGACTGTGTCCAACCCAATTTGCTTGTATCCACCCCAGTGCTTAGAATAGTGCCTGGAACATAGTAAGCACTTAACAAATACTATCAACAACTTGTTTTTTGAGGATTTGCAGTTGGTTTAATCAGTCTAAGTGGCAAGTCAGAGCTTCTGATTGCCTTGAATTGGGGAAAGAAGCAATATGACCTTAGGCTAATCACTTCACTTTGCCATGCCTCTGTTCTCCCTACAGCTTAAACTGAGCCCTCTGTGGGACTGGGATTGTCCAAACTGATTGACTTGTGTGTCCCCCAGGGTTTAGAGCAGGGACACATAGTAAGCACTTAATAAATACCATAAAACAAACAAGACCCAGGGACCACACTGAAGCTTCATGGTGATGGCAGTTAATCCATGACTGGTATTTATTGATCACTTAGTGTGAGCACAGTGATGTACTAAATGCTCATGAGAGTACAGTGCAACAGAGTTGTTAGGCACAAAGGGAAAGAGTTTGTGTGAGTAGGGTGAGAAGAGAAGGGGAATCCAGAGGGTGGGGATTGAGGGGCGAGGGCTGGGATATGACAGTGCCCTACTTGGAGGGATTCATTCTTCAGTGATATTCATTGAGCGCTTACTGTGAACAGTGCACTGTACTAAGCGTTTGGAAGAGTACAGTACAAAAATAACTAATGGGACGAGCTCCAATAATGTGCCCATAGTTAAGCTTTTCCGTGAACTGAAAAGGCACACAGTCAATCAGTCAGTGATATTAATTGAGCTCTTACTGTGTGCAGAACACTGTACTAAAAGTGTAGGAGAATACAATACAATCAATCGTATTCGAGTGCTTACTTTGTGCAGAGTACTGTACTAAGCATTTGGGAGATTACAATATAGGACAGTGCTCTGCACACAGTAAGCGCTCAATAAATATGATTGAATGAATGAATATAATGGACACAATTTCTGCCCACCTTGAGCTTACAGTCTAGAGGGAGCTGGCAATCTAGTATATAACAGTGTTACGTAACAGATTCTTGAGGACACCCTAAGAATCATCCTCCCCAACATTCCTCTTAAGCAGCTCTCCACACTAAGCAAGCCCCTTCTCCCAATTCATCCCCATCATTTGATCAATGCATCAATGATATGATCTTAGTGCTAAGCTCATGGTACAGTGCTCTGCACACAGTAAGCGCTCAGTAAATATCATTGAATGAAAATATAATGGACACAATTTCTGCCCACCTTGAGTTTACGGTCTAGAGGGAGCTGGCAATCTAGTATATAACAGAGTTATATAACAGATTCTTGACGACACCCTAAGACTCATCCTCCCCAATATTCCTTTTAAGCAGCTCTCCACACTAAGCAAGCCCCTTATCTCAATTCATCCCCATCATTTAATCAATCCATCAATCTCTTATGGTGTGCTGAGGAGAGTACGATAGGCTTGGTGGATATGATCTTAGTGCTAAACTCATAGTACAGTGCTCTGCACACAGTAAGCTCTCAGTAAATATCATTGAATGAATGAATCCCCGCTCACGAGGAGCTTGGAGTCTAGTGGAGGAGCTTTTGATCTGTCTTACGCTCTAGTCACTGCTTCAACCCCATCTTAGCTCTGGCTCTTGTTTCTCTCAAGCACAGATTCATCCACCTAGGAATTTCATCTGGCAGCAGCTGGGTGATAATGATTACAGTGATAATAATAATGACATGTAAGTTCATACGTGTGCCAAGGACTGTACTAAACACTGGGTAGATAATCAGCTCCCACATTGGCTCACAGTTTGAGGGAAGACAGGTAAAATAATAATGATTATGGTGTTTGTTAAGCACTTACTATGTGCTAGGCATTGTACTGAGCGCTGGGGTAAATACAAGCAAATCAGGTCAGACCCAGTCCCTGTCCCACGTACGGCTCACAGTTTCAATCCCTATTTTACTTAGCACTTTACTCCGCTTCGACCCTGGACCTCCATTTTTTAGATGACGGAACTGAGGCACAGAGTTGCTAAATGCCTTTCCCAGTGTCGCCACTGGACCTCCATTTTTCAGATGAGGAAACTGAGGCACAGAGTTGCTAAATGCCTTTCCCAGTGTCCCGGCCGGCAGGTGGTGGAGGATTTGGGTTTAGAACGCAGGCCTCCTGAATCCCAGGCCCATGTTTTTCCCCTATTTTTTCAACCAATGTCCTGGGAATATAAAGAAACCACTGAGAAAGCAGAAATATAATCTGTGCCCTCAACAAGCTTCCACTTGAACAGAGAAGACATCAGTTGATAATAATGATGGCATTTTATTAAGCACTTACTATGTACAAAGTACTGTTCTAAGCTCTGGGGAAGATACAAGGTGATCGGTTGTCCCATGGGGGACTCACAGTCTTAATCCTCATTTTACAGATGAGGTAACTGAGGCCCAGAGAAGTGAAGTGACTTGTCCAAAGTCACACAGCTGAAAGTGGTGAACCCATGACCTCTGACTCCAAAGCCCGGGCTCTTTCCACTGAGCCACGCTGCTTCTCATCAGAGTTGATGAGGAGTCAACTCTGCTGTGTGACCCTGGGCAAGTCATTCACTTCTCTGTGCTTGTTACTTCATCTGTAAAATGGGGATTAAGGCTCTTGAGCCCCATGTGGAGCAGAGACTGTCAAACCTGATTAACTAGTATCTACCCCAGGGCTTAGTACAGTACCTGGCACATAGTAAGCACTGAATAAATAAGATTGAATGAATATCTCAAAAAAAAAAAAGGAGTGGAAGTTTTGGGTGTGAAAACTAAAGCATGTGGTCCATCAGAGCCACCAGAAGCAACAACAAAAGACTTATTTTTTGAGTATCCACTGAATGTACACTGTACTGAGTTCAGAGAGAGTGCTACAGGGACATGAGATACATTCCCTACCTTCTAGGGAGCAGTGCGGTTTAGTGAATAGAACACAAGCCTGGGGGTCACAAGAGCCTGGGTTCTAATTCTGACTCTGCCACTTGTCTGCCCTGTGACCTTGGGCAAGTCACTTCACTCCTCTGCACCTCAGTTACCTCATCTGTAAAATGGGAATTGAGACTGTGAGCCCCATGTGGGACAAGGACTGTATCCAACCTAATTGGCTTGTATCCACCCCAGAACTTAGTACAATGCTGGCACACAGAGCTTAACAAATACAACAATTATTATTATTCGTAGTAGTATTGAACTGGGCTTTGAGTCACATGAGCCATCTCACTCAGACACTGACCCCAGTTGATAGTGGAATCATGTGACTCCAGTAAAACAAAGAGGTGGAATTCAGGAGGCCCCAGTTCTAATTCCAGCTCTGCCACTTTCCTGCTGCGTGACCTCGGATAAGTCATTACCCCCACTGGGCCTCAGTTTCCTTGCTCATAAAATATGAGTGCAGAAACCTGCCCTCCCACCCCTTTGGAAAGTGAACGCCATGTGGGTCGAGGAATCTCTCTGATCTGATTGTTTTTACCCCAGCGCTTAGTCATTTATTCAATCATATTTATTGAGCATTTACTGCATGCAGAGCACTGTACTAAGAGCTTGGGAAAGTACAATAGAACAATAAATAGGTACATTCAAGTGCTTGCCACATAATAAGCACTTAAACGCCCGACTTCTATCATTATAATTGCCAAGGGCCATTCTGGTTTTATTTATTTTGTTCAAACCGCTATTCTGTTTTCCCCTGGAGTGGGCCTGGGTAACTCAACAGAATTACAATCCAATCTGCAAAGTCGCGCCGGAGGTCAGCCATCCCATACGATTAAAGCGCATCACGGTGGACACGTTTAATCGCTTTCCAGCCGAGCCCCAGGCCCCCCTCTGGGACAGCGGCCCCTGAGGCTACCAACCCTGGTGGACACGAGACTCTGGGCGGTTGAAGATCCAGACAGATTAGCGTGTGTTTGAGAGATTTTAAGACTGGGGAAAAAAAATGAGATCCACCAATGGAGAACCTACTGTAATTAGTCTCTCTAATGGAAAAGTAAGGGCTGATTAAGAATGGGCCTCTAATGCACTCTAGAGTTAGTTCTAATCAAATTACGGAGCATGTTCAAAAAGCCCCCCTATTATTACTTGAGTCGCTCTGTCTCATTTGTCGGAGGCCTTCCGCAACCTTTCTCGCGGAGAGAATGTGCTTTTCTCAGTCTTGCGTGGCAGGCGGCGAGGTCCTGAAATCTGGGGCTATCACTGGCCACTCAGCAGCTACAATTAAGGAAATGCATTAGTTTTTCAGGAGGTAATAGAAGCTCTTAAAGAGCTTTCTATAGAGTCAGCGCAGCATATTTCAATATTTTTTTAAGTCAGCTGGATTCGCTGTTTAACAACCTGAACAGCTTGAGTAATTGAAAATCACTGAAAATCAAAGACAAACGGTAACCAGGTGGAAATTGCTCTTTTTGTGGGTTTTTTTTGCCTCTACTGTCATTGTCTGGGTATGGGTGAAGGGCATGGGACAAAGACATGCGGGCGTGAGGAGAAGAGACAGGGTTTCATTTTCATGAATCGAGATTGGGTAATTAGGAAATGTTGATGTACATGATATGGTTTGGTCTCATTTAGGACTTCTCACTCTTGCCCTCCATTATACCTGAAATTCCATCCCCCTTTTGATAATAATAATAAATACGGTCTTAAAGTGCTTACTATGTGCCAAGCACTGTTCTAAGCAGTGGGGTCATCAGGGTGTCCCAGGCGGGGCTCACATTTTACAGATTAGGTAACTGAGGCACAGAGAAGTTAAGTGGCTTGCCCAAGGTCACACAGCAGACAAGTGGGAGAGCCGGGATTGGAATCCATGTTCGCTGACTCCCAAGGCCATGCTCTTTCCACTAAGCCATGCTGCTTTCCCCCTTTTCATCGGCAGACCATCTCTCTCCCCATCTTTAAAGTCCTGATTGAAATCTTAACTCTTCCAGGAGGTCTGCCCCGATTTTAATCTTTAACCTTTCCAGGTTATATCAACAACTGCCATTAAAGTCAGCCCCAAAGTACTTATCTTAGTATATTAGAGGTTATGTTACAAACTATTTGGGGCTCTTTCAAGTGTTCAGTACTTTCAGTGGATAGTGTGAGGCAAATCCAGTGTCAAAGGGGGCATCTAGGATCCGCGGAGTGCTGCCATCCGAGGAAAGGTGAGAGAAGAGGGGATGAGGTGGGTGGGTGGCCATTAATGGATTGTGAGGAGCGGGGAGACCTGTGCAGAATTTTTCTGGAAACAATAGCATTCTCAATAAAATAAAAACAATCCAGGCAGCTGAGGAAATATGGAGAGGAGTGGGGAGAGATGGGAGACGGGAGGTGAGCAAGGAGGCAAGGAGGTTATCCAGGCGGGCTATGCCAAGCGTTTGGACCAGGGGTGGTAGTTGGGATGGTGAGAAAGCGGCCGATGCCACAGATATGGTAGAGGAGGAACCGACAGGGTCTTGGAGACGACAACGTCATTGCTGGAGCCATTCAATCTCCAACCTTCCGCCCTCTCGGCAACCCTAACGTGCTAGTGCATTTCCTGTCATCCCGACGGCAGAGCACTTTACAATCCATTAAAAATTAAGATAAACGAGCGTGTGTCAGTGGGGACCCGGATGAGGGGGAGTCTGACTCCCACCTCCGAAGGTGGTTTCATTCAGGGTTTTGCGGATTCCGAACCCCCGGACCGAGGGGTAGGCGGAGAGGTGGATATTATTAAGAAGAAATGTATCACAAGGAAGGAAAGTGACCCTTGATATTTTGCATAATTGACACAACCTGACACCCAAAATGGTTCATGAAAGGTCATTAGAATAAGAGATAAACAGGCGTATCAGATTCCGCTTCATATGAACAAGCTAAATTAGGTATCGATTGACCTTCCCTCAAAAGCATTTCACACCGTTCCGTGCAGAGATGATAAAGCCAACAAGATGGCGTGGTTTAAATCTGCTTTGTTGTTACAAATCTTCTCCTCCTGTTCCCAGTCACTAATGGCCAGGTTTCCCTGTTGCAGATATTTTTCCGATTCACAGAGGCCCATGCTGTTGAATTGTTGATCATGATGGCTTGTCATTAAGTGATGGCTTTATCTTAAGCCGTGTAAATCTCCAACTGTATCCATTCTGCTCCTCATCAACCTGAACCACTTTTCCATTATTTCTAGAAGGGTCTCCGTCTGACACGTAATCTCTCTTTATCCCCCTTCCCCAGTTCCCCACTTTCTCAACTCACTCCCTTCCAAATCCAGGCTTGTGCTGTTACCCTGTAGACTCTAAGCTCGTTGTGGGCAGGGAATGTATCTGATTGTAGAACTCTCCCCAGCGCTTAGTACAGTTCTCTGCACACAGTAAGTGCTCAAAAAATATGATTGGCTGAATGACTGGAGCTCCCTTTCCATGCTGTTCTCCTCCAAATCTGCCGGATCATGACAGCCCCCATCTTTAAAGCCTTCCTTTCGTCCCAACCTTCCCAGGAAAACTCCCCTGATAAATTCCCAACATTCCAGTCTCATGAGATGGACACTGTCCCTTGGCACTTAAGTACTTTAATCCAGTATTCGCTGGTACATTATCACTTCTTCAGCTTTTTCATCCTGTCCTGTTTGCACAGCTTCCCAATTCAGGGATGTGCCCCCTTATTTGGACTAGCTGGGAATGTTCTTTGTCTCCACCTTTAGATAAAAAAAACTGGAGGGCAGGGAGGACACAATTGTCTGGCTACTGTTGTATGCCCTGATCATGGACTGGAAAGAGAAGTGAATCAGAGAGCCTTCTCCAAAGTCTCCTAGACCATCCTGATATCTGCAATTGTGTGTTTTGTGTGTGGGTGTATATGGCATAGAGGAGCAGCATGGCATCATGCATAGAGCACAGGCCTGGAATTCAGAAGGCAATGGGTTCTAATCCCAGATCCGTCACTTGTCTGCTGTGCGACCTTGGGAAAGTCATTTCACTTCTCTGTGCCCCAGTTACCTCATCTGTTAAATAGGGATGAAAACTGTGATCCTTATGAGGGACAGGGACTGTGTCCAACCCGATTGGCTTCTAACCACCCCAGCACTTAGTACAGTGTTTGGCACATAATAAGCGCTTAGAAAATACCATTTTTATTATTTTAAGTGGCCACAGTTTACTATTTTTCCACTAGAGTGTAAACTCCTTGAGGGGAAAGATCATGGACTTCAGTTACCTCATCTGCAAAATGGGGATTAAGATTGTGAGTCCCACAGGGGACAGTGTCCAGCCTGATTAGTTTGTATCTACCCCGGTGCTTAGTATAGTGCCTGGCACATAGAAGCACTTAACAAATACCACAATTATTGTTATTATTGGTGGTACCTCATGGTCTCTCTTCTACTGACCATGTCCCCTGATAATGAAATCATGATTTTGGGGGGAGGACTCCGTGTAGGAACGGGTTTCAGGAGAAGCAATGTGGCCTAGTCTATAGCGCCTAGGAGTCAGAAGGACCTCAGTTCTATTTCCGGCTCCACCGTTTGTCTGCTGTGTGGCCTTAGGTGACTCATTTCCCTTCCCTGTGCATCAGTTCCCTCATCTGTAAAATGGGGATTAAGACTGTGAGCCCCACATGGGACATGGACTGTATCCATCCTGATTAGCTTTTATGTAACCCCAGTGCTCAGAACAGTGCCTGGCACACAGTAAGGACTTAAAAGATACCATTAAAAAAAAAATGGAGAGCACTGATGACCATTATATACAGACACACATCCACCCTGCCCCTCCACCCCCTGGGGAAATGGAGACCAGAACTCACCATCCCTCCCTGCCTTAAACACAGCCTGTTTTCCGAGCACCATCTCTAATAGGTATTTACTACATGTTCTCCCACGAAACACCCTGGTCTGCAAAAACCGGTGCTATATTTCCCACAGCGATATCCCTAATAGTTCCTCTCTCCCTCTAAAATGAGTCTCCATCAAAAGATCCTGGAACATTAAGGTGTTTTTGGTAAACAGTAATTGAGAATAATGTTCTTCCCCGGCCCTATTTCCAGTTTCCAGATCCAAGCCAAGCTCAGAAGGTTTGCCCGTGATCGAATGCCTCCATAAATAGTCTACATACTCTCTGCTCCTCGTCCTACTCCCTTTCCACAGACTAAACTGCTCAATCAGCATGCTTCCCCTGGATCGATAATTCCCAGACGGCCAGGTAGAAGTTAAGGTTTCCTTGCATGGACGCTTTTGTTCAACATAGTAGTAAAAGTCAGAGCCCGAATGCTGACACCGAATACTTGGGGAAGTACGATACAGAGAGAATTGACCCCTGCCCTCGAGATATTATGGTCAATTAATCAATCATATTGATTGAGTGCTTACTGTGTGCAGAGCACCATACTAAGCACATGGGAGGGTACAAGAGAAGCAACGTGGCTTAGTCGCAAGAGCCCAGGCTTGGGAGCCAGAGGATGTGGGTTCTATTCCTGCCTCCTCCACTTGTCTGCTGTGTGGCCCTGGGCAGGCCACTTATCCTCTCTGTACCTCAGTTACTTCATCTGTAAAATGGGGATTAGGACTGTGAGACCCACAAGGGACAACCTGATAACCTTGTATCTAACCCCAGGGCTTAAAACAGTGCTTGGCACATAGTTCACGCTTAGCAAGTACTATTATTATGATTACAGTATAACAGAGTTGGAGACACATTCTCTACCCACACCTAGCTTACAGTCTATAGGGGCACAACAGTCCAGTGTATTTATGACTTTAACTGTTCTGGTTGAGCATTGTACTAGATTCTCGAGAGAGTACCGTATAACAGAGTTGGAGAGACATTCCCTGCCCACCACTAGCTTGCAGTCTAGAGAAGCAGCATGGCTCAGTGGAAAGAGCATGGGCTTTGGAGTCAGAGGTCATGGGTTCAAATCCCGACTCTGCCACTTGTCAGCTGTGTGACTTTGGGGAAGTCACTTCACTTCTCTATGTCTCAGTTCCCTCATCTGTAAAATGGGGATTAAGACTGTGAACCCCCCGTGGGACAACCTGATCACCTTGTAACCTCCCCAGCGCTTAGAACAGTGCTATGCACATAGTAAGTGCTTAATAAATGCCATCATTATTATCATGATTATTATTAGAGGGGCACTACAGTCCAGTGTATGTATGATTATCATCTGTCCCGTTAAGGGAAAGTCAAGTTCTGTCCAGCTCACTTGACTCCAGAAGAAGTAAGCTGTTGTCCTAATGAGATGGGTGGGTTTTGGGGTTAGCAAGGGTCAACTCACAGGCCTCTCACCGGCTCAGGGGTCCCCAACTCAGAGGAGTGACAGGGGGCCCCAAGAGCTTTCTCTCTGCTTTTGGATCCTCCTCTAACCCAGACCTACCCCAACGGAAACTTATTCATGTATTCATTCATTTATTTAATTGATGAATGGCATTTGTTAAGCATTTACTAGGTGCCAGGCACTGCATTAAGCACTAGGGTAGGTACAAGAGAGAAGCAGCATAGCTCAGTGGAAAGAGCATGGGCTTTGGAGTCAATGGTCATGGGTTCATATCCTGGCTCTGCCAATTGTCAGCTGTGTGACAGGGCAAGTCACTTAACTTCTCTGTGCCTGTTACCTCATCTGTAAAATAGGGATTGACTGTGAGCCCTCCGTGGGACAACCTGATCACCTTGTAACCTCCCCAGTGCTTAGAACAGTGCTTTGACAATAGTAAGCACTTAATAAATGCCATCATTATTTATTATTATTATTATTATGAGCTAATTGGGTAGACACCGTCCATTTCCCACATGGGGCTTCCAGCCTTAATCCCCATTTTGCAGTTGAGGGAACTGAGGCCCAGAGAAGTTAAATGACTTGTCTAAGGTCACCCATGATTAGAATTTTTCCCTGGTGCTCTAGTTAGAGAAGCAGCATGGCTCAGTGGAAAGGGCCTAGGCTTGGGAGCCAGAGGTCATGGGTTCTAATACCAGCCCCACCACATGTCTGCTGTGTGACCTTGGGCAAGTCACTTAACTTTGCTGAGCCTCAGTTCCCTCATCTGTAAAATGGGGATTAAGACTGTGAGCCCCAAGTGGGACAACCTGATCACTTTGTATCCCTGCCAGCGCTTAGAACAGTGCTTGGCATGTAGTAAGCACTTAACAAATGCCATCATTATTATTATTACTTAGACTGTGAACCCCATTTGGGTCAAGGACTGTGTGCAACCTGATGAACTTGTAGCTACCCCAGCATTTACAACAGTGCATGGCACATGGTAAGTGCTTAACAAATACCTTAGTAATATTCATTCATTCATTCAATCGTATTTATTGAGCCCTTACTGTGTGCAGAGCACTGTACTAAGCGCTTGGGAAGTACAAGTTGGCAACATATAAAGACGGTCCCTACCCAACAGCAGGTCCACAGTCTAGAAGGGAGAGACAGACAACAAAACAAAGTGTATTAACAAAATAAAATATATAGAATAGTAAATATGTGCTAGTAAAATAGAGTAATAAATCTGTAAAAACATATATGCAGGTGCTGTGAGGAGGGGAAGGAGGTAGGGCAGGGGGATGGAGGGGGGAGGGGAAAGAGGGGGCTCAGTGTGGGAAGGCCTCCTGGAGGAGGTGAGCTCTCAGTAGGGTTTTGAAGGGAGGAAGAGAGCTAGCTTGGCGGATGTGCAGAGGGAGGGCATCACAGGCCAGGGGGAGGACGTGGGCCGGGGGTCGACGGCAGGACAGGCGAGAACGAGGCCCAGTGAGGAGGTGAGTGGCAGAGGAGCAGAGGGTGCGGGCTGGGCTGCAGAAGGAAAGAAGGGAGGTGAGGTAGGAGGGGGCGAGGTGATGTACAGCCTGGAAGCTGAGAGTGAGGAGTTTTTGCCTGATGCGTAGGTTGATTGGTAGCCACTGGAGATTTTTGAGGAGGGGAGTAACGTGCCCAGAGTGTTTCTGCACAAAGGTGATCCGGGCAGCAGTGTGAAGTATAGATTGAAGTGGGGAGAGACAGGAGGAAGGGAGATCAGAGAGGAGGCCGATGCAGTAAACCAGTCGGGATAGGATGAGAGATTGAACCAGCAGGGTAGCAGTTTGGATGGAGAGGAAAGGGCGGATCTTGGCGATGTTGTGGAGGTGAGACCGGCAGTTTTTGGTGACAGATTGGAGGTGCGGGGTGAACGAGAGAGCAGAGTCGAGGATGACACCAAGATTGCCGGCTTGTGAGACGGGAAGGATGGTAGTGCCATCAACAGTGATGGGAAAGTCAGGGAGAGGGCAGGGTTTGGGAGGGAAGATAAGCAGTTCAATTTTGGACTCCTCTTCTTTAAGTCAAGAATAAAGATTGCAGTCTGGGAGAACTGTTTCTGTCAATCGTATTTAGTGAGTGCTTACTGTGTGCACAGCACTGTAGTAAGCACTTGGGAAAAGGCGGTATAACAGAGGTGGTAGATACATACCCTGATCTCCTGTCTATCCAGGTTTAGTACCTAATTAGCCCTTGCTGATTGGCATAATTATTGTAATGCGAAAGGGGTACAGGGAAGGAGAAGTGAAGGGAGAGAGATAGCGTTTGAGGAGAGACCAGTAAGGTGGGAACTCAAAAAGTTTGTCCAGGCAAATCAGTGAATAAACAGTATTTATTGAGTGCTTAAACACCTGTGCTGGGCAGCAGCTGCATGGGAAAGAATCGAGGGCAGAGACTGGTTTAAGGCGTGGAAGAAGACAATGGTAAATCACTTCTGTATTTTTATCCAGAAACTCTCTGGATACACTACCAGAATGATTGCAGATGGAAGTGGGACATTCTGGGAGAGATGTGTCTATAATAATCATAATGGCATTTATTAAGCACTTACTACGTGCCAAGCACCGTTCTGAGTGCTTTGGAGGTTACAAGGTGCTCAGGTGGTCCCACGTGGGGTTCACACTCTTAATCCCCATTTTACAGATGAGGTAACTGAGGCACAGAGAAGTTAAATGACTTGCCCAAAGTCACACAGCTGACAATTAGCGGAGCTGGGATTTGAACCCATGACCTCTGACTCTGAAGCTCGGGCTCTTTCCACTGAGCCACGCTGCTTCTCTCAGGCATCACTATGGGTCGGACATGACTCGACAAGATAAGACAACAACAATTGAGTGCTTACCGTATTCAGAGCACTGTACTAAGCGCTTGAGAGAGTACAGTATAACGGAGTTGCCAGACACGTTTCCTGCGCACAGTGAGCTTGCATTCTAGAGGGGTGAAAGGAGTTGAGTTTCATTGGGTAGTGAATTTGCAGCTGTGATATGTTATCAGTTAGTGGGTTTTCCATGAGCAATTATTTGTGAGCCCCCCATGGGACAACCTGATCACCTTGTAACTGCTCCAGCACTTAGAACAGTGCTTTGCACATAGTAAGCGCTTAATAAATGCCATCATTATCATTACTTGGTGCAAAGCACTGTAGGAGAGTCCAATCTAACAGAGTTGGCAAACACTTCACCATCCTAGAAGAACCTTAGGATGAACAGCTTATTGTTCTCCCTCTCTCTTAGCTCAGT
This sequence comes from Tachyglossus aculeatus, assembly GCF_015852505.1. Lineage (NCBI taxonomy): Eukaryota > Metazoa > Chordata > Mammalia > Monotremata > Tachyglossidae > Tachyglossus > Tachyglossus aculeatus. The sequence continues at coordinate 41,595,169 of NC_052077.1, forward strand.
GAGTTGAATTTCAAGGATGGAGCAGCAAATGCCAAAGCAGCCCGCCATGACAATACACATGTCCACTTTCACTGCGAGGCTGGCAGGGAATTGTTTATTTTTATTTCTTTCTTTAACCCAAATTAGAACCTGTTCCCTTCTCCCCAATTTACCTTTGTCAGATTTCTGCCTCTGCTCACTTGCACCGAAGCCTCTTTGAACATCAAACCATAGGATTAATCCGAGGTTCCGCTCAGTTTGATAAAAAGAGATGGGTGTGTGTATAGCACATAAGCATCTCTTTTATTTATTATGGCAACTCCCTCTAAAACTGCCTTTTCCTCTGACACAGATTTATTCAAGACGTGATTCCAAATATCTGTTCCAGGAACCTTCTCATTTGCTTTCCATCACCCCACGAGCCACTTCTGCAATCCTCAGGGTCCACACTGGTGAGCGGTGTGGTCTAGTGGAAATAGCACAGGCCTGGGGGACAGAAGAACCAGATTCTAATCCTACCTCTGCCACATACCTGGGAGAAGCAACGTGGCTCAGTGGAAATCAATTGTATTTATAGAGCACTTACTGTGTGCAGAGCATTGTACTAAGTGCTTGGGAAGTACAAGTTGGCAACATATAGAGACAGTCCCTACCCAACAGTGGGCTCACAGTCTAAAAGGGGGAGACAGAGAACAAAACCAAACATACTAACAAAATAAAATAAATAGAATAGATATGTACAAGTAAAATAAATAGAATAATAAATATGTACAAACATATATACATATATACAGGTGCTGTGGGGAAGGGAAGGAGGTAAGATGGGGGGATGGAGAGGGGGACGACAGGGAGAGGAAGGAAGGGGCTTAGTCTGGAAAGGCCTCTTGGAGTGGAAAGAGCCCGGGCTTGGGTGTCAGGGGTCATGGGTTCTAATCCCGGCTCCACAACTTGTCAACTGTGTGCCTTTGGGCAAGTCACTTAACTTCTCTATGCCTCAGTTCCCTCATCTGCAAAATGGAGATTAAGACTGTGAGCCCCACATGGGACAACCTTGATTACCTTGTATCCCCCCAACGCTTAGAGCAGTGCTTGACACGTAGTAAGCACTTAACAAATACTAACATTATTATTATTGTAACCTTGGGCAACTCACTTAACTTATCTGTGCCTCAATTTCCTCATCTGTGAATGAAGATTCAATACCTGTTTCCACTCCTATGTAGACTATGAGCCCCAAGGAGAACGTAATGATCTTGTATCTACCCCAGCGCTTAGAACAGTGCTTGGCACCTAGTAAGCGCTTAACAAATACCAACGTTATTATTATTAATAGTAGTGGTGGTAGTAGGAGTAGAAATATTCTGACTACTTGAAGAGCTACAAGGTAGAGCTTTGGCTTTGGTTTTAAGTAATTGACTTGGGTCTGTAATTGCATTTTGCTATTAGTCAAGCTGCATGGCTTAGTGGAAAGAGCATGGGCTTTGGAGTCAGAGGTCATGGGTTTGAATACCTGCTTTGCACTTGTCAGCTGTGTGGCTTTGGGCAAGTCACTTAACTTCTCTGTGCTTGTCCTCATCTGTAAAATGGGGACTAAGACTGTGAGCCCCACGTGGGACAACATGATCACCTTGTATCTACCCCCAGTGCTTAGAATGGTGCTTTGCACATAGTAAGCGCTTAACAAATGCCATTATTATTATTATTATTAGCCACAAAATTGTGTAAGACCTGAGGATGGTGATTAACCTCATATAATCGGAGTCGGACAGATAATAATAATGATTATGGTATTTAAGCAGTTACCATATGCCAAGCACTGTTCTAAGCACTGGGATAGATACAAGGTGATCAGGTTGTCCCACGTGGGCTCACAGTCTAAATCTCCATTTTACAGATGAGGTAACTGAGGCAAAGAGAAGTTGTGGCTTGCCCAAAGTCACACAGCTGATAAGTGGTGGAGTCAGGATTAGAACCCACGACCTCAGACTCCCAAGCCCGGGCTCTTTCCACTAAGGCACGCTACTTTTCTCAGATGGGAGACCTGGGTTCTAATTCCAGCTCAGTCTCTTGCATACTAGATGACCTCGGGCTGGTCGCATAAGTTTTCTCTGCCTCTTTATTTATCTATGAAGTGGGGATTGAATATTTCTTCTCCACACCATTTGGGACAGGGACCCTAATCTGATCATCTTCTATCTACACCAATGTCTAGTGAAGTGTTTAGCGCACACAGTAAACACTCCAGAATCATTGTGGGCAGGCAACGTGTCTTCCAATTCTGTTGTACTCTCCCAAATGTTTAGTGCAATACAGTGCACAGAGAGGCACTCATTAAATACCATAAAGATTAACAAATGTCAGATTTATTATGGAGTGTCAGCCTGTTTGGGCCAGAGTCTGGGTATCATTATCTCGTACCTACCAACATTGAGCATGACAAATACAATAGAATAAGAGAAGCAATGTGGCCTAGTAGAAAGAGCATGGGCCTGGGAAGAAGAGGACCTGAATTCCGTTCTTCCACTTGGCTGTGTGACCTTCTGGAAGTCACCTCACTTCTCTGTGCCTCAGCACCCTCATCTGTAAAATGGGGATTCAATACCTGTTCTCCATCCTACGTAGCTGGTGAGTCCCATGTGGGACCTGATTACCTTACATCTCCCCCAGGGCTTAATACAGTGCTTGCCACACAGTATGTGCCGAACAAGAACCACCATCATTATTAAAAAACCAAAAATAACCACCCAATTTCTCTAATTAGCAATAATTTTTTTTATTTTTTTTAAAGCCACCTTTTTTTTTTTTTTTTTTCTAAAACTGAATCGGCCAGGTTGAGCAGATCCGAAGCTGCTGGGTGAGCTGGCTCTTAATTCTCGACCAAGAATGGATCCCATTTGTTGGTGGTCATTAGGAACTGTGGGACGTTTTTGCTCTCTCCTAGGTTGCACAGAGAACTGCTCCATCTTATCAAAGCCCTGACGAACAATGGCTCCATTTTGAAAGAACAGGGCGGATCGTTGGCGGGCACCACTTCCGACAATGTTCCTGGAACCTTGATTCTAGCGCCCTTTCTGACTTTCCACGGCATGTGGCTTTATTCCTCTCTAAATGAAAGTCTCGTTGGCACACATTAAACGGGGACGACAAAGAGGGACGCCAGCTATCTGATCAAAGAGAACCGTGTCCGGGGTTCAGCCCAGTTCTATTATTGCTCTTAATTAGTTAAATATATTTTAGGGCTTAGAAATGTTTTTTGCTCCTAGATTTTATATAATAGCCTCCAATTTGATCAACCCTTAGGCGCAAGAACATCAGGCGAACATTATACATTAAGTGAAGAGAAAATGTAATTTTCATTTAGCTCCTTTAGTAGCTAAAAGATTATTTGACTTTATGGAGATGACACAGATCAGCCTTCTAGAAACCCTCACTGATTTTTCCAACTACTGCGTGGGCATTAAGGTATTTGGAGCAAAAGATTGAGCTTGTTGCAGCCAAAGCAGAAAAGTCCTAACTAAAACGTGAAGTGGTCTGAACCATTATTGGGTGCCATAAATTGATGGAGGTAAGTGATTCTGCTACTGTTCATGCTTGGAAAACAAAATCGAAGCAACCTTAGACCTTTCATGAGGGGAAATATTTATTTTTGTTAGCTCAGAAGGAGGATGTAGAGCTGAATAATTAGGAGAATGGGGCCCCTGTTCTAAAGAAGATCATCTTTGTCTTGCTGGATTTCACTGTGACCTTCTCTGGAGGTCTCTCTGTATGGGATTCCTGGAGTTGGGATTGCAATTCCGAGGAAGGAGGAAGCCGTGGATATGCCCAAGAGCGCTCACTCTGTGAACTGAATAGCAGAGATCACGGAGGTCGTTTTCCCAGTTTCCCCCTTCTTTATGAAACTTGCCCTTTTGGGTCTCTTAGCATTTATTACATGGTCAAGAAGATGGGAAATGCATTTTCTCAGGTGAAAAGTGTGCAGGAAATAGCCTGAATCATGGTAGCGTGCTCCTGAGGCAAGAATAAAGCACACAAAATTAACCAGTCAATCAACTGTTGCATTGCCCGCCTACTGTTTGCTTGGAGAGTACAACAGAGTCAGTAGGCATGATCATTCATTCATTCATTCATTCAATCACATTTATTGAGCGCTTACTGTGTGCAGAGCACTGTACTAAGCGCTTGGGAATTACAAGTTGGATCCCTGCCCTCTCTGAGTTTGCAATCTAGCCGGGGAAATGGACCTTGAAATAATTTACAGTTAGGAGGAAGAAGCATGACCTACTGGAAAAAGCATGGTCCTCTGAGAGTCAGAGGATCTGAATTCTAATCCCAGCACTGCCAATTTCTCAGGCAAATTACTTAACTACTCTGGGTCTCAGTTCCCTCATCTGTAAAATGGGAATTCAATACTTGTTTTCCTCCTCCTTATGCTGCAAGCCCCATGCAGAACAGGGACAGTGTCTGATCTAATTCACTTGTAGCTATTCGGGGGTTTAGGACACTGTTTGACGCACAGTAAACGCTTGCCAAATATCATGAAAAAAGGAGCTATGGATGTGAGTTAGTGCTTAAGTAGAAAGATGTGAAAGTCAATTTGTACGGAAATGCTGTGGGTAGTTGTGAAGACACAAAAACTTGGTGCTGAAATGTTAAGCAGTTAGAACATTGGGAAAAGAGAAATTAATTCATCTCCTGGAGGAGATCACAGAAGAGCTTTGAAGATGTGGAGAGCAATCACCTGAGGGATATAAACAAGGAGGGCATTCCAGGACAGGTAAAGGGAAGAAGCTGGAGGTAGGAGGGTGAAAATAATAATAATAGTGATAATAATGGTGGTATTTAAGTGCTTACTATGTGAAACATACTGTTCTAAGTGCTGGAGTAGATAGAAGGTAATCAGGTTGTCCCTTGTGGGGCTCACAGTCTTAATGCTTAAAGAAGCAGCATGGCAGAGTGGAAAGAGCCCGGGCCTGGAAACCAGAGGTCATGGGTTCTAATCCCGGCTCTGCCACTGATCAGCTGTGTGACTTTGCGCAAGCCACTTAACATCTTTGTGCCTCAGTTATCTCATCTGTAAAATGGGGATGAAGACTATGAGCTCCTCGTGGGACAAGCTGATGACCTTGTATCTCCCCCAGCGCTTAGAACAGTGCTCACCACATAGTAAGCACTTAACAAATACCATTATTATTGTTATTATTAATCCCCATTTTATCCATTCATTCATTCAATCGTTTTTATTTTATTTTGTTAATATGTTTTGTTGTCTGTCTCCCCCTTCTAGACTGTGAGCCCGCTGTTGGGTAGGGACCGTCTCTATATTTTGCCGACTTGTACTTCCTAAGTGCTTAGTACAGTGCTCTGCACACAGTAAGCACTCAATAAATACGATTGAATGAATGAATTTAATGAGCGCTTACTGTGTGCCAACCACTGTACTATGCACTTGGAAAGTATAGTTCAACAATATAGAGACAATTCCTGCTCACAACGGGCTTAAGATGAGGGAACTGAGGCACAGAGAAGATAAGTGCCTTGCCCAAGGTCACACAGCAGACAACTGGTGGAACCAGGATTAGAACCCACATCCTCTGACTCCCAAGATGGTGCTCTTGTCACTAAACCACACTGCTTCTCAACGAGTAGGTTGGCTTGTGTATCTATAATTCTCTTTATCTATTTTGATGGTATTAATGTCTGTCTACTTGTTTTGTTGTCTGTCTCCCTCTTCTAGACTGTGAGCCCGTTGTTGAGTAGGGATTGTCTCTATCTGTTGCCGAATTGTACTTTCCAAGAGCTTAGTACAGTGCTCTGCACACAGTAAGTGCTCAATAAATATGATTTAATGAATGAATGAAGGCCACCAATTCAGTCTGGAGATTTGCTCTGGGTTATTCGCCCACAGTGGAGAGAAGCAGTGAGAGTAACAGAGAGAACTGCAGTGAGAACAGCATGGTTTGGCGGATAGAGCACAGGTCTGGGAATCAGAAAGACCTGAGTTCTAATCCTGACTCTTCCATCTCTCTGCTGTGGGACCTTGTACATGTCACTTAACTTCTCTGTACCTAAGTTACCTCATCTGTAAAATAGGGACTATGGCAGTGAGGCCCTTGTGGGACAAGGACTGTGTCCATCCAACCTAAATAGCTTGCATCTACACCGGTGTGTAGTACAGTACCTGACACTAGAATGTGCTTAACAAATACCATTAAATAAAATCATACCATTAAATAAAACCATTAATGAATGAATGAATGAATTTAATGAGCGCTTACTTTGTGCCGACCATTGTACTATGCACTTGGAAAGTATAGTTCAGCAATAAAGAGACATTTCCTGCCTACAACGGGCTTACGATGAGGGAACTGAGGCATAGAGAAGATAAAAGAACAGCGGTCAAGAGAAAAACCTTATAGTTCTCCTTTCTGCTGCAAGAGTTATAGGTCAAGAACAGTCAATAAAACTCCATATCTTTGAACTTAAGAAACCCAAAGGTAGACATGAGATAGTCTCAGGGGAACACGAGATTTACAGCAAGACTGTCCTGTTGGAGTGGGAAGAGGAAACAGAAGATGAGACTTTTAACCTGTGTTATTTGTAAGATGGTTTCCCCAGAAAGAGAGGGGGCTGAGTCATCGGAAAAGGGGTTCGCCTTGGGGAAATGTAGGCCCACTGGTTATCCCATCCTGCCTTCCCCCGCAGCTGCTTTCAAGAAATTCCAGAAGGGTCCATGGAAGGGACAGGCCTACAACACACGGGATGGAGAGTCAGGAGAAACAGATTCTAGTTCCATCTCTGCCTCTGCTCTGCTCGGTGACCTTGGATAAGTCATTTACCTTCTTTGGACTTCATTCTTCTCATGTGTTAAATGGGATTAAGAAACCTTTTCTGTCTCCATCTAAGACATTCTGGGAAAGGGACTGTTGTCCAACATGATAATCTTGAATCCACTCTGGCTCTCTCTGAGTATTAAGTGCTTAATCGGTGCTATTATTACTATTCTGAGAAGCCCGGTGGCACTGGCTTGGGAGTCAGAGGACCTGGGTTCTATTCCCAGCTCTGCCAATTGCTTGTTGTGTGACCTTGGACAAATCACTTAACTTCACTGTGCCTCAGTTTCCTCAGTGGTAAAATGGGGATGTGATACCTCTTCTCCCTCCTAGACTGTGAAGTCTGTGTGGGACAGGGATTGTGTCTGACCTAGTTTACTTCCACCTACCCCAGAGCTTAGGACAGTGCTCAATACATAGTTAATGTTTAAAAAAGCAGACTTTTCTTTCATCTCCACATGCCCTCAATTACTAAATTCACAGCTACTCATTGAGGGCAGAGGCTCTGTAGCTTGACTGAACTAGACACTCCCACGTGCTTTTAGCACAGTATCTTGCAAACAGCGGGCGCTCAACTAATGTCTCTCGCTGTTGCTCAGTATGGTGCTCTGCACGCAGTAAGCACTCAGTAAATGCCACTGATTGATGAAGAAAGGATACATCTTTGTTTTTGTCTGTGTTTTTGTGTCTATGGGCCATTGTTTCCCACCCAAACCACTGTGCAGGGACTGATGGTAATTCTGCCTCTTCCCAACGCAGCGTGGACTAGTGGGCCTGGGAATCAGACCACTTTGGTTCTGTTCCTGGCTCCGCTATGTAACCCTGGGCAAATCACTTAACATGCCTGTACCTCAGTCTTCTAATCTGTAAAAAGGGGATTTAAAAAAAATAATATACATTAAGCACTTATGTGTGAGGTGCTGCGCTAAATTCTGGGGTAGATACAAGCCAATCAGATTGGCCATAGTAGGGCTCACAGTCTTAATCCCCATTTTACGGATGAAGAAACTGAGGCACAGAGAAGTCAAGTGACTTGCCCAAGGTTGCACAAGAGAAGTGGCACAGCCGGGATTAGAATAAATCCTACTCCCTCTCACTGAGACTTTGAGGTCCCTGTGGCTCAGTAAACTTGCTGTGGGCAGGAAGTGTCTGTTTATCATTATAGTGTCCTCTTCCAAGTGTTTAGTAATAATAATATTAAGCACTTACTTTGTGCCAAGCACTGTTCTAAGAACTGGGGGGTTACAAGGTAATCAGGTTGTCCCACTTGGGGCTCACAGTCTTAATCCCCATTTTGCAGATGAGGTAACTGAGGCCCAGAGAAGTTGTGACTTCATTCAATTGTATTTATTGAGCACCTACTGTGTGCAGAGCACTGTACTAAGTGCTTGGGAAGTACAAGTTGGCAACATATAGAGACAGTCCCTACCCAAAAGCGGGCTTACAGTCTAGAAGGGGGAGACAGACAACAAAACAAAACATAAATCAAATAAAATGAATAGAATAAATGTGTACAAGTAAAATAGAGTAATAAATATGTACAAACATATACATATATACAGGTGCTGTGGGGAGGGGAAGGAGGTAAGGTGGGGGGATGGGGAGGGGGAGGAGGGGCAGAGGAAGGAGGGGGCTGAGTCTGGGAATTGCCTAAAATACAGTCCTCTGCACACAGTAAGTAATCAATAAATATGATTGACTGACTAACTGTGTCCAACCTGATTAGCTTGTATCTACCCCAGTGCTTAGGATAGTGTTTGCCACGTGGTAAGTGTTTAATAAATGCCATAAAAATGTTTGAAATGACTGCAGCCCCTTGAACATGGACTCATCAATCAATCAGTGCTATTTACTGAGCACTTACTGTGGGCAGAACACTGTACATACACTCACCTATGCTTTCTGAAAATCAAGTTCTGCAAATCCTACCTATTCCACCTACCTCCCTTTACTGCTCTCCAGTGACCACAATTTCCCTTCCTTGGAGGAGCAGTGTTGCCTAACGGAAAGAGCCCAGGTCTGAGAGTGAGAGGCCCTGGGTTCTAATTCTGGCTTCGCCGTTCAATTGCTGTGTGACTTTGGGCAAATCTCTTTTCACTTCTCTGTGCCTCAGTTGCCTCATCTGTAAACTAGGGATTCAAAACCCGTTCTTCCTCTTACATAGATTGTGAGTCCCACATAGGAACAGGGATTTTGAATGACCTGTTTAATTTGTGTCTACCCCAGCACTTAGAAGGGTGCTTGACAAATAGTAAAAGCACTTAACGAATGCCGCAACGATTGTAACGATGGTGATAGAACGCAAAGCTGTTTGTTCTCCCTTTTATTTTTGAAAGGATTGCGTGCTCTCTTAGAGGACCAGTATCCTATTTCGAGTTTCCGGACTGCATCAGTTCACAGTACAAGACGAAGCTCCCCGTATCCGATGATCTATGTGTGAGCCCTTCATTCCGCGATAAATTCCAGGAGGTCAGATTGCTGAAACAACTCGATTTCACTCATGCATTCAAATCTGCAGTTTCCCTAGAGCGGGGTAGATGGTGCTGGAATCATACTTTCCACCAAAGATCAAAACAGATCGTCTAGTAAAAACAAAGATGCGTGAAACTGCATTAAAGGCCCTTTGAATAGTCTGGGGTGTTTTTGAAACATCAGCCTTTAAAACCAGACCGTCACGAAACATCCAAAGTCTGTCTTTAGCTTAGCTTCCAAAGAACTTTGATCCTAGAGGTCGTAATATTACTTCAGGTTGTTTGGGGTATTTACAGTAATAATAATAATGATAATAATGGGATTTATTAAGCGCTTGGAAAGCACTGTTCTGAGCACCAGGGAGGTTACAAGGTGACTAGACTGTGAGCCCGCTGTTGGGTAGGGATCATCTCTATATGTTGCCAACTTGTACTTCCCGAGCACTTAGTACAGTGTTCTGCACACAGTAAGCGCTCAATAAATACGATTGAATGAATCAGGTTGTCCGGGGGGCTCACAGTCTTAATCCCCATTTTAAATATGAGGTAACTGAGGCACAGATAAGGTAAGTGACTTGCCCAAAGTCACACAGCTGACAATTGGCAGAGCCAAGATTTGAACCCATGACCTCTGACTCCAAAGCCCATGCTCTTTCCACTGCGCTACACTGTTTCTCTAGTAGTTCTGTCCATTCTCATGCACCAAGCTCTTCTTCCACCCAAGCAGAGTTTCCTTTAGAGTTGCCGTCATCGTGGAGAAAATGTTGCGATAAACTGTGCAGAGCCAATTCGCTCCCTTCCCTCCTTTTATTTGATGTGCCAGAGATGTTTTGACCAGGAAGCTGAAGTATTTCCCATAGCCAACAGCTGTATTATTTGAAAGCAGCATTTTTTTAAGGTTTTTATTTTATTTTATTATGTGCCAGACACTGTATGACATTAATGAATGCTGCAACAATTGTAATGATGGTGATGGAATGCAAAGCTGTTTGTTCTCCCTTTAATTTTTGAAATGATTACGTACTGGAGTGGATACAAGCTAATCAGGTTGGCCAAGGTTCTTGTCCAACTTGGGGCTCACAGTCTTAATCCCCCTTATACAGATGGGGTAACTGAGGCACAGACAAGTCAAGTAGCTTAACAAAGTTCCCACAGCAGACAAGTGGTGTAGCTAGGGTTGAAATCCATTTCTTTCTGAATCCCAGGCCCACACTCTATCCACTAGCCCTCACTGCTTCTCTTTAGGAACATGATTTGCTGCTGTGTTTCTCAAGGGAATATGGTCTAATGGATAGACCCTGGGACTGGGAGTCAGAAGGACCTGGGATCTAATCCCAGCTCCACCTCTCATCTGCTATGTGACCTTGAGCAGTTCACTTCTCTTCTCTGGGCCTCAATTGCCTCATCTGTAAAATGGGGATTGAGATTGTGAGCCCCACGTGGGACAGAGATGGTATCCAACCCAATTTGCTTGCATCTACCTCAGCACCCAGTAGAGTGCCTGGCCACATAGGAAGCGCTTATTACTATTGGTGGTAGTAGTAGTGATAGAAGTAGAAGCATTGAGAGCAGATAATAATAATAATGGTTATTTGTTAAGCGCTTACTATCTGCCAGGCACTGGTCTAAGCACTGGGATAGATACAGGGTAGTCAGGTTGTCCCACATGGGGCTAACAGTCTTAATTCCCATTTTACAGATGAGGGAACTGAGTCACAGAGAAGTTAAGTGACCTACCCAAAGTCACACAGCTGACAAGTGGAGAAGCCAGAATTAGAACCCGTGACTTCTGACTCCCAAGCCCATTCTCCTTCCACTAAGCCATGCTGCTTCTCTGAAGCAGAAGGGGGTCCTGGCTGGCCAGTTCCAAAGCCTAGGATCCATGCTCAGGTACAGGACTCAAAGCTCATTGTGGGCAGGGAATGTGTCCTTTGTACCATTATTTGGACTCTTCCAAGCACTGAGTACAGCAGTCTGATCATAGTAAGTGCACAATAAATACCACCGAATGGAATACGATTGATAGAGTTGAAGCTATACGCCTGGAAACTGGGGGAGTTGGTCTGAGTTTAGTTAGGAGAGTCATTAAAAATGGTGGGGGTAAAATACTTAGTCTGAGCCAAGCCCTGGAGTGGATCAGTGAATCGATGGTATTTGAGCATTTCTGATGTTCGTTCATTCAATTGTAAGAGCTAACCATGTGCAGAACACTGCACTAAGCACTGGGAAGAGTGCACTATAAAAACAGACACATTCCCTGTGCACAATGAGCTTACAGTCTATTCTAAGTGCTTGGGAAAATATAACACAACAGAATTAGCAGACACCTTCCCTACCCATTACCATCTTACAGTCTAGATCCAAGATAATCAGAAAGGACATCATCCCTGCTCATCACCATGCTCACCACCTAAGAGGGAAAATAGGTATCGTCAACATTTTACTTGTGAGGAAACTGGGACCCAGAGAGGTTAAGGAACTTGCCCAAGGTCACCCAGCAGGCTGTTGGTAGGACCGGGATTAGGACTCTAATATTCATAGTTCTAGTGCTGTCTTCCCTCCACTAAGCAAAGCTGCCTAATTGATTTCTCAGGGTCCCTTCCAGTGTAACAGTTCTGCATTTGGCAGCTTTGTGTGGTTAAATCAGCGCCACTGATACAGCACACGTACTTTCATTCCAATTCACCCTGCCCCAGAGTGAGAGAGGTTTCTGGCTCTGCAAGATGTCATGTCTGAGATTTTAGTAAGTACTCCTAATTTCCCTGTAAGGGGTTTTATTTTTCCTCAATTGCCATTAAACTACGTAATTCCAGTACCCGAGTTATAGATTTCAAAAGGAAATCATGAGCTGAACTGTTCACCTGATGAATGAACATTAAATGGGGATAAAAAATAGCTTTGAATTTCCTGCGCCGAAAGTTGGCAAAGGGGATGGCTTTAGAAGGCGGGGGTCCCCGTCCTTCTCTGAGCGCGGGGCCGGCGGAAGATTTATGAAGCGTCCAAAAGGCTCTTCAGGCTTCAGTTTCCAGCGTGGGAGCCAAACCGGAGTCGTTTCGCTGAAAGGTGACACGGTCCGTTTCCGATCGACCTTTGACAAGCAGATATTTAGTACATTCCCCTGAGCCTGACCTTCATTCCGACCTCTCCCCTCCCTGACTCTGCCAGATCCCAGATCTTGACTTTATGTAGCCATGTATAATAATAGTAATAATAATAATAGTAATAATAATAATAATGGCATTTATTAAGCGCTTACTATGTACAAAGCACTGTTCTAAGCACTGGGTAGGTTACAAGGTGATCAGGTTGTCCCTTGGGGGGCTCACAGTCTTAATCCCCATTTTACAGATGAGGTAACTGAGTCACAGAGAAGTTAAGTGACTTGCCCAAGGTCACACAGCTGAAAATTGGTGGAGCCAGAGTTTGAACCCATGACCTCTGACTCCAAAGCCCGGGCTCTTTCCACTGAGCAACGCTGATTCTCTGAGAAGCTTCTGCTTCTCTATGCACCCACTGCTCCGGGGTTGTGATTTCACACCCCGGCAGGCTGGCCCTCCTCTCCACGCTTCTGCCTCTGTGACCTCTTCATTCATTCGATGGTATTTACTGAGCACTTACTGTGTGCAGAGCACTGTACTAACGCTTAAAAAGTACATTTTGGCAACAGATAGAGACAATCCCTACCCCAGAACGGGCTCACAGTCTAGAAGGGGGAGACAGACAATGAAACAAAACAAGTAGACAGGCATCAGTGGCATCAAAATAGATAAATAGAATTATAGATATATATGCATTAATAAAATAGAGTAATGCATATGTACAAATATACACAAGTGATGTGGGGAAGGGAATAAGGTGGAGGGGCGATGGGGAGGGGAGAAGGAGCCGAGGATAAGCGGGGGCTCAATTTGGGAAGGTCTTCTGGAGGAGGTGAGCTCTCAGTAGGGCTTTGTAGAGGGGAAGAGAGCTAGTTTGGTGGATGTGAGGAGGGAGGGCATTTCAGGCCAGAGGTAGGATGTGGGCCAGGGGTTGATGGTGAGACAGGTGAGAACGAGGCCCAGTGAGGAGGTTAGCGGCGGCAGAGGAGTGGAGTGTGCGGGCTGGGCTGGAAAAGGAGAGAAGGGAGGGGAGGTAGGAGGGGGCGAGGTGATGGAGAATGTTGAAGCCCATAGTGAGGAGTTTTTGCTTCAGGAGAAGGTTGATAGGCAACCACTGGAGATTTTCGAGGAAGAGAGGGACATGCTCATCCTGTTTTCCCATGCTACTCTCTTGGCCCTGGACTTCCCCTCCAAATCCCCCCAAATCAGCCTGGCCACAGCTCTCCCCCTCTTCAAACACCTCCCCAAGCAGCAAGGCTTAGTGGATAGAGCACGGGCCTGGGAATCAGAAGCTCATGGGGTTCAAATCCCAGCTCTGCCACTTGTCTGCTGTGTAACCTTAATTATAATGATGATGGGATTTGTTAAGCACTTACTATGTTCCGAGCACTGTTCTAAGCGCTGGGGAATATTCAAGGCAATCAGGTTGTCCCACATGGGGATCACAGTCTTAATCCCCATTTTACAGATGAGGTAATTGAGGCACAGAGAAGTAAAGCGACTTGCCCAAAGTCACAGAGCTGATCAGTGGCAGAGCCAGGATTAGAACCTGTGTTCTCTGACTCCCAAGCAAGGGCTTATTCCACTAAGCCACACTGCTTCTCTAGGCAAGTCACCTTGGGCAAGTCACTTCACTTCTCTGGGTCTCAGTTACCGCCTCTGTAACAGGAGGATTAAAATTATGAGCCCCATGTGGGAAAACCTGATTAACTTGTATCTACCCCAGTGCTTAGTACAGTGCCTGGTACATAGTAAGCACTCAACAAATACCACAATTCTTACTGTTATTTATTATCATCACCCCTTCTGCAGAATACCTTCCATAATTGATTGACACTTAATAATAATAGTAATGATGGCATTTAAGTGCTTACTATGTGCAAAGCACTGTTCTAAGCACTGGGGGGGGATACAAGGTGATCAGGTTGTCCCACGTGGGGCTCACAGCCTTAATCCCCATTTTACAGATGAGGGAACTGAGGCTCAGAGAAGTTAAGTGACTTGCCCAAGATCACACAGCAGACACGTGTGGGAGCAGGATTAGAACCCATGACCTCTGACTCCCAAGTCCGGGCTCTTTCCACTGAGCCATGCTGCTTCACTTAAGTATCTTTTGCCTATCCTCAGGACCTCTGTGTATGTTGATTTTATTCCTTTTAATCTATCAATCGATAATATTTATTGAATACTTACCATGTATTGCCATGAGACTTACCATGGTAAGTGTATATGTTGCCAATTTGTACTTCCCAAGCGCTTAGTACAGTGCTCTGCACACAGTAAGCGCTCAATAAATACGAAAAAATAAAATAAATAAATAAAATAAGTGAAGTGACTTACCATGAGACGCAGCACGGCTCAGTGGAAAGAACATGAGCTTTGGAGTCAGTGGTAATGGGTTCAAATCCTGCCTCTGTCAATTGTCAGCTGTGTGACTTTGGGCAAGTCACTTAATTCCTCTGTGCCTGTTACCTCATCTGTAAAATGGGGATTGACTGTGAGCCCCCGGTGGGACAACCTGATCACCTTGTAGCCTCCCCAGCGCTTAGAACAGTGTTTTGCACATACGTGCTTAACAAATGCCATTATTATTACCATGTGCACAGCCTTGTATTAGCCATTTGGGAGACTTCAGTATCGCAGAGTTGGTAGAAGTGTTCCTTTGCGTTTTCATTTGTTCCTCATTCTGCTGTTTCCCCCTTGTAGTTGGCCTATTTCATGTTTGATGGTCTAATTTATTGTGGTCCAAGGATTTCCATCCATCTCCCTCATTGAGGTTTAAGCTCGTGGACTTTGGGAAATGGGTAACTTGCTTGTGTTAGCCTCCCCAGCGCATAGCGGGCTGCTACACGTTCAATAAGCGCTCGGTAAATGCCACTGATTGAGTGAAAATGAAGAGGGGAGAAAAATTGTCATTGCTTAATAGGATCTTTAGCATTCCGCTGTCTTACCCGTGTTTCCTTAAGGACTTCCTTAAGTCTCCAACTTAGAAAATATTATTTTAATGAGCAGATGTTCATTTTCCAACAGGCATAATTCCTTTATTCTAGGAGAAAATGAAACAGGGCTCTCCGGAGGGCCGGGCTTAGAACAGAGAAGCCTTGCTGCATAGTGGAAAGAGCGTGGGCCTGGGAGTGAGAAGGACCTGGGTTCTAATCCTGGCTCTGCTACTTGTGTGACCTTGGGCAAGTCACTTTACGTCTCTGTGCCTCAGTGACCTCATCTGTAAAATGGGGATGAAGACTGCGCTCCCCATGTGGGGCAGGGGCTGTGTCCAACTTAATTAGCTTGTATCTACCCAGCATGTAGTGCAGTGCTTGACATACACTAAGTGCTTAAAAAATACTCTTATCAGTGTAATAATAATTATTGTTAACTTACACACCATCGCAGTCCCTGTGAAAAAGCATTTTGTACAGGAGACAGTGAATGTGTGGTGGAGTTCATTCATTCATTCAATTGTATTTATTGAGCGCTTACTGTGTGCAGAGCACTGTACTAAGCACTTGGGAAATACAGAGACCAGTCTCTCAGCTTCCAGCCTCCGCTTCACATGGGATCTTGAGGAGACCAGAGCAGAAATTCCATAGGGAAGCAACATGACCTAGTGGATAGACCACAGATCCGGGAGTAAGAAGGACCTGGGTTCTAATCCCGGTTCTGCCTCTAGTCTGCTGGCGTGCATGGCTCAGTGGAAGGAGCACGGGCTTTAGAGTCAGAGGTCATGGGTTCCAATCCTGGCTCCACCACTTGTCAGCTGTGTGACTTTGGGCAAGTCACTTCACTTCTCTGGGCCTCAGTTCCCTCATCTGTAAAATGAGGACTGACTGTGAGCCCCCGTGGGACAACCGGATCACCTTGTAACCTCCCCAGCGCTTAGAACAGTGCTTTGCACATAGTAAGCACTTAATAAATACCATCATTATTATTATTATCTTGGGCAATTCACTTCGCTCCTCTGTGCCTCAGTTTCCACATCTGTAAAATGGGGATTAAGACAGTGAGCCCCCTGTGGGAAGTGGAGTGTGTCCAAACTAATGCAGTGACTAATGCAGTTCCTGGCACATAGTAAGGGCTTGATGAATACCATTAAAAAAAAAATAAGGACTGCTAGGAATCTCCAATAATAGTGATAATAATTGTGGAATTTGTTAGAGTTGCTATGTGTCAAGCACTGTACTAAGTGGTGGGTTGGATAAAAGATATTCAGGTTGGATACACCCCTGTTCCTCATGAGTCTCAAAGTCTAAGTGGGAGGGAGGAGAGTTTAATCCCCATTTTACATCTGAGGTAACTGAGGCCCAGAGAAGTGAAGCAACTTGCACTAGATCACAAAGCTGCCTTGTTTAGAACCCAGCTCCTTCTGATTCCCAGGCTCGTGCTTTTCCCACTGGTTCAGGTTGTTTCCTGGAGAAGTATTTTGCAGTCTCTAAAGTGTGATTTTCCTATTTCCTACAAGTAATGTGAAGGGCAGGGTCATTTGGACAACTCAGCCAAGGAGGCATTGACCCAAACTCCACCTGACACTATCATCTGACAATCCTCAGATCTTTTATAATTTTATGATTTGATGGTATTTGTTCAGTGCTTACTATGTGCCAGACACTTTACTGAGCACGTGGGTAGGTGCCTGAATATATGTTTGTACATATTTATTACTCTATTTATGTATTTATTTTACTTGTGCATATTTATTCCATTTATTTTATTTGGTTTATATGTTTTGTTTTGTTGTCTGTCTCCCCCTTCTAGACTGTAAGCCCACTGTTGGGTAGGGACCGTCTCTATATGTTCCAAACTTGTACTTCCCAAGCTCTTAGTACAGTGCTCTGCACACAGTAAGCGCTCAATAAATATGATTGAATGAATGAGTGCCAGCCAGAAAGACTGGACACAAATCATGTTCCTCATGGGACTCACATTCTCCATCCCCAATTTACAGGTGAGGTAAATGAGACGTAGAGAAGTGAAATGAACTATTCTATTTATTTTATTTTCTTAATACGTCTTGTTTTATTGTCTGCCTCCCCCTTCTAGTCTGTGAGGCCGTTGTTGGGTAGGGACCATCTGTATATGTTGCCAACTTGTACTTCTCAAGCGCTTAGTACAGTGCTCTGCACACAGTAAGCGCTCAATAAATACGATTGAATGAATGAAAGTGACTTGTCTAAGGTCACACAGTAGACAAGTGGCGGAGCCAGGATTAGAACGCAGGTCCTCTGATTCCCAGTCCTTGCCTCTCGATGTTGTTATGGGAAGCAGTTTTAGCAGCATCTTTGGGAGAAGGTGAGGAAAGGTGTGAACAGATGAGAAGTACGAGAATCTCAATTTTGTCTGAGCGACCTGTCTCTCCCTTTTCCCGTCTCTGACTCTCCCTTCTTGCACCACGTTTAGTCAGACTCTACCTTTGGGCAGAAACAGTTATAGCATGAGAAGCAGCGTGGATCAGTGGAAAAAGCCCGGGATTGGGAGTCGGAAGTCATGGGTTCTAATCCTGACTCTACCACTTGTCAGACATGTGACTTTGGGCAAGTCACTTCTCTATGCTTCAGTTACCACATCTGTAGACCCATTGCTGGGTAGGGACCGTCTCTATATGTTGCCAACTTGTACTTCCCAAGCGCTTAGTAGAGTGCTGTGCACATAGTAAGCGTTCAATAAATTCGATTGAATGAATGAATGTAAAATGGGGATTAAGACCATGAGCCCCACATGGGACAACCTGATCACCTTGAATTCTCCCCAGCACTTTGAACGATGCTTTGCACATAGTAAGAGCTTAACAAATACCATCATCATCATTATTCCTAATGGGTCAGAAATGGATTCAACAGCCACCAGTTGTGTTAGTGGAACTGCATTGAAGAAAGCTCTTGATGGCTTCTTCCTGACTAATAATTATTATTACTATCATAATAATAATGATGATATTTGTTAAGAACTGCTGAGACCTGACTCAAGTCACTTAATCAGTGGGATTTATTATTGATTTTCATGGTATTTTTAAGTGCTTACTCTGTTCCAGACACTGTACTGTATTGGGCTGGAGAAAATATGCTGTTAACATTATTAAGAATAATGATGCAGTTAAGCGCTATGTGCCAAGCATTGTTCTAAGAACTGTGTTAGATACAAGCCAATCAGGTGGACACAGTCCCTGTCCCACATTAATTCAATCATATTTATTGAGCACTTACTGTGTACAGAGCACTGTACTAAGCGCTTGGGAAGTACAAGTCGGCAACAGAGACGGTCCCTACCCAACAACAGGCTCACAGTCTAGAAGGGGGAGACAGACAACAAAACAAAGCATGTAGACAGGTGTCAGTCATCAGAACAAATAGAATTGAAGCTATATGCACATCATTAACAAAATAAATAGAATAGTAAATATGTACAAGTAAAATAGAGTAATAAATCTGTACATATATATGTACATATATATGTACAGATTTATATATATATATATTTATATGAACAAATGTAAATATATATTATATATGTGCTGTGGGGTGGGGAAAGAGGTAGGTCGGGGGGATGGGGAGGAGGAGAGGAAAAAGGGGGCTCAGTCTGGAAAGGCCTCATGAAGGAGGTGAGCTCTCAGTAGGACTTTGAAGGGAGGAAGAGAGCTAGCTTGGCGGACAGTGCTCTGCACATAGTAAGCGCTCAATAAATATGATTGATGATGATGTGTGGAGGGAGGGCATTCCAGGCCAGGGGAAGGATGTGGGCTGGGGGTTGACGGTGGGACAGGAGAGAACAGGGCCCAGTGAGGAGGTCAGCAGTGGCAGAGGAGCAGAGGGTGTGGGCTGGGCTGGAGAAGGAGAGAAGGGATGGGAGGTAGGAGGGGGCGAGGTGATGGACAGCCTTGAAGCTGAGAGTGAGGAGTTTTTGCTTGTTGCATAAGTTGACAGGCAGCCACTGGAGATTTTTGAGGAGGGGAATAAAATGCCTACAGTGTTTCTACACAAAGATGATCCGGGCAGCAGAGTGATGTATAGACTGAAGTGGGGAGAGACAGGATGATGAGAGATCCGAGAGGAGGCTGATGCAGTCATCCAGTCGGGATAGGATGACAGATTGAACCAGCAAGGTAGTGGTTTGGATGGAGAGGAAAGGGCAGATCTTAGCGATGTTGCGGAGGTGAGACTGGCAGGTTTTGGTGACAGATTAGATGTGTGGGGTGAATGAGAAAGCGGAGTCGAGGATGACACCAGGGTTGCGGGCTTGTGAGACGGGAAGGATGGTAGTGCCATCAACAGTGTTGGGAAAGTCAGGGAGAGGGCAGGGTTTGGAAGGGAAGATAAGGAGTTCAGTCTTGGACATATTGAGTTTTAGATGGTGGGCAGACATCCAGATGGAGATGTCCTGAAAGCAGGAGGAGACGCGAGCCTGGAGGGATGGAGAGAGAGCAGGGGTGAGACTGAGCCACATGGGGCTCAGTCTTCATTTATTTATCCACTTATTCATTCGTTGGGAAGCAGCATGGCTTAGTGGAAAGAGAATGGGCTTGGGAGTCAGAGGACGTGTGTTCTAATTCCAGCTCCACCACTTTTCTTCTGTGTGACCTTGGCCAAGGCACTTAACTTCTCTGGGCCCCAGTGACCTCCTCTGTAAAATGGAGATTAAGACTGTGACTGTCCCATGTGGGACAACCTGATTAACTTGTATCTCCCCCAGCATTTAGAACAGTGCTTGGCACATAGTAAGCGCATAACAAATACCATCATTATTCTTATTGTTAGTATTCATCCCCATTTTACAGACGAGGGAAAATCTTGCAAAGAGAAATGAAGTGATTTGCATTCATTCATTCATTCAATCATATTTATTGATCCCTTACTGTGTGCAGAGCACTGTACTAAGCGCTTGGGAAGTACAAGTTGGCAACATGTAGAGACGGTCCCTACCCAACAGCGGGCTCACAGTCTAGAAGGGGGAGACAGACAACAAAACAAAACATATTAACAAAATAAAAGAAATAGAATAAATATGTAGAAGTAAAATAAATAAATAGAATAATAAATATGTACAAATATATATATACGGGTGCTGTGGGGAGTGGAAGGAGGTAAGGCCGGGGGGGATGGGGAGGGGAAGGAGGGGGCTCAGTCTGGGAGGAGGGGGTTCAGTCTGGGCAGTCTTCCAGTCCCCAGATTTACAGTCTAGACTATAGTGACAAAGTCACTAGACAGTAAGCTCTTTGTGGACCGGGAATGTGTCTGCTTATAGTTATACTGTATGCTACCAAGCACTTAGTATTCTGCACACAGTAGGTACTGAACAATAATGACTGAATGAACTTGCCGAAGGAAACACAGCGGACAAGTGCCAGAGCGAGATTAGAAGCCAGGTCCTTCTGACACCCAGGTCCGGGGTCTAGCCACTAGGCCTTACAGAAAGGGTGAGATGAGATTTCAGATTGATATTTTTGGCTCACAAATGTCCATCCGTGATCCTGTCCCACCCAGAGAGTTCCCCGCCACAGGTTCCCTTTCTGGACAGTTTCTTCAGCGGTCTCTGCCTGCAAGCATTCATCTTCTAAGCCCCATGAGATGCCTCTGATCGAGAATATACGACATGAAATATGTCATTCGATGCTTTCCCTCTGAGTGCTGGATTATTATGGAACGGAAGATAAAAGCATCAGGCTGAAGAAGCCCCCTCTCCCACCCCTCCTCCCACCACCGCTCTCCATGTCCCGGGGGCTTAGGATTTCTCCCATTGGCACCGTGCCCAGGGAGCACTTAGCCAAAATGAGTCTGCGAGAACACTAGCGATACCATTTGACACGGCCTCCGAGTTCCCCCAGAGCTGTCGTCACCGAGAAGAATTTAGCCCCATCAGTGGCTGCAGGAGTTTAAGGGAAAGAACTTGGGCCTGGGAGTTCAGAGGAACTAGGTTCTAATCCCAACTCTGCCATTCCCCTGCTGTGACACCCGACTCAAGTCACTTAATCAATTGATGGGATTTATTATTGATTTTTATGGTATTCTTAAGTGCTTACTCTGTTCCAGACACTGTACTGGGCTGGGGTAAATAGAATCTAAATATTGTTAATCATAATAATGATAATGGTATTTGTTAAGTGCTTACTATGTGCCAAGCACTGTTCCAAACTCTGGGGTAGATACAAGGTAATCAGGTTGTCCCCATTAGGCTCACAGTCTTCATCCCCATTTCATAGATGAGGTAACTGAGGCACAGGGAAGTGAAGTGGTTTGCCTGAAGACTAGCATTGAGTTCAAAGTGTGTGGAGAAAAAGTTTTGGGAGAAAGTACAATAGAGTTGCTAAACACAATGTTTGCCCGCAAAGGAGCAGCGTGGTTTAGGGGGTCCTAGGACCTGGGTTCTAATCCTGGCTCTGAGAATTGATTGCTGTGCGACCTTGGGCAAATCACTTAAATTCTCTGTGTTAAGTTCTCTGTGCCTCAATTTCCTCAACTGTGGAATGGGGATTAAATACCCATTCTCCCTCCTACTTAGATTGTAAGCCCTGTGCAGGACATGGACTGAATCCAACGTAATGAACTTGTGCCTATACTGACACTTAGAACAATGTTTGGCCCATAGTAAGTGATTAACAGATACCATTTAAAAAATCAAACTAACAGAGCACTGTTTTCAATGCTTGGGACCATGCATAAAAATTAAGACACAGTCCCTACTCTCAAAGGCATAAAATCCAATGAGAGAGGCAGGCATATCTTATGGACATTCGATGGGAAGTGGAAGCAAAGATTTAATTGCATCTGCCGATTTCTGCCCTCAAAGACATTATAAAATAGCAGGGAGGACTTACATTAAAATAAAGTACAGGTAGGAGGAAGCAACAGAGTGTTCATAGGTTTGCCTAACTGCAATGGGGATGGCAATTGGTGGGAAGATGACAAATTAAGCAGGGAGGGGATGTGATTCATTAGAATTGATGGGAGAGGGATATCTTTGCAGGAAGGAAAGCATAAGAAGAGAGTTGAGAGGACATTGGGAGGTGCAAAATATCTGAGATGAGGAATAATCAGAGGTAAGAGATGGGGAGGGAAATAGCTGATAGGGAGCCTTGAAGCCAATGGTTACAAGGTTCTGTTTTATGGGAACAGAAACAGAGCCATTGGAGAAGTCAGTGAAGGAGAGTGATGTTTAGACTTCTAGACTGCGAGCCTGTTGAGTCAGGACCGTCTCTATATATTGCCGACTTGTACTTCCCAAGTGCTTAGTACAGTGCTCTGCACACAGTAAGCGCTCAATAAATAAGATTGAATGAATGGATGAATATTTGAAAGAGATGTGCCTGTTTGGAAACAATACATCCATCAATAAATAGCATTCATTGAGTACTTTATGAAGAACATGGCACTAAGTGTCAGAATACAGTAGAGTAAGAGACAATTCCTGCCTTGGAGGACATAATGTTTGAATTCTTTAAACTTTAGTAAATCAAAAATGTTCAAGTACAAAAGTTTTGCGAGGAATTTGACAATACTCAAATTTTGCTAATTGGTTGTCAGCTAATTTCACAAAGAATGTGAAAGGGAGACATTAAGAACTTTTCCAAGAAAGAAACTGAATCTTTTAAGTATCCACAGCTTCCAAATCATGAATTACAACTATGTTTCTCTCCGTATCAAAGCCCCCTCCTCTTTTTCTTTCTCACTCACTCTTCTTCTCTACCGCTCCCTCTCTACTCTTCCTTCCACTCCCCCCTTTTTTTCTTTTCCTCCTTCCTCTCCTTTCTCTAGACTGTAAGCTCACTATGGGCAGGAAACGTGTTTACCAACATTCATTCATTCATTTCATTGTACTGAGCACTTACTGTGTGCAAAGCACTTTACTAAGTGCTTGGGAGAGTACAGTGTAACAATGAGTAGACACATTCCCTGTCCACAATGAGTTTACAGTCCAGAGGGATAATGTATTCCCAAATGTTTAATACAATGCGCTGCACAGAGTATGTGTTTGATAATTACGAGTGATTTACTCTTCTATTTCTCCCTCTCCCTCTCCTTTTTCCCATTTCTCCTGGACCCGACTTTAGCCATTATGACTTCCTGGATTTTTTAGACTGTTTGTCTTGCTTGTGTTATCATCTCCATCCCACGTAGCCAAAGGCAGTCACATTTTTTTCCTCACAAAGGTTAGGAGGTGACCAGGCTCACATCAGACCCAGGACCCAAGAGAGTTGAGGATGTTCACAGCAATGTGAAAAGGTGACTCCAAAGTTTCTCGGAAAGCTCGTTGTGGGCCGGGAATGGGACTATCAATTTTGTCATAGTGCTCTCTCCAAGTGATAGTACAGTGCTCTGCACATGGTAAGGGCTCAAAGCAGTGTGGCCTAGTGGATAAAACACGGACCTGGGATCAGAAGGACCTGGGTTCTGATACTGGCTCTGCCAGTTGTCTGCTGTGTGACCTTAGGGAAGTCACTTCACTTCTCTCTGCCTCAGTTCACTCATCTGTAAAATGGGGATTCCCTTCAAGGCCCTACTGAGAGCTCACTTCCTCCAGGAGGCCTTCCAAAACTGAGCTCCTTTCTTCCTCTCCCCCTCGTTCCCCTCTCCATCCCCCCATCTTACCTCCTTCCCTTCCCCACGGCACCTGTATATATGTATATATGTTTGTACATATTTATTACTCTATTTATTTTTTTTACTTGTACACATCTATTCTATTTATTTTATTTCGTTAGTATGTTTGGTCTTGTTCTCTGTCTCCCCCTTTTAGACTGTGAGCCCACTGTAGGGTAGGGACTGTCTCTATATGTTGCCAACTTGTACTTCCCAAGCGCTTAGTACAGTGCTCTGCACACAGTAAGCACTCAATAAATACAATTGATTGACTGAGAATGTGAGCCCCATGTGGAACAGAGACCATGTCCAACCCCACGTGCCTGTTATCCATCCCAGCCCTTAGAAGAGTGCTGGGCACACAGTAAACACTTAACAAATACCACAATCATCATGATTATTTTTATTACCACTGATTGAAAAGGTTTCTTCTCCCTTTGAACCCAGAGATGTCAGGCATACGAAGGAAACATTGGGTTACGATCATAAATGGAGATTTTTATTACAAACACCTGCATCTATGGGTAGATGTAGACACATTTTGACTGCAAGCCCCACATGGGACAGGGCCCTTCTCCAACTTGACTATTTTATATGCTCCCCAGTGCTTAATACAACCTTTGACACATAGTAAGCACTTCAATGCTTACCATTAGTATTATTTTTATCGTTGTTGTTATCGTTATTATTTAACCATCAAACAATGGCTTGATTTTTAGATCCCCATGATCAGTTTTAATCATTTTTTATGTCCAAAATTCAAATAGCGATATGTAACGGGGATGTGAAGCAGTGTGGCTTAATAGAAAGAACAAGGGCTTGGGAGTCGGAGGTCATGGGTTCTAATCCCTGCTCCACCACATGTCTGCTCTGTGACCTTGGGCAAGTCAACTTCTCTGTGCCTCAGTTACCTCCTCTGTGAAATGGGGATGAAGCCTGTGAGCCCCACTTGGGACAAGCTGATCACCTTGTATCCCCTCAGCGCTTCTTAGAACAGTGCTTTACACATAGTAAGCGCTTAACAAATGCCATTATCATTATTATTATGTGAAATGTATGTGATGTGAAGCTCAGTAAAAGCCAGTTTTAAAGAGCGAAAGGGGTCCCAGACTAAGCGGAGATGAGGTCCGACATCCAGAGCCTCGTGAGACAGGAGGAATGCTCCTTTGCGAGAGAAAGACTCCGCGCGTACAAACCTTGCGTGTCAGCAAGCTCCTTGTGAGGCAGATTACCCGCGTCGCACTGCAGCGCCAATTAAGAAAAAGAAAAGAGAAAACTTGGCAATTTCGAAAACCACATAGAGAATGTCAAGCGTCACAAACGGAACATTTTTCATAAACGTTCGGAACCTAATGAATTTGATTAAAGCAGTTTAATTAAGGTGCAGTCGGCCGGCTCTTCTCGTGCCTCCCTGCCCCCCCCCAACACACAGACATACTGTGCTGTGCAGGTAGGACGTCCCCAGTGAACTGTGAATATCAAAATCTGGGAGAATTCTTCATTTTAATGAGCTGCGTTGGCCGTGGCCTGTCCTCCCCCCAGCAGCAGTTAGGCTGCGAGAGGCAGAGTCGAAAGTAGTTGCTTTTTCCTCTGAGTCTCTGGGATGCTAAACGCTGGGCCCACCAAAGAGTGTCATCTTTAAAATGGAGATTAAGACTGTGAATCCCCATGTGGGACATGGATTGGGTCCAACCTTGTAACTACCCCAGTGCTTCCTATAATGCCCAGTACATAATGTTTAATGAATAACATGAGAACAGAAAATAGAAATTGACTGTGAAGCCCCGTGTGGGACAGGGATTGGGTCCAACCTTGTAACTACCCCAGTGCTTCCTATAACACCCAGTACATAATTTTTAATGAATAACATGAGAACAGAAAATGGAAATTGACTGTGAAGCCCCGTGTGGGACAGGGTTTGGGTCCAACCTTGTAACTACCCCAGTGCTTACTATAAAGCCCAGCACATAGTGTTTCTTTTAGACTGTGAGCCCAATGTTGGGTAGGGACTGTCTCTATATGTTGCCAATTTGTACTTCCCAAGCGCTTAGTACAGTGCTCTGCACATAGTAAGCGCTCAATAAATATGATTGATTGATTAACAAAAAACATGGGAACAGAAAATAATTTGAGGCAGAACTTGCCCCCGGGCCTCTCCATTGAGAACCCAAGCCGGAAAGTTGTCGTCAGTTGATCATATTTATCGAGGGCTTACTGTGCATAGGGCTCTGTACTAAGCGCTTGGATGAAGACAATGCAACAATATAATAATAATAATAATGGCATTTGTTAAGCGCTTACTATGTGCAAAGCACTTTTCTAAGTGCTGGGGGGATACAAGGTGATCAGGTTTTCCCACGTGGAGCTCACAGTCATCATCCCTGTTTTACAGATGAGGTAACTGAGGCTCTGAGAAGTTAAGTGACTTGCCCAAGGTAATACAGCAGACATGTGGTGGAGCCAGGATTTGAACCCATGAGCTGTGACTCCAAAGCTCGTGCTCTGTCCCCTGAGCCATGCCGCTTCTCTCAACATTATAACAGACATGTTCCCTGCCCACAATGAGTTTACAGTCTA
Organism: Tachyglossus aculeatus; assembly: GCF_015852505.1. NCBI lineage: Eukaryota > Metazoa > Chordata > Mammalia > Monotremata > Tachyglossidae > Tachyglossus > Tachyglossus aculeatus. The sequence goes on from NC_052077.1 coordinate 41,621,688, forward strand.
GAGTCAAACAAGCAGGTTCCTATCGCAGAGGGCAAGCATTGGACTCAATGCCAGCCGTGTCTCTGATCCTTTTTATTTGTTTATGGTATTTGTTGAGCGCTTACTATGTGCCAAGCACTCTGCTAATCGCAGGGGTAGATCCAAGATAATCTGGTTGGGCACAGCCCATGTCCCACGGGGACTCATAGTCTTAATCCCCATTTTACCAGTGAGGGAAATGAGGCACAGAGATGTTAAGTGACTCACCCAAGGTCACACAGCAGACATGGAGTGCAGCCGAAATTAGAACCCAGGTCATTCTTACTTCCAGGCTTGGGCTCTAACCACTAGGAAACACTGCTTCTGAGGAGGGAGGGCCAAATGTGGGATTAAGGGTCTGTATCCCAGGATCGGATCAGGAATCCCATCTGCACAGAACTTTGATCCCACACTGCCCCGTGTGTCTGGTTCACTGAGGTGTGGATTATCACTTAATAATTAACAGTAATAATTATGGTACTTGAGTGCTTACTAGGTTCCATTCATTCAGTCATATGTGTTAAGCACTTACTGTGTGCAGAACACTATAATAATAATAATGACATTTATTAGGTGCTTACTATGTGCAAAGCACTGTTCTAAGCAGTGGGGAGGTTACAAGGCCATCAAGTTGTCCCATGGGGGGTTCACAGTCTTAACCCCCATTTTACAGATGAGGGAACTGAGGACCAGAGAAGTTAAGTGACTTGCCCAAAGTCACACAGCTGACAAGTGGCAGAGCTGGGATTTGAACCCATGACCTCTGACTCCAAAGCCCGGGCTCTTTCCACTGAGTCACACTCTCCACTGTACTAAGCAATGAGCTAGATACAAGATAACCAGGTCCCAGAAGGGGCTCAGTCTAAGCAGAAGCGGGGGGGACAGATGTTGAATCCCCCCATTTTGCAGATGAGGGAACTGAGGCCCAGAGAAGGCAAGTGACTTGAGTACTTAGGTCTTCAATTCTCATCGCTCTCTCAGGGGGAATCTATTGTTCTTGCTCTTTCATGGATTGCATTTCTCACAAGCCGGGGGTAACTGCTATTTCTTTAATAAAGATTAATGCATGAAGCTGAAACAGAATGACTCGTTTCTCTTCAGCTGGCCCGATTAGAGCAATCAGACGCTCTCTTGGGAGTTGGCAGAGGGATGAAGTGGGAAGGGGGTGGGAGTACTGAGGCACATTTCTCCCTCATAGCGGGGCACAAAGTGGAAATCTGTGATCTCCTCTGTTGATCTCTCGGTTCAATCACATGCACACATTCCCTTTTCCTTCTTCCTAACATCTGTCCTATATTTCAGAAGCAGTGTAGAGAAGCAACGTGGCTCAGTGGAAAGAACACCAGCTTGGGAGTCAGAGGTTGTGGGTTCTAATCCTGGCTCCATAACCTGTCGGCTGTATGACTTTGGGCAAGTCACTTCCTTTCTCTGTGCCTCAGTTACCTCATCTGGAAAATGGGGAGTAAGACTGTGAGCCCCACGTGGGAAAACCTGATTACCTTGTATCACCCTCAGTGCTTAGAATGGTGCTTGGCACATAGTGTTTAACAAATGCCATTATTACTATTATTTCAGATCCTGCCTTCTCCGGCAGACCGTAAACTCTGTGATGGCAGAGATTGTATCTACCGACAGTATTGTATTCTCACAAGTCCTCAGTACAGTGGTCTGCACACAGTAGACTGTAAGCCCCAAGGAGGCAAGAATTTTAACATGATTCTAGTCTCTCAAACTGACTCCAGTACTTTACACACTTTAGACTGTGAGCCCACTGTTGGGTAGGGACTGTCTCTATATGTTGCCAACTTGTACTTCCCAAGCGCTTAGTACAGTGCTCTGCACACAGTAAGCGCTCAATAAATATGATTGATTTAGACTGTAAGCTTATAGAGGACAAGGAATTAGGTCTTGTGTCTACTATCACTGTTGGATTCACACATGCACTGAGTACAGTGCTCTTCACACAGTAGCCTATAAGCCACCCCACCTTTTTGATGGTATTTGTAACTATGGGCCAGACACTGTACCAAGTGCTAGGGTACATACAAACGAATCAGGTGGGACACAGTCCCTGCTCCACATGTAAGATCAGTGTGGGCAGGAAATGTATTTGGTTCTATTGTTAGTTTGTAGTTTCCCAAGTGCTTAGTACAGAGCTCTGCACCCAGGAAGCACTCAATAAATGCGACTGACTGACTGATTGAGGCTCACAGTCTTAATCCCCATAATACAGGTGAGATACTGAGTCACAGGGAAGAGAACTGGCTTGGCCAAGGTCACACAGTGGGCAGGTGGTGGAGACTGGATTAGATCCAAGTCCTCCGACACCCAAGCCCATGCTCTTTCCGATCATATCTCCAAACACTATGGTATTATTCCAGTAAACTGTTCTGCACACAGTGGATTGTAAACTCACTGAGGGCAGGGGTCACATTTAGTAACTCTGTACTTTCCCAAGTGCTTAGTACAGTGTTCTATATACAGTAAGTGTTCAATAAATACTCTTTATTGACCGAAGAACCTTATTACTCGAGTTGGGAAGTCTTGCCCGGGACTTAAAGTGGCATCTGCGGACTGATCAGCGCGGTTTTGCAGAAAGAGAATGAACCTAGGAGTCAGAAGACTTGGGTTCTAATCCCTGCTCTGCCCCTTACTTGCTGCGTGACCTTAGACAAATCGCTTAACTTCTCTGTGCCTCTTCTACTTCATCTGTAAAATGGGGATTCAGTACCTGTTCTCTCTCCTACTTAGATTGTGAGCCCTGTGTGGGTCAGGAACTACGTCTGACCTGACCATCCTGTATCTCCCACAGCGCTTAGAACAGTCCTTGATTCTGAGTAAGCACTTAACAAATAGCACAAGTATTAGCTTAGATGGCCTGGAGTCACTGTCTTCTCTCCCTGCCTTTCTGCGGAAGAAGCAGGATTGATATAAACTCATTAAGGGCAGGGAATGTGTCTTCTAATTCTGGTTTACTCTCCCAAGTGCTTAGTAATAATAATAATGATAATGATGGTATTTGTTAAGCACTTACTATGTGCAAAGCACTGTTTGAAGCACTGGGGGGATACAGGGTGATCAGGTTGTCCCACGTGGGGCATACAGTCTTAATCCCCATTTTACAGGTGAGGGAACTGAGGCACAAAGAAGTTAAGTGACTTGCCCAAAATCACACAGCTGACAATTGGCGGAGCTGGAATTTGAACCCATGACCTCTGACTCCAAAGCCCAAGCTCTTTCCACTGAGTCACGCTGCTTCTCCTGAGCCCGTGCTCTTTCCTGTTCTGCACATAGTAAGCGCTCAGTAAATAGGATTGATTGATGGATGGTTGGAAAAGCAGGGTTACACTGTCCCTGAAATTCAAAAAGCAAAACAAGCCCTCAGAAGCTCTGGGTAATGTCCCACACTCCTGGCCTGGGCTGATTGCCAGGATCTGCTGGCAAAGCCGGGAAGCGGTTTTCATCCGGTTGAGACGGAGGAAACCCCTGCACCCTCTCCGATTGCCAATTTCTCTATTCTTTATTGATTAACACAGCATCTACAGCATCGGGAATCTGTGTCAAGGAACATCTTAAACTCGGGAGGCTAGAGAAACCGTGTTGTCTAGTGGCTAGAGCTCAGGCCTGTCAGTCAGAAGGACCTGGGTTCTCACTCCAGCTCCACCACTTACCTGCTGAGTGACCTTGGGCTAGTCACTGTACTTCTCTGGAACTCAGTTGCCTCATCTGTAAGATGGGGATTAAGAGTGTGAGCCTTTTGTGGGACGTGGACTGTGTCCAACCTGATTAACCTGTTTCTACCGCAGCTGTTAGAACAGTGCTTGGAACATAAGTGCATAGCCCGCTGTTGGGTAGGGACCGTCTCTATATGTTGCCAACTTGTACTTCCCAAGCGCTTAGTACAGTGCTCTGCCCACAGCCAGCTCTCAATAAATAAGATTGAATGACAGTACCACTTACTGTGTGCAGAGCACTGTACTAAGCACTTGGAAAGTATATATATATACTTATACTTATATATAATATATTATACTTTCTCTATACTTGCCTCTATATATTGCCAACTTGTACTTGGCTCTGCACACAGCCAGCTCTCAATAAATAAGATTGAATGACAGTACCACTTACTGTGTGCAGAGCACTGTACTAAGCACTTGGAAAGTATATATATATATATATATATATATATATATATATATATATATATACTTATACTTATACTTATATATAATATATTATACTTTCTCTATACTTGCCTCTATATATTGCCAACTTGTACTTCCCAAGCGCTTAGTAAAGTGCTCTGCACACAGTAAGCACTCAATAAATATGATTGATTGATTGAAAGTACAACTCATCAATAGAGACATTGCTTGCCCACATTGGGCTTACGGTCTAGGAGGGGGAAGACAGACAGCAAAACAAGTGAACAGGCATTCAATATAAATAAATGGAATTATAGATATATACACATGTACGTAAGTGCTATGGGGCAGGAAGATCAAAGGGAGCGAGTTGAGATGATGCGGAAGGGAGGGGAAGCTGAGGAAAAGGGGGGCTGGTCACACATAATAACAATAATGGTATTTAAGCACTTTCTGTGTGCCAAGCACTGTTCTAAACTCTGGGGTAGATACAAGATTATCAAGTCCCATGTGGGACTCAGAGTCTTAATCCCCATTTTACAGATGAGATAACTGAGGCACAGAGAAGTTAAGGGACTTGCCCAAAATCACACAGCAGTTTAGATAGAGGGGAGGACAGGTATTGACTCCCCATTTTGCAGATCAGGGAACCGAGCCACAGAACCATTAAGTGATTTGGCCAAGGTCAGTCAGCAGACAAGTGGCAGAGCCAAGATTGGAACCCAGGTCCTTTTACTCCCAGGCCTGTGCTCTTCATACGAGGCCACCAAGCTCCTTATGGATGGGAGTGAGATTCTTTCATTTAATCATATTCGTAGAGCATGTGCTGTGAGCAGAGCACTGTACTAGCCGCTTGGGAGAATGCAATATAACAATCAACAGACGACATTCCCTGCCCACAAGGAGCTTACTGACAGTGAATTACTGGAAAAACCCAGCCCTCTTGGTGGCATTTAAGTGTCATGGCTCCTCCGTCTCCCTTTTCCCCCTTCTGGCAGATGGATCCACAGTGAGATTTACTGAGCATTTCCTGAGTGTCCATAACAGAAGCCAGCCTCATTCGATCGTATTTATTGAGCGCTTACTGTGTGCAGAGCACTGTACTAAGCGCTTGGGAAGTACAAGTTGGCAACATGTAGAAATGGTCCCTACCCAACAGCAGGCTCACAGTCTAGAAGGCCTCATGTTACCTATCCTCAAGGTAATGGGAGATACAGGCAGACAAACATGATATTTATGACGCGCAAGCAGGAGGAGAATTCATTCATTTATTCAATCTTATTTATTGAGCACTTACTCTGTGCAAACCTCTGTAGTAAGTGCTTGGGAGAGTACAATATAACAAATGGACACATTCCCTGCCCATACTGAGCTTACAGTCTAGAGGGATCAAAGATTAAACCCAGATTGTGTAGAATTAACACTTACATGTATGCCCTTTCCCCCCTGTGGCATTCTAACACCCCTGACTCTGCCTCTCTCCATTCCTGACTTTCCTCCAGTCACCCAGAATGGACCATGCATCACCTTTGACTCTCCCCTCTCCTTCCCTTTCTCTCTCCCCGAGAGGGCTCCCTCAGAAAGCCTTTCAAAAAATCCCATCAGAACGCTTGCCTCTTATATTCCAAAATAGAAGCATAATCAACCCTGTACTGGATTTAGAAATGCACCCTTTGTTTATTTGTGTTCATTTAGCAACAGCGCGGCCAAGTCTGTTTGGAGAAATGACTGAAATACGGGATGATTTCTAAGAATCAACATTGTATTAGACCCTATTTAGATAGAACACGGAGCCTGTGGAGTTATATAAACATTATGCTTAGCTGCACAGTAATCAACAGCAATGCTTTCTAGAATATATGAAGTTCTAAATTTGTTTTTTTAAGCAAGAGACTTTTAAGCAACCCAGTGTGGTTTTCTTCTGAGTCTATTTTCTTCTTTAACTGTTTCCTGATTCTCTGTAACTCCACCATCCAAATATTTGTCTACGTTTCCTCCCCAGCTTTTTTTTTTTTAAGTCTCTGGTTTAATTGTGTTATTTGTTTTTTTGTTTTTTTTTTTACTTGTTTTGATTTCCCTCAGTTTTTCACTTTCTTACCCAGGAGGAGGATTTGATCACAGCCCGATGGTAGACCTCAAGGGTGTCCAATCCACATATTATCTGATGATCTGACAGAAAATTAGCCCCATATTCCCACAGAGTTCCCCAAGACAGTCCATCTGACAAAGAGCAAGCTCCCTAAGTCCCATTTAACTGTCACAATTCCACTGGGAAAGTGAACTTTTCTGCAGACAGATCTTAGACCTCTGGGAACTTCCCTCTCTACGTGATCCAAAATGTTAAAAGCAAGACAACCTTTGGGAATCAAAATACATTTCTTGTTTTCAGTGGTGTAAATGCTACTGGTATTTTAAGCCCCCATCCTCTAGCCAAACTATATTTCAGAGGTGTCATACTTAAAAACCATCTATAATTGAGTGAGCCAATTTTAGCTCCGGCAAGACGTAGAGGACGTTCATCGATCTCCAGGAAGCCATCTCGTTTTGGGGATGTTTCTGAACTGACGTATAAGCCCCCTATAATAGGTAATTTGAGAGCCTCCTCAAGGGTCTGCTTCACAAAGCTTGTTACAAATCTCCTGAAGTCAGTAGATGGAAATTTTGGACAATCGGTTTTCCCAGAACGCCAGGCTTGCATTCCCACAGAAGTATGTCTTAGCACTCATTTGGAGCAGTGCACTGCACTAGGCGCTTCCTCCCACTGGGAAAACATCCTTCGAGACTAAACGTTCCTTTACTTTCCTCTTCTCCCACTCCCTACTGTGTTGCCCTGACTTGCTCCCTTTATTTGTCTCTCTTCCCAGGCCCTCAACATTTATGTCCATACCTGTAATGAACTTATTTGTACAAACTTCTGTCTCCCCTTCTAGATTGTAAGCTCATTGTGGGGAGGGAATGAATCTATTGTTCTATTACATTCTCTTAAGCGCTTAATACAGTGCTCTGCACTCAGTAAGTGCTCAATAAATCCAATTAGCTGACTGGCTGGCCCTAGGTCTTTTCTCCCGACACCACGGAGGCTTACTGCCAAATGTTTTTGCCAAAACCCAGATGAGTGTGGGCAATAATTGAGGCTGTCCTTGACAATGGGGACAGTCATTCATCCAATCCTCTTTTCCCTCCCACCCAGACAAACTGTGCTGTCAATTCAGTGTCACCTCCAATTTCCACATGAAGTTTTCCTAAGAGAAAATGAGGCCGGCACCTGGAAATAATCATTCCACTCTAAGCCAAACCCGGACAGGGATTTCCACTCCAGTCTTCCGCAGCCGTGTCGGAGTGGCCTGAGGTTAGGGCTCGGTGATGATAATAATGATGATAATAATAATAATTGTGGTATTTAAGTGCTTCCTATCTGCCAGACTGGAAGAAGGCAGTGGTAAACCACTTCCATATTTTTAACTAAGAAAACTCTCTGGATCAATTTCCAGAACGATTACAGATGGAGGTCGGGTGTTCTGGAGGTAATAATAATGATAATAATCATCATCATAATAATAATGGCATTTGTTAAGCGCTTACTATGTGCAATGCACTGTTCTAAGCGCTGGGGTGGTTACAAGGTGATCGGGTTTCCCACGGGGGGCTCACAGTCTTAATCCCCATTTTACAGAGGAGGTCACTGAGGCACCGAGAAGTGAAGTGACTTGCCCATAGTCACCCAGCAGACAATTGGTGGAGTCAGGATTTGAACCCATGACCTCTGACACCAAAGCCCATGCTCTTTCTACTGAGCCACGCTGCTTCTCTGGAGAGATGTGTCCATGGAGTCGTTATGGGTGAGAAATCACTCGACAGCTTGACGAGACAAAGTGCCAGACACTTTAGTAAGCGCTGGGGTGGATACACGTAAATTGGTTTGGACACAGTCCCTGTCCCCCTGGGGCTCACAGTCTCAATCTCCATTTTACAGATGAGGGAACTGAGGCCCAGAGAAATGGAGTGACTGGCCCAAGGTCACTCAGCAGACAAGTGGCAGAGCCGGGATTAGATGCTTGCTATCCCATCGCTTCTGGTCTTGGTGGGAGGCAGAGGGGCGGTGTTAGGACTGAAATGTCCGATGGGAATAGCGGGCAGTGGTCCTGCTCCTGAAATCCTCTCCTCATCCTCCAACGCTTAGAGCATGCCCAATGGTGCCATCAATCCGGCATTCATTCATGCAATCATTCAATCATTTAGTGAGCACTTAATGTGTGCAGAGCACTGTACTGAGTGTTTGGTAGAGTACAAGAGAAGCAGCATGGCCTAGTGGATACAGCACGGTCC